>NC_092637.1:15603163-15916079 GCF_039555335.1 Amphiura filiformis | reverse complement strand
TTGAAAAACAATAAAATACATTAAAATTCAAATGCATGGAAAAGAATAGGAAACGAACAAATGTTACCATATTTCTCGACACCTTGTTCACTTCAAATAGCCGAAACTTGGCAATGCAACATCCGATTTTAATGGGGTAAAAAATATTTTAAAGCTAAAACTCTGCTGAATTTAATAAGTAGCAAAACTCAAATTACACATATATGCTCATTTTAGTCATTTTCTTAGCTAACAGCCCCCTTAAAGTATGTCAGCTCACCATTATGTGTCATACCCTTCAAACACAAGAAATAAAGAGGCGCGGGATATTTCAAATGTGTAACCGAGATGATTAGATCTGGGGAGGGGGAGGTGCTAATGGGGGATTTATTAATTTTTAACAAATTTTGAGACTTTTATTAGATTCGTTACGAAACTACTCCACATGTTTAAAAGTGTATTCGTGATAAAACGGAGAAAAATGCCCGAACGACCGACCGTATAACAGGGTTTTATTATTCGTCGCATTATTAATTAGATATTTTATGTGATCATAAAATCGCATATGTGACCATCCACCACAACTGAGCCCGGATGTCGCCAGTGCCACTATTGAGATATGCTCCATTGAACTTAACAATAAACAATAGGAAACAAAGGATTTATTGACTGTTTTATTGATTTTTCACTACTTAAATGTCAAGTACTATAGACATGATATACATCATTTTAAAGCTAATTTCAAGCAGAATAGTTTGGTTGAATATCTCAAAAATGATGATTGGCGACTTCAGGGCTCAGTTGTGCTGGATGGTCACATATGCTATTTCAGAAACCATTAAGGGGGTACTACACCCCTGCCCAATTTTGTGCCTATTTTTGCATTTTTCTCAAAAACTATAGTGCATTGGGGACAAGTAAAATATGTATATTATAGGGGCAAGGACTACAACTACTGCACTGGAAATTTTATTTCAGCACAGGCAATAGTTGTGGAGTTACAGTAAAAAATGAGGGAAAACCAATATTTGATCAATAAATCAATAACTATTTGCTTTGAGTTGCTGAATTTTCAGTGCAGTAGTTGTAGTCATTGCCCCTATAATATACATATCTTACTTGTCACCAATGTTCTATAATTTTGAGAAAAATGCAAAAATAGGCACAAAATTGGGCAGGGGTGTAGTACCCCCTTAAACAAATAATTTCCCCCTAAGCGTTGACTGCCAAACACATAATCTCCAACACATGGGAGTGTAGATTTCAAATGAAGTCACCCATTTAGGCCACTCTATGTGAAATTCACACTGCCTCTGTGGAAGATTAAGATCGTGTATTCCATGTATGGATTATAAAATGAAATACAAGTTGTCCAAAAAATACGTACGTTTATTATTGCAATCACGTTTGCAATTTGCCCGTTTCACTAGGGGCTGGCATTTTCTTCGGAGGGGGGTGTCCCAAATATACTGGGGGGGGGGTCATAAAATGTGACGTGTCATGTCAAAAGGAGATACTTTTGGGCAGGTTATCAATTTTGAGGTTTTTACATATCTTAACTCCACAACGCCGTTTTCCCCCCGGGGTTTTCCCAATGAAATCGGACATTCCTAAGCGAAGATATTGAGTTCGTAAGTTATGGTATTATGAAATTGGAAATTGAGATATCGGCCTTTAAAAATATTATTGACAATGTTGAGAGTAGTAATTAACTTGAAAAATGTGCCAGTTATACAGGGTGTCCCAAAAAAAGTGGCCCCTCATTGCGCCCTCTTTTTGGTCTATTTCTGAAAAGTTGATCAAATATATTTTAGCATGTAAAGAAACCTTTAATTGTTAGCTGTAATAAACCAAAACAATTATTTCAATCGGCTCACAACTTTTGAAGATATGCTCTTTACGACAAATAGCCGTTTTTCAGTCTGTCCACGGATAGCAAACAGAGTGGTTGGGATTGGTCATGCTGCGGAGTGGCCTGCAAGATCACCGATTGAAATAATTGCTTCGGTTTATTAAAGCTAACGGGTAAAGGCTTCTTTTCATACCAACATATACTTGATCAACTTTTCTGAAATAGAAAAAAAAGAGGGCACAATGAGGGGCCTCTTTTTTTGGGGACACCCTGTATTTCGGTCTGAAACTATCAGACAATATTTTTTAACATTAATAACATCACACATTTCCAACAAACCCATATTGTGAAAAAATCACCCCTGGGCAGATTTTTGGCTATTTCTCCATTTACGATCCTGCCCAAAAGTGTCTACTTTTGACATGACACATCACAAATGTTTGATGACCAAAATGTAGAGAGTCACAAGAAAACCACAGATAGTGTGTTTATTTTATTCAAAAAGACTGATTTCAATAAAAATTTAGCCTGCAGCGTCGAAATATGCAATTTTTGAAGCTAATGGTTATGGGTTACAATATTTGACATGTAAGCACACATTATTGTTCCAAAAATGCAAACATCTGAATCACGACAGCCTTTGTATCGGGGCATAGAATAAGAATTCCCAATTTATTATTTCTCGACCCAAGGGCTGAGAGCTTAATTGTACAATTGATTTGTTGGGAGTGGCCTTTCTTTTACTTGTTCTTTTCCTCAATCCTGTTTCTTTCTTTTCTCTTTATATATATAGGCCAGCATGCTGATATAAGCTTTTAAGGCTTGGCTTAAGCATTTTGCTTGAGCCTGGTCACATCAGGACCCAAGCGTGTGTCCAATCAGACCGACCGGTTAAGCAAAGCGGGGATTGAACTCAGCACCTCACGCTAAAGAGGCAAGTATCCAAAGAATTGTGCCGCGCTTTCCATACCGTTGTATTTCAAAGTTATATATCGTAGAGAGCATGAATACGTTTAGTCAAAAGTTAATGGTCAATAATTAAATCTAGAAATAGAAAATGGAGGGAAATGGTCTACAGTTTTCACCAATAACTAGAGCGGTTATTGCACCGCAAACTGGTGGACCGAGCTAAGTGGAGTTAGACCCCTGTTTTTATTTTAATTGTATTATTTCTTTTTATCTGAAACTAATTAGTATTAATTAATTAGCAGAATTGAATAATTACCTTGATTAATATAAATTAAATGTTTACCTTCCTAATATTATTTTTCAAACCATAGATTGTATAAAAAGAAATGTTCAAACTACTAACAGAACCATGGTAGCAGAAACTCTTAGCTTTGAACTAACGCCATTGCCAACCAGAGTTGGGTATCAAATATCACAGTACTGCAAGGATTGTGGCTGCAAAGACTGGTCAGTCAACAGCAAGTACAGACCAGTAATACAATGTGTAGTTGGAACGAGTTCAAATACAAAGCATATGGACCAGAAGGACTTCCCCATAATTATACGAGTCACTTACATCTACTTGTGTAAAAGTATCTAAAGTATTAGGAGTAGATTTTTATTGTATTTCTTACATTTTTCTCCTTCATTTGACACCATTCGGGGACTTATACCTTCGTGGCATTTTGAGATATGCCCATTTAAGATCAAATGGTTAGTAAGTTAGTAAGTAAGCTAGTAACGTGCATTATTATATGGTGGTCCCGCTATGCGGTCCACTAAAAACAAAACAAAAATCTGGAGCCGCCACTGAGAGTAGCCTATTATAAAAATACCTTCCTTACCTTGCATTTATTTCCTAACTGATTTCAATCCAACGAATTCATATGTGTAGGACAAAGACTAGCCACGAATACGGTGTGAATGCTTAAGTCAAATGATCAATAATAATACGGTGTGACTGGTCTTGTCAAATGGTCAATAATTGATAACAGTCCACTAGTAAACAGTGAACTTTAGTGTCTTTATCTGTGTTCTGTTTATATAAACGTAAATGTGACCCAGCAACGCTGGCTGGATGGTGAAAAAATGCAACAACTCGATAGCAAGTGTGATTATCTTGACAAATGCATTTGATTGCCTATCATATGCATCAATTGAATACCTGAGTGGAAGAAGGGCCCAACTCCATCAAAACTGTTTTTAAGATATTAAGAAAAAACTTAATATTTGGAAAAGTTTTATAGACAGAATGTTTTCATCTTCAGGGGACATTTAATACACGTACATACAGTACTACACAGCGACTACATACATTCGAAATCATATATGATATATCCATGGCAACGGTACAGGTCTTAATACGAGCTGGAGTTGGGCCCTTCTTCCACTAATACACTGCAAATGCCAGTTCCGTATTAAGCAGATGTGTTATAAATAGCTACAGAAATTTGGAAATTATCCATTAATTGCACAAGTAGAAGCATGTAATAATGTTAGCAAGAAAGTGTATTGTAGTGAAAAGCAGATTTCATGGATGAACAAAATTCCTCTTTAACCCAATATTTGTGGAAGAAGGGCCCAACTCCATGGAGTTGGACCTTTCTTCCATGAAAACAATGATTAAGTGTACATGAAAGACTATTTAGAAAGAAGATTTTGACTCATCTTTCACACACAAGGAAGAACAGTCTGCTGGCAATAAAATGCTGGGTCTAACTCATTTTTGTAAAAAAAATTGGAGTTGGGCCCTTCTTCCACTCAGGTATTCAATTATAATAATAAAACAATATAATTGCTACAGTGATTATATTTAGTTTGAACACTGGGGGAAAAGGTCTAATGTGAAGCAATTTTTGATGACCCCTGGTGACCGCTAGAGGTCACGAAAGGTCATACAGGGTAAAAATATGTCAACAAGATGGAAGCATTTTTATTTTTTACCCCTGTTTGACATTTTGTGACCTCTAACGGTCAGCAGGGGTCAGATCGAATATGGTCCAACATCTTAAAATCAACATTGAACCTTGCACCACATGTGTGGAAATTCTCATGCTTCTATTAGCAGCTGTACTCTGGAAGTAAATGTGTATCGTATTGGCCCATGACTTCCAGAAAATCAGCGAAATCAGATTTTATTGACATTCATCTTACAACAAGATATGGTCAAACAACGGATTTAAGTAAAACTAATAGTTGTAAACGTGCTAAACTGCAACAAGATGATTAAATATTATGTATAATATGATTATCAAAATATGAGTTAATAAATTGAATAGTATCATAATATTGTACACTCATAATAAGAATAAAGTTATCTTTATCAAATGTCATAGATGTTTATAAACACTCTAGCAATGTTACCCGCAAGTCATTGTAAAAAGAACACTTCATAATTAAGTGAAACTCATCTTCAACTCAACCTCATTACTATCACATAACTTACAAATCTTCAGGCTTAATATTACAATGACGACCCTTTTCTATCGATATCATTTGTTTTACCCATAAATCACTTTATACATCATTGATACCACTAAGCACAATATCATCACTCTCATGATGGTAACCACAATCTACCGTGGTATTGTTCATACTGCCTATTAAACGAAACATATTCCCTGTATAAAATTTCAGCGGATTTATGAGAAAAAGTATGATCTTTCATCTGATACCAAACTCTACATTTTGAGCAATTGAGGGGGTAAAATGGGAATTGGTGTGGATTGAATTTGTCAATCGAAACACCGTGACACCTTTAGACAAACGCCATATAATTGAAGACCGACGTCTGACGTCAGGGCAAAGGCGCGACGTAATTGGTTACACCTGCACAGTACAGCATTTTTGGTCTAGTTGACAGGACGTCACACGCAAACTAGTATTTTTAATTCGGTCTTCAATTACAGATAATTTAGTTTGCACGAGTGACACATCGAGGTGCTGATCCAAGAAGGGGCTATCTGCAATAGCTGCCTTATGGTCATTTGACAATTTCTGTATTCTATATTGCACACAATTACACCCGGCAGCTACTGCAGATGGAACCTTGTTGAACTAATCCCTTGATATAAACTGGCCTCAAAAAGAAACTTATAATTTTTCACAAGGTCATATCTTAAAATTCTCTCCATATAAATGAACAAAAATTGCACACATGATTACTTCAATACTCTACTCTAAACACTGGTCAGTAACCAAACAGTTGTCCAACTGACACAACAGCAAAATACACTGACATGGAACACCTTCCTGGACCAAATTCACATCCCAACAGATTTCTATTGCTGGGTTCCAATTATTCGCCTGTACATGAACGAAAATTACACACAGGATTACTACAATACTCTACTCTAAACACATGTCAGTAACCAAGCAGTTGTCCAACTGACACAACAGTAAAATGCACTGACACGCAACAGCTTCCGGGACTACATTCACAGGCGGAATAACTGTTGGACAACTGTTTGGTTACTGACCAGGGTTCAGTTTTATGAAGAAGATTTTAAGATATGACCTTGTGAAAAATTATAAGTTTCTTTTTGAGGCCAGTTTAAATTTATTTACATTGTTTTCAGCAAAGGTGCAAAAATCTTTGTTGGGAACAGCACATTAATCCAAAGGGTCATTAGTCCGAAAGGGGTTAAAGTTAGTGACACATCGAGGTGCTGATCCAAGAAGGGACTATCTGCAATATCTGCCTTATTTCTGTATTCTATATTGCACACAATTACACACGGCAGCTATTGCAGATGGAACCTTGTTGCACTAACCCCTTGACATATATTTACTTACAAATTACATTGTTTTCAGCAAAGATGCAAAAATCATTTATTTTGCAAAGTCGTCTATTATCAGAATGGTCGACTCCAGATCCATCGGATAACGCTTTTTCAATGGGAAATGAACTTTGCTGCTTGGATGATGTCACGTTGAGGTTAGCATTTATTTCGTATTGAAAAGCGTGTTCCGACGGATCTGCACTCGACCCATCGGAATATCGACCTCAGTGTAACTACTCTATTTATCGCAACAATATAGGTAAATAACCAAAAGTGAAATAAAAGCAAAAAAGTAAAATACACCCTAAGGTCCGTATGCATAAAACAAGTTAAACCAGGTCAAATTTTATTGTCTAACTATGGAGATTAGTTCTACGGCAGAGGATGTTTAAAGGCATTCCCATAACCCAATGGCGTTTCTGACCTTGGTATGTCTGGCTTTTGTACACACGTTGCATAGTTGACCATACCTTGCATTGGGATTGTGTGCAAATATCGGGTGTTTTCATCCTTTTATTTAACATTCAAAACATTGAGAGTTATGAATAAAATTAATGCAGTGGGACAATATGAATGTTTCCTGTAAGAAATTCAAATATAAGTTATAAGTCTCAACTATTAGCTCGTTGGTTGCAGTTTTAAAATTACCATTTTGTGTGTGTGGCAATGGGGACTTTGCCTCTAAAATTAGGTTATATTGATCAAATTTCCCAATCATAGTGCATTGTAGGAATGCCTTTAAGCCTCCTCTGGTTCTATGGGAAAAGGAACTTTTTGGAATTTACATGCCTTGTTTTATAATATTGTAGACACTGTTAATGGCGAATACATGTAGCTTAATATTAGATAGCTGCAGTTTAATTTTTGGACTTTACTAATAGTAAGGAGGGAAAAAAAGATTAAACGGATCCCTCCCGAAGTCTAACCTCCATAGGTCTAACTTGTTTTTCATCCGGCATTAAACAACGCGCGTGTTTCCGTTAAAAGCGCTCATTTTAGTGATACAACATTTACACCAGCACTTGAATGTTTCTACAGTACAATCTATAATTATTAATTTGAAAAATTGTTGCAAGTGATATCGACTTTTTACTTCTTAATTCTTTTTTATGTCACGTTTAGGAGAAAAGCCGGTGAAAATTGCATGTTCATAGAATTGTTAGCCGAAAATCAATGATGCCTATACTTTGGTACATAGCCCACAAAATTAATACGTCATACCAACATTATGTGGGAAATGTTTGTACTTATTTTGGTATCACTAGATAGTTAGGGGGGAGGCTTGCCCACCCCACTTCGTAGTCCGTGTTACAACATATGGCTCAGTAGGACGAGTGTTTGGAGCGAACGCCCTATTTCTGAGTTGTAAGAGAGGGTAGACAAGGTATTGTTGGTCGAAACAGCCAAAAAAAAAAATCGATTTTCATTATCTAAATCAAATATTATTGAAAAATAACACATTGATGTTTTGCAAAAGTTCATTCTACGAATCATATACTTTAAAAACTTGCTTGATTTGTTGTTGTTGTTAATGAGTTATGTACGTTTTACAAAAGTGTTGTTGTTTCAGCCCTCTTTACAACATAACTCAAGAACCACAGGACCTACAAAAGTATAATTATCTGTGATATTTGAATTCTTCTACACAATCGCTATGAAATGATCAATGCAATTTTTGCCAAAGCTCACTACCATTCGTAAGATGCTATGAACTACCAAATCGAAACCAAATCAAGTTGCTAACCTTAAGATGTATGGGTGTTTTGTTTATATAGCTTGCTTAGCTTAAAATTCGAAATATAATCGGCCAGGGTGTACAAAATCGGATTTATGGAGGCGTTTATAGGTACTATAAAAACTACAATCCATGTGTACAGAATTAATGGGATTCGAACCCCTGTTTGTGAGAGGATTGACATCATGATGATGGGTACCCAGCACATAAAATTTGTACCAACGATGATACACATGCGCAGAGCCATTTTGATGTCTCTTTGCACATTTTGCGAACCAGCGGCTTTTCCAGATTGCCAAGCAGAAACAAAAATAGCAATGTACGCTATAGCGATCATCATACAGAAGTTAAAATTGAGTCCCACAAAAAGTATTATAGAAAAATACCATGTTATTTCTGAGCTAGAAGCGACATCTAATTCAAATGTTAGCAAAGATTTCTGGTTTAATGAAATCGTTTCCATTTCTTCACTAAAATTCGAAGGCTGAATTATTAATGGTAACCCAATACAAACATCGGTAAGACCATAAAACTTATTGTCTGAATTGCCAGCGAGCAGTGATGAAACTAAAGCTAATGCAATGGTCACCACCCAAATACAAAGGATCAAGAAAACACAGCTTTTGCGTTTCAAGTGATTAATACTAAAAGGGTAAACACAATGATGATATCGATCGAATGTTATGGCAGTGAGCAGAAGCAAAGATGTTTCACTTGATGTTACAGATAAGAAATTTGCAAATCTGCATAAAGAACTTGACCGCCATTTGTCTGAATAAAGAAAAAATGTGTCACCGAAGTATTTGTCTACCCCAGCTAACACCATCATGTATACCCCCATCAGAAAGTCCGATATGGCTAAATTAAAAATCAAAATATTTGTAACGGTTTGCGTTGCACTTTTCTTTTTGGGATTTAGACGACACAAACACACAATGACATTTCCTGCGATAGTTGATATTCCAAATAGCCATAGAAATATCCGAAGATAAATATTTTTCATCAAGCGTCCGCACATGAACAGCACTGGTTGTACTTCCGCGGAGACACACTTATCAACGGTCTTGTGGCAACATAATCTGTGGTCGTCGACGTATCTACAAAAGAGATCGTGATATTAAAAAAAACCGGTAGACTTAATTATATCAAGATGACTGTTACAAATCACAACAACATAATATTAACCCCATGCGAACTACCTGCCGATTGGCCAAAAAGAAGTTTTATTATCAATTGGACCAATCAGCAACATTGTTGGAATGATTTCACCACACAAAAAATTGGGGTGAATTATTTGCAAAGCGCCATTCTGATTGGTGATTACAGTGACGATATCATGTAATTGACCAATAAGAGGCAATGTTAGATCGGCAGGTAGTGCTCAGGGGGTTTTAACAACAACACAATTTGTTACAACATAATGTAAAAGATTCACAGATCCGTCAACGACCAAAAATATAATGTACAAATTAATGTTCTGAACTCATGGTTGATAATTCGAGAGGATATAAAATATATTGCACTGAGCCACTGACGAATTTCATATTCAGTTTTTGCATGCCCACCATTTCTATTAAAATAAAGCAAGGACAAAAACGAAGGCGTTATCAGTACCAAGTAATTTCATTGTAGTTTTTTGAATTTCGTACATAACCAAAAGAATACCAAATAATTACCAAGATCTAAGATTTGTCTCTCTTGGCAATGAAGGTTTATTAAAGCCATATTATAACATTTGCTGAAGAGGACTCCCTCAATATTTTTCAGAATTCTGTTTTTTTACACGGTTGTAATAAACTAACATGCCCTGCAAAAATCACTTTAGGTGCTGTAGTTTTGTGATTTTGAAAAAACCCGCAAGAACCGTCGTTTTATCATTATGATGGAAATATTAATCGAACGCGTACACGGCGTGTGGTACACACATATCAAAGGCCCGTGCAGTTAGCACAACCGAAGGATTGATATGCATTGGCGACATATGCGCTGGTAGTAAATTTCAGTTTTCTTTGCTTTACCTCAGTTGTTCGGCTCAAAATTAAAAGGGGTCAAATCTGATAGTAAAAGCTAACATTTTATGGAAAAGAAATACTAATCTATTTTTATGGAAATGTTATAACATTTCGGCATAATATGTGTGCATGTATGTTGGAGAGGGTATATCGAACATCCCCCATTATTGGGGTTCCCCCTGGTTCCAAGTCAAAATAAGAAATTCATTCATTGTTTCGGCTTAATTTGTTAAAGTGGGTAGAAAACCTATTAATTTCATTGTATAATTTTGTCAAAAGAATAACTAAATAAAAGCTCGACATAAATCGTCAAAATCATATGTTTAACTAACTCGTACTCATTTACTCATCTCTGTACTTGATAAGTACACGAGTAGGGTGTTTTTGCCTTACAGTGTTTTGAGGCTACTTAAGTCATCCAATCCTCCAGCATCTACAAGAACGGGAGCTTTGTTATCTTGCATAAATAACCTGCAATAACATGAAAGTAAGAAAATAAAAGACGCAAAAATTAATATGTGACGTGTCATATCAAAAGGAGACACTTTTGGGCAGGTTATCAATTTTGAGGTTTTTACATATCTTAAATATAGAGACAGTTTGCTCCACAACGCCGTTTTCTCCAATGAAATCGGACATTCCTAAGCGAAGATATTGAGTTCGTAAGTAGCTGTAAGTTATGGTATTATAAAATTGGAAATCTGAGTTATCGGCCTTTAAAAATATTATTGACAATGTTGAGAGTAGGAATTACCTTGACAAATGTCTCAAAAAATACTAGATGCCCGTTATATATATTAAACATTAATAACATCAAAAATTTGCAACAAACCCAACTTGTGAAAAAATCACCACCTGACAGATTTTGGGCTATTTCTCCATTTACGATCCTGCCAAAAAGTGTCTCGTTTTGACATAACATGTCACATATTTCTTATCGGCATACCCGAGCCTGAATGCCATATTGCTTCAGACTTGGTAATTTCGCTTAATTGATACATTTTCTTTCTGCAGGGTAATACACTGATTTTTATAGAAATTGAGTCATATTTATATTTCCATATTGCCGTTATTGAGTTGTGACAAATGATAGGCCAAAACGAAAATTCTTGCTATATCCCTCGCCACGGATTTTGTTTTTGACTAAACTTAGAGTATTGTTAAAAGTTGTTGGCTGCCGACGATTCTGGACAATATAACTGAATGCTTAACTGTAATGAGTGAAATATCAAGATATTTTCATTCTTACATTAATTGAAGATTGGAAAGTCCTTTGAATATGTCCGTTGTGATGTGATAAAGGCCTGAATTCTGTAACAAACTAAATAAAAATAATATTATTAAAACAATTAAAAATATGAAGTATATTCATAACCTCATTAATAAACGCGATACATGCGATCCAATCATTTATATTTATTTGGCAAAACGCAAACGCTGAATGCGGTCACTAATAAACAACAGTGGACCTCCGCGCCGTCAGCGTAAATATTAGTAACCTCCGCGCGCGCCGTGTTGTGCCGAACAAATTGCGAGAGCGCTGGCCGCCGTATTTGGATTGCGCGCTGCCATATTTGTACAGATTGTGATACGCACTTCTGTTATTGGTCGTTCTGTTTTAGCCTGATCGATTTTTGAAAAGGCAAAACGTAAAAATTGTTTATTTTTGAACAAAATTGTGTGATATTTTGTAAAGTGAAGAGATGAAAGTGACGGTTATGAATGACCTCGGAATATCCCTCGGGGCTGCGCCCCTCGGGATATTCCTCGGTTCCAAAGGCAAAATGTTTAGATTTTTCACAATGCCCTCCAAATAACCGATGCGCAGTTATTAACCTCTAAATGGTTAACATTTGAGGAAATCCGCCTGATTTAGTTCAGGTTGAGAACATAGGTGGATATCGATGTATAGAGACACTTTCTAAAAGTTTAAACTGACTTTCAGAACAAAAATCCAACTAACCTTGAATTTTCGATGTTTGACACAAGTCTTCATCAGAAGAACTCCTAGGATGTTGTGATGGACTTGCCCTTTTATTGATCATTGGCGACTTTTGGTCGAATGAGGGCGTTGTAGAGGGTTGGCAATTCCAGTCCTTGATCACGATTTAGTTCTGACGTTTTCTTCTTGATCTGGAGGGCCTCCCGCACTAAACGGGGGTACTCACGATCATCCTTGCCCTTGGTGGATTCCCAGTCAATATTGTGGCGAGATTCGGTTTTATGCTCTGCGACAGCAGAGGGTTTGCGGCTGGGGGCAGTTGACTTATGCTCCTTCTGTCTTTCTCCTAGTTGTCTACCGGTCTGGCCGATGTACGAACTTGAACACTCGCCGCAGGGGATCTCGTAAACCACACCTGATTTTTTCTCTGTTGGCGTGGGATCCTTAGGTGAGACTAACAGTTTCCTTAGCGTATTGTGTGGTCTGAAGCTTGTCGCAACACCATAATATTTAAAAATACGCTGGAGTTTCTGTGACAGCCCCTATATATAGGGGAGGGTGATATAAGTTGATGATTTCTTGCCCTCTACTTGATTGGCTGTAGTAGGAGGGTCAGGAATGTCAGGAATGTTCTTGCGCTTGTCCTTGGCTTTTACCAAACCGAAAGTCCAATTCCGATATCCGCAATGTCCTAAGGCGGACTTAATATGCTCGACTTCCTTTACCCTTTCCTCGTGGTCTGTCACCGTGATCATGACCAAGGACTGGAATGCCAACCCTCTACAACGCCCTCATTCGACCAAAAGTCGCCAATGATCAACAAAAGGGCAAGTCTATCACAACATCCTAGGACTTCTTCTGATGAAGATGTGTGTCACACATCGAAAATTCAAGGTTAGTTGGATTTTTGTGCTGAAAGTCAGTTTAAACTTTTAGAAATTGTTTATCACCAGCACGTATGAACTTACATTTAAGTATAGAGACACTATAATCATAATTATTATTTTATTATTCATAATCATCACCATCACGATGATAATGATGATCATCATCATCCATCATTATTGGAGTATCTTATTAATGACGTCAACACATTATAGCCTAATGCATATTCATATAGTAATCTGAAGAGATGTCTTTGTAGCATGATTACAATGAAAAGTTACTTAAGAAAATGTTTTGCTTACAGAATTTCCAAGGATTGCGAGTCATCGAGAGCAACGCCTGAGAATGCATTTAAGTTGTTGAATGACAGATCACTGAAATGAAGATGATATTTTAAAGCAATAACCCGCATATCATGTTTGTGGACATTTATAATGAGAATTTTTTCAAAAGCAATGAGAATTGGACAAAACGATGAGAATTGAGATCCTCTCATTTCTATGAAACTCTCAACCTTGTGTGACTGATCGGGGCATGATTTCTCATCCAAATGAACAACCTGTCACATTGTTTTAAGGGGGTACTACACCCTTCGATAAATTTGTGACTATTTTTGCACTTTTCTCAAAACTAATAACACACTGATAACAAAAGTTATGTATATTATAGGGGCAAGGAATCCAATTACTACACTGGCATTTCAGTGACCCAAGACATGCGGTTCGTTATGTATGATAAGAAATGAGGTACCGCTAGGATGTACCTCATTTCCTATCATATACACTGAACCGCTTGTCTTGAGTCACTGAAATTTCAGTGTAGTAATTGGATTCCTTGCCCCAACAATATACATAACTTTTGTTACCAGTGTGTTTTTAGTTTTTGAGAAAAATACAAAAATTGTCACAAATTTACCACAGGGGTGTAGTACCCCCTTAAATGAGAATATTTAACACTATAATTAGTAGAGCATGCTGGGACTTGCAAAATTAAACTTACAGAAAGCTTAGTTGTTTCAATCCAATAAAGGCGCGGTTAGATATCTCCGTTAGTTGGTTGTTCCTCAGAGACCTAAAATGCATGATAACATTATTTGTATCAATATACGTAGTTAGTAAACTTGCTTTCAGCATGTAGTTTTCGATGTTTGGTTTTATATTTTGTTGTCTGTCCCTGAAGAAGAGAAGTTTATCTGCTCGAAACGTCGGTTTTTTGTTGTTGTCTGCTTATGTGCACAGTGATTTTCATCATTGTACACTTTTGTATTGTTTTCCTGACACTTCTGTGAGCTAATTGGCAATTTTTGGCCATCGCACTTTGTCTGTACCTACATTGGTTGTTTGGTTCTCTATGTCTGCTTATGTGCATAGTGATTTTCATCACTTGTTCCAGTGCACTTATGTATTCCTATTGATCCGTGTTGTTTTTGCAGGTTTAACACTTCTGTGGGCCTTGGAATTGGTAATTTTTGGCTATCGAACTTTACCTACTTCTATGCCTACTTTTGTTGTTTTTTGTCCCCCTCTGCATACCGTCTAGTCTGTATTTTGTTTCCCCACATCAAGTTGGTATACCTTGCTCAAACCCGTGTTTTTTTCTCAAAAAGTCAAAAAAGTCTTCATGTTTCTTTCTTAAAATTTCTTTCTTAAAATTTCTTTCTTTCTTTCTTTCTTTCTTTCTTTCTTTCAGTAACCTTATTTTCACACTTTTCCAGAAAAGGAAAAGGCGATTCTTTCTTTCTTTCTTTCTTTCTTTCTTTCTTTCTTTCTTTCTTTCTTTCTTTCTTTCTTTCTTTCTTTCTTTCTTTCTTTCTTTCTTTCTTTCTTTCTTTCTTTCTTTCTTTCTTTCTTTCTTTCTTTCTTTCTTTCTTTCTTTCTTTCTTTCTTTCTTTCTTTCTTTCTTTCTTTCTTTCTTTCTTTCTTTCTTTCTTTCTTTCTTTCTTTCTTTCTTTCTTTCTTTCTTTCTTTCTTTCTTTCTTTCTTTCTTTCTTTCTTTCTTTCTTTCTTTCTCTCTTTTGCCAAAAGTAACGGGAGTGGGAGCACCATTTTGCGGCTACAACTTTAAATTTCATGTGCAAATGTTCAAATGCTCAAAAGTCTTTTAATTTGATAAAAGAAGGGTGTTTTGTATGCTTTTACTTTGGAAAGTGTATACTTGGAGTGGTTAATCATGTTTGAAAAATATGGGTATGTAAAAGGTTTTAAGGACCGCACATAATATGCTAAATCATACATGTAGAATCACATACAGTATTCGTAGACGTTGAAAGTGCCTGAAATGTCCAGCATCAATTCGTGGTACTCGTCCCATCGAAAGCTTTCTGTAAATTAATTATTAAGAGGAGTGATTACATTCTAGAATACTCGAAAAAGCTGATATGATTGATAGATGGATTGATTAAATAATTCAATAGATTGAATGATTTAAATGGTTTTTAAAATATCATTATTTAAAAACGTACAATACACATTATTATAGAAACGTGGTGCAGATTAAAGACGTGGTGCAGATTATGACGTGCACATGAATACTGTTGATGATAACATGAAGAGTTTATAGAAGCCTGTTATAATTCTCAGACTTGGTAATATTTCCTAATGAGGTGATCAGAATATTATGATTATCTAAGGTAAGCTGACAATATTATTTATAAAGCCTACCCAGTCGCACTGCAGTTTTTAGCGGGATCCCGCAAATGGGGCGTACCTCATCCCATTTTTTCACACTTTTCTAAGTAGCAATTAGCACCTCTTGAGATTTCCGATAAAATCGATGGTCACTAATAGTAGTGGCACCAGTCGCGGTACACCGCAGTACGACGCACTACGAACTTACACACTATACTGCTGTATCTAAATACTCGACAGCTTTGTAAGGTCAAACTTTTCACTGTGAGGTTACCACGCTTGCGCGGAAGCTGTTTTTTTGTGACCTTTATGCTAATTCAGTGACCCGTGTTCACTCATGCTGCCCTGCACTTCCCGCCGTGAATCAAATCATCCTCCAGACACGCTCCATAAGATATGCTAATGCATGGAGTACAAAGAATTACTTTGATCAATACCAGTTAAACAGGTGATTGGTATTGTACTCCATGCATTTGCATATTATCTGGAGCGTGTCTGAAGAGGATGATTTAACCAGTAAAACTAAAAACATGTTTCTCGTCCGGGTTTAAAAAAGGAGGAAGAGGGGCTTGAGGTCCTTTTTTTATTTTATTGTTCTGGTAGGTACGCCCCGCTAGTGATCACAGAACCATCCAGAATTGTTTCTTGCATATTAGCAAGGCTATAGAAAACATCTCAACTTCCAAGACATCTTTCTTCAAAAGTTTTGACTGAATTTAAAAAAACTGAAAATAAATTTGAAGCGGCCTCAAAAAAGGAAGCGGAAGGGGACGAGAAACATGTTTTATTTTTATTCGGCCTTATGATCTTCCGTGCAGTAGAAACGGGCAGATCCGAAATATTACTCAAGTTTGGTCCAACTTTGGCCTAAATGTAACACAAAAATCGAAAATGTAACACGTTAAAACTAGCACAGTGTTATACTGTGTAGTTTTCCGATGATCCAAAAAATCAAAGTATTCCTCGAAAAAATCCAAGAAATTGTGAATCTTGCGATGAAATTTATACATCAAAATGTTTCAGAATTGTAAACTTGCCTAAAAATTCCGTTGATCAAAAACATGTGCCCTGAAAAATGTCATTATTTTCCTTATCTCTTCACCGATTTTCAAGGTTTAAAAAACTTCGTGTAGATTGCCATTTTGTCTAAATGGGAGTAGAAAGTTGTCAGATTCAAAACATTATTCAACCCTCAAAGACCTTTCTAAAATCCCCGTGCCGAACACACGAAGATTAAAAGTTCGGCTGGTCATTCGGCAAACATCGGCAGAAACTCGCTGAGTCGACTGTGATTGGTCAAGCGGCTGGAGCATGCGCGAGTAATTTAACAAGCATTTGGATACAGTAATATTTGTAGTGCGACGGACTTCTGCACTAGTGCACATTGAATAAACAATGTTCATTGTTTACGCTGGTTTAAATCATGGGTCAATATAACTATAAACATCTAGGGAGTGTGTGTGAATGTGTGATAATGGATGAATATAACTGTTTACTGTTACAGTATTAACCAGCTATTGTTGATGGTATCGGTAGCTAGTGATTTTTGCTTTACGGGCGGCACTAGTAGGCCCTATTTTAGTAGGCCCTAACTGGCCGGCACTAAACGAAAATCGAAGTGGCAAATGCAATGCAGATTATTATAATATTATTGACTTGTGGCTGCCAAATCCGATGTGTGAACTGCCAAATCCCATGTAATTGATTTAATCTGGCAATTAGGATAGAGTTGTAAACACGGCTGCCAAATCCGATGTGTGAACTGCCAAATCCCATGCAATTGATTTAATCTCGCAATTAGGATAGAGTTGTAAACACTGTCCCGTTCCCGGTCAATCGAGAACAATTCACACACTTTAGTGGTAAACAGAATTAACAGATTATCTCATTATTCTATTGAATGCTCAAACAATGTTAATTGGGGCGGCGATTCAATCAGGAGGTGTATCGGCAAACAGATCATGACAACCTACGAAATGGAAAATTTGAATTTGAAATACTGTACATTGTCACAAACGTCAGGACTATACTTATTTTTATTAATGAAGCTTGGTTGATCATATACATGAAATTGATACGACTCGATTAAAAAAGTAAGACTTTGAAGCATGTTTTAGATCGCCCAATGTTTTCATTTATCATGTAAAGGGGGAAACCCCGACTCTGTGCGAAGCGTTTTTCAAATATACTATTAAAATTTTTAATAAGTACATTTTTAGGAGTTTAAGCTCATATAAAATTATATAAAAATCAGATTTTTTCTCTCTTGGGAAGATTTATTATAATGGACTATGCCTTTCAGCATAACTTCTGATTCTGATATCGTAGAAAAAAAAATATGCAGGGAATGCTTGCACCTTCCTTTCTAGAAATAACGCGAAACTGGGAAAGATTGCCAATTCGCACGTGCAGTGGGGTGTATGAAAACACGAGGCGATAGTGCAGATAGTGTGGATTGCCGTCATGCCGTGTATTGCATGCGACGAGCGACTGATGTTTTCAGGACAGTTATCTGAAGTTTTCGCGGTATAAAAACAGTTCTATAAACCCATGTAACATTACCATGAGGAATGTTATAATTATGTTACTATTAGGCTCATTTATTGGTGTGTTGAAATCGAAAACCTTTCTAGGTTATACCCAGGGTCTATGGTTAAACCATTTTTACCAATTTACCAGCGATTTTAAAATGAGTCCTATTTCCAGAATGGCTCCCAATCGGCTCTGAAAAAGCTATAATCCAAAAGCTTCAACCACGCCAGGCCATTTCCCCTACCAGTTATATGTTAATTAACAATATAAACATGCTTTAAGATAAGAGTTTCAAATCAGTGACTTTAGGTAGGCCTATGTAAATAGATCGGTGCTGGAAGCTTACCGCGGTAGGCTTCGTATTGAGTTGATGCGGTGGTGTTTATTGATCAGTCTCACACTTTTCGGTGATAAAACAGATTAGCTGATAACAACTAATTGTGTCGGCGGCCTGCGGTATAAAAAACAATAGATGCGGCGCGTCCGTTCTACTGCAGGAAACCTTATAAATAATATTGTCAGCTTACCTAATGCAACTCTATCACTAAATCCTTTAATCTGTTCTGGGGGATACACATTATACCATGAAGTTGCTAGCGGCACATCGAAGAAGAGTGTTCACATTTGAACCGTATTTTCTATTTTCACATCGATACCGCAAGTTTTAAAATATATTATGCAGAATTTATAAGTACTCCTATGAAACACTGAGACAATAAACTGCAGCATAGTTCAATAATGGCATGTAAATGTATTTTGACACGTCTGGCCAAATGTTTCTACGACGTTACGATTTCGCGCAATAACCGAACCCCTCCCCCACACCGACATCGCTTAGCTGGGAATACACTGACATTATTTCTACCATGAAGATATCGGGGCGATGACACTGTGCCCTCCCCGCTGTAAAACTATCAATTATACACCCGTGGAGTACCTATGATGTTACGGTGCACTGATGCAGTAGATAAACATCAAAAGAGGGGGTTCAATTGTGGACTATTATAGTTATGGTTTTTTAATCATACCGTAGAAACTCGAAAGTTAGCATATGTGCTTACTATCGAGCGCTTTTGAAAACATGAAATTGTACCGGAGTTTTACCAACTGGGCTGAGCTAATGGGGTTGCGCCATAAATTTGCAGTTTTACTTGTTCGTATATAACTATATGTATCAATGATTTGCTCAAAACACTTTTGTGGATGGGCCACCTCATGCTTGCATGTTTTAAAAGCGCTTGATAGTAAGCACATATTATGTTCACTATCGAGTTTTACGGTATTTTTAAATTGTAGGCTTACAAGGTGTGGGATATGTAGGCCATTAACGTCATAACCAAATTCCAGTTGCCTTCACACATCATGATGAAATTGTTTCCATCGTAAGCGCAGGTGCACACATCAGGACATCGCTTTGTCTCTAGAAATGAGATTATAAGATTAAGAATATGAACGATACAAAATATCTTGGTAAGACCTAAAAGAATGTTACTGCATTCATTCGCCAGAGCAGCGATTTTCCTACCAAAGGTTAACTCTCTTCACGCGGGTGTCGACTGCAGACGACAAAAAAAATTCAAAAATTCAAACATTTCAGAAACGTAAATTTTCACGACCATATTTGGAATCAGCATGAAAAATGCATTAAAATGAGTACAAACAAGCCTAGTATTGATTCAGTAGTTCTTAAGATAGCTCTTGATATTTTGAGAAAATATTTCAAAACTTGAACTTTTTTCATTGAAGCGCATAGCTAGCATGCAGAGCATTAAAGTTCCTACTGTGATGTGCCCTGAGTAATTTGATTTAATTTAATTATTTAACTTTGTTTACAAGCTGAAAGTATTTCATGAGATGGGAAACCCCTTGTATTTTGGAATTCCCCAAATTATTGTAAACAAAGTCAGATCTATGTTTGGAACTTGAAAGCCCCAGTTCATTATTGCACCATCAGGGAATCGCCGCAGGAAGTGATGTAATGTGAAAGGTGAATGTGTATAATTAATCTTGGGAAATCCCAAGATTGCAGCAATGTTGTGAAAATGTGATTGAAGTAATGGTTTATTAATAGATGATGGGTTTTTGCATGAGTACTGATATAAAAAGCTGGAGGCTTTTGTTGGGACTTTACAGAATGTCATGTGAGATTGAAAACTCCACATGTGTGTGATGGTAAAAAAAAAAAAAAAAAGAAGTACATTTTAACCAGTTTATATAGCCAATAATTGAGCTAATTTTAATACAGCAACGAAGAAGACAGCGAGCACACAAAAGTGCTCTTCCTCAGTAAAGGATTAAAAGTTCTTCTGTCAAATTGCTGGAATTTGCTGGGTTTGTGAAGGCCACGCATCTGTCAAAAAACAGCGGAGCTGTGTTAAAGAAACCTGTTCCCTGGAAAAAGAGTGATTGGTGAAAGAAACACCATTTTTGGAGAAAGCAGCCCGAGGAGATATATTTGTGGAGAAAGCAGCGCAAGGAGATGTATTTGTGGAGATAGCAGCGCAAAGGAGATTGGAGGAAGCATCATCATTTTCGTATGAGGATTTTATACGCAAGGATTTATAAATGCAAGTGTACTATGGACTTCGCTGATTTTCGCAGGACAAGTGAATAAGGATATATTACATCAGTCGTCCAGAACATTGCAAGAACTCTAGAATCACCAACAAGAAGACCGCTGGTTAAGTACCTATAGAATAAAACTGATTGTGTGATTTTATTGTAATTGTTGTTATATGTACCAAGCATACTTTGTTTTCAATTAAAGACTTAGATTATGTTAGCTTAATCAAACAGTGTATTTGTGTTGTGCATTCGTGTGAGTTCGGGTAAAAGGTGATTTTGGCCTTGAGTCAAGTACGGCTCGTAACACTACCACATTCGGTTTCATCATCTCCATAGATACAGTCATCATCCCCATCACATAGTTCGTCCATAGCAACACAAGATGGCTGATTTAGTAATGACAGTCTCGTACACAAATGCTTGCCTGGACACAAAACATAAGCTGCAAGCAAATCAAACACACGCATGAGTTTTTATAATAATGCGAATTACTTGCTATTTCAACTTGTTACCTGGTGGTCGATTACCGCAGACAACTTCTGCTAGCTAGGGGCCTTGGCTTGTCACGTGATAGACGATTTATACCGTCATCATCCCGATACCTTCGTGTTAGAAATTGCCAAGACAGTAGGTCGAATCCACTAGTTCTTCAAAAGACACACATGGCGATTTTTAGATCCCGGGGATAGGGGGGTAAATCAATATTTTGCCAGGGAGATGGTCCATCCAATTATCCCCTCCAATGTTGACGCCTGAATATGGGTTTCTGACCAAGTTAACCTCATATTTGACCATTCTAGCCCCCAAAGTGCAATTTTTCGCGAGCTTCGCGTACATTTGTTCCATTTTGACACTATATTTCATCAGTTTAGCTTCAAAATAGCAATTTCCCAAGAACTCCATGACTGCACAAAGGTGCCATAATGCATTATGCCTCTCTTTAAAATATTTGGTTCTTGTGCCGTTTCTGGCTTTGTTGTAACATTGAATGTGGTCACCACAGCCCGGCACCACAGGAGCAGATAAAAAAGCCGCGAGGATCTCAAGATGTGAAGTGAACATGTAAACTTTGTTTTAAGGGGAAGTTCGTGATCCACAGCCTCGTCCCCCACTTTTTGCAAAAGAGTTAAGATTTTTATACCACTGGAAACCTCTGGCTACGTAATGTGTATGTACAAAATATTTCTTGCATATTAATTCGTTTAGCATAAACACTCTAACGCTTAATCGGAATCAACTGATATTTTGGGAATCAGCTTTTTTCGTGGATATCTACTGAAATATGTTACAAAAAGAGGATACTAGAATCACAAAATACTCCTTTTATGAAGAGGTAACATACTGTTTCAATTTATTTTAATAAGTTACCGCAATGTCGTTCATCCTCGTTGTTGAATGCGCATTGTGTAATTCCGTCACACTCTCCGCCACCTTTACCGCCTTTAATGCAAAAGCGCCCTCTCCCACCGCAACTAAATTCACCATCCTCGCACAGATCTATAACATTTTAAAATAAACAAACTTAACATAATGAATTGATAAATCAAAAAGGAATTAGTTATATTTGAAATCAAAAAGGAATTAGTTATATTTGGAACATTATGAGCATTTATTCCATATGGGTAGTTGAATTTCAACCATAATACACAAAGTAAACACGAACTTTAGGTTACCTGAAAATAAACAAAGTATAATAATAATAATAATAATAAACACTTATAGAGCGCGTTACAAACAAAACAGTTTCTCAATGCGCTTTACAGAAAAAACCTTAACTACAAGATATACTACAAATTTAAAAAGCCCAATAGAGCAAAACAAGATAAAATCAAGCAAAATTATTACAACACAGCATAAATGCTAATTCAGAGAAGAACGAAATCATAACCACCACCAGACGTGCTTTCGCAG
The DNA here is from genome assembly GCF_039555335.1 of Amphiura filiformis. NCBI lineage: Eukaryota > Metazoa > Echinodermata > Ophiuroidea > Amphilepidida > Amphiuridae > Amphiura > Amphiura filiformis. The sequence goes on along the minus strand of NC_092637.1, from coordinate 15,893,309 downwards.
TGTTGAACGGGGGAGAGGCAAAAAGAACGCAAGCAGCAGGCCGCGAGAACCCGGAGACACTAGAAAAACACGCCAAGTGGTTGAAGCAAAAATTAAACAATTAATGATGCAATCAATTAAATAAAGCCAAACAGAAATGCATTTATAAAACAACACTACTTGCCGTGGGAAGAGAAAACCGATGTTGCACCCGTCCAAGGCAGGACAAATAACACAAAAGACAGAACAACACCAATATAGCTCAACCCACTACAAAAAGCTAATACACAGGCATATTGATAAGTAATACATATAGCATAAAAATATAACATAATATAATATAAGACAGTCTGAACAGATCCAAAAAGATCAAACAATATTGCACGAGGATGAAAGATGCGGAAAACGAGGCGTCAAGCAAAGAAAATACCCTCGTGAAATACAGAACGATCATATCATTATAAATATGTATACAATTATAGCACCAGAAACAACATAATAATATGCAAGCAATAAAAATATGAAACACATATATAAGAACGAATTAGATATCCAAATTAAACAGGTATGTTTTTAGCAATGACTTGAACTGCTCAACAGATCTTGCTTTGCGAATGTCCATTGGTAGACTGTTCCACAGGTTGGGGCCCGCGATGTAAAAAGCCCTGTCGCCGAATGATTTAGTCCTGCTTTTTGGGACGACGAGAAGCTCGCGAGAAGCGGAACGAAGGCTAGAAATAGGATGGTATGGTTTGAGCAGTTCGGTTATGTAGTTTGGAGCAGCGTTGTTGAGAGCCTTGTATATGATCAGAAGAAGTTTGAAGATGATGCGTTTCTTGATAGGGAGCCAATGAAGGTCTCTTATGACTTGACTGATGTGATCACGTTTCTTTGCGCCTGTAACAAGTCTCGCGGCCGAATTTTGAAGTCTCTGCAATTTGGAAATGAGCTTATCAGGTAGGCCATACAGGAGGCAGTTACAGTAGTCGAGTCGAGATGTCACATATGCATGGACAAGTTTCTCTGTTGACTCTTGGTCGAGATACTTGCGGATTTGTCCAATAGAGCGATAAGCGATAGAGTATAAAGGTGCCTTTTTAAATACATCACATACGAGTAAAAGAATATATTCATTTCTACTTTGTGAGGCTATAATAACATATCAGAAACTTACATTTTAAATCATGTGATTGAAGTTGCAGTTCAAAACCGGATAAATTTCGTTTAATTTGCAAGAAAATCCACATTTCCTTTGTTAATGACGTTATTGATAATACCATGGTTTCTCCGGTGATGCGAGCTAGCAAGGAATCCTTATCAATGGGTGACGAATGTTCTCCTACTTCTAGATAATCCACATCCTTTTCTAGGTACAATTCTTTTATAAAGATTGTTATGTAACTACTCATCCCATTTAGTAGATAAGTACACCGAAGATCTGGATCATAATATTTTGATCTATATCTTACCGCTAAGTTGTAGATGTCATTTGAGGTAAGATTTCTCGCAGACAAATCTCCACACTTATCTGACAGTATATAAGTTCAATATTAGAGAAATTGTGATGTTCGATGTTATATTATAACTGCTATTAACACTACTACCACTCGTACCACTACGACTATTATTACTATACATTGTTCGCTTCACGTTCGGTAGTGACATCAATGCCTATTCGCGGTTGCGCCGCAAGCGTGCGGACAAACCGCCCTTGTACGCGTTTGTGTACGCTCTGTGCGATTAACTTTACGCGAACGCTTCAATACTGAGGCCATCAAAATACGCACGTATGTCACTACCGAACTTGAGGTGAACCAAATTAAATAACAACTACACTGTCTTCCAACTTACAGTATCTGATTTGAAGTAACATCATAATACTGTATTTTAGTTTGGGAGAGCAGACTGATTAAAAATATCTACAATCTTGGAAAAATTACCTGGGACACTTTGCACACAATCCCTCATTTCAAATCTTTGGTTTTGGTTTCTCTTTGGTTCAGAAACCAAAAATCAAGGGATTAAAAAGTAGAGCAGATCTGGTCTGCAATCATAACACTATTATGCTGGGAGGACACAGTATAGGGTATATAACCAGAAGTATACAATAGCCTATTGTGCTAACATAATTATTATCATGATTGATATCGGAAATCTATTCCGCGGACGACAGTTGATGCTCTCTGTCGAAGGTGGCATATTACACTCACGAGTTCTAGGCCTAGAAATCATATACACGCGCGTATATTGAAGGATGGGGTGGGGTGGGTGATTTGTTTGTTTGTATGAAACATAAACGTTGCATGGAGATGATTTGATTATGAATTAGTTTATTATCCCCGGGAAGCACAACCCATACCTCTTTAAAAGGGGGCTCTCCTCCCTATATAACCACCTCTTCCCTAAGTGACTCCTTCTCCCCTCCTCCTCCCCTACATTCGATATCTTCATCTCGAGCTCTCCTCCCCTTCTCTTTCACTTCCAATGCTCTCTCCCATCTGTTTCTGTTTCTCCCGGCCCATATCCCCCTTGCCCTCCCCCACACACACCCCACACAATATCTTCTCCCCTCTATATTCTACTTTTTGCATTAAAAATTGCTTCAGTAAAAGTCATTAGGTTATTAGAGGTCATATAATGTCCTTCCATCGATTCTGGTACATGGGATTAAGGACATGAATCGATTTTGTTTATAGCACCTATACAATTACAATAGTGGCCCCTTTTGAAATGTCGAATGCAAATATTTCGATGGTCTATATTTTTCACAGGTGAAATAGCCTAGGCTTATTCGATTTTGTAAACCACGTCTTTCAATGTAGATTACCATGCTCGATTTCTCTCCTCGTGAATATTGCACTGCGAAATTTAAACATTTCTTTTGTATACTTAGAGTAGGTAACTTCAAACCAAATAATTTTCTTCTTCACACCACTTATAAGAAACTGAAACCAAAACCGAAACTGACTGACACAAATGTTCAGTTTTTAACAAAAGGTAGAAACAATGAGTTCGATATCTTATGATTCAAGTGGTTAGGCAGGACAATAGGAAACCACGTGACCAAAACCAAAACCAAAACTAAAACTAAACATTTGAAATGAGGCAATGTCAAAATTCCGTGCAGGATTTGTTAAGATCATTAAAATGACGCATATTGTGTTTGAAAAAATAAAAAGACATCTACTACAATGATTTACCCTTCCCCTCTCCCCATCAATCAATGTTGAAACACATTGTGAAACATTGACATTTCACAACATTGCTGAAGACATTGCCATTTCTCAACATTATACGGGGAGACGTGGTAACAGTTTTCCGTTCTTTACACGAAAGCGTTCCAAGACTTCTTTTCACGATTGTTGTAACTAAATAAATATGCTGTGTTGTTTACTTGCAGATACTGCATTAAGGGTGGTCTTAATCGCTGTCGTAGACCGACGTCACTTCCTGCCGAGGTCACAACTACAGACTACTTCCGTACTGATGGATCACGTGGTTGGCATAACAGAGCTATACACGTCGATGTTCTGCTGTTTGAAAACCAAGTACTAGCCATTTCTTATGGGTTTCACTGCCTACCCAGCCAAGAACATGCCCTATTTTTGCTAGCAACAGGCATGCATTTTTTGATGGGTTGTTCATGCTCACACATTAATATTCATGACTTTGCATGCTTTTTTGTGTCATGCGTTTGGTCAGACCATTGACATGTACAGGGCATGTTCATGGGTAACTCATGGGCATGAATTATGGTCAATGTCAAATTTTTTCTACTTCCATATCCATGTCCATGAATTTTTTATTCAGGGGCATCAATTACATTTTAATGGGTTCAAAGTTCACTCCCCATAAATCCTCGATAGAGATTTTATGGCATGTTCATGCCACATAAAAACAAAAGAATCGGAATGTCTTGCCATGTTCATGGAATGAACATGCCATGTTCATGGCATGATTTGCATAGCAACCAGTAGCGAATTTTGGGAATACCCATGATTTGTTTTTGCCTGGGTAGTAAGCTTGGGCAAGATGTCTTCCTTCTGAAATCATGAGGTTGCAGATCTTAAATATGATTGGTAATTTAATAATTTGACCTATAAATTCCATACATTGATACCGCCATTGTGTTTCTCATGAAAGCGTGATCCAGTCACTATAGTAACGCTCCGGGGTCACCAATGTGACGTCACGTCTACGACAACGAATTGTGGAAACTTTGGTCCTCATAACTGCTAAATTGTTGGTCTAAAGTATATAAAAGTATATATATCCACCTGTGAGGTAACATTTTTGCAAAAATGCTCAGTTTTGGAGAAAATCCTCAAAAACGTTATCTTGATAAAAAAATTTCGGACAACGTAAGAAACTATTCTTGAGTATAAATATTTTTATAGTAATTTGTAAAAACTAGATATAAATATCTAGCACCGTTTTTTTATTCTTATTTTTGCTTTGAGACATTTTCACCAGAAATGGTTGAAAATGCTTAACTTTGCCAAAAAATCATAAACGGCCTGATTTTTGCCCAAATTGCAACCATTTTGACAAAGTTGATCAAAATTAGAGGAAAAAAAAAAAAGAAAACTGGTCTTAGATATTGAAATATTAATTACTTCAGAATTTTTTGTTACGTTGCCCGAAAATTTTTTTGTGGGTATTTCCGTATTCTACAGGGTGTCCCGGAAAGAACTGTATCGTCGGAAACGTAATTGTTTGGGTATTATAATAATTCTGGGTGCTCAAGCAAAATTAGTTTTCAGACTTCAAAGATTGGCACTTGGCAATTGGCAATGTTGCCCAGCCCTAAAATTGCACATAGGGAAATATTATTGAAATATTTTTTACATCTGGGGAAAGCACAAAGATAGTACTTTATGGTGGTAAGGTTGCTTTTTTAATGTGACCTCAAATTTAAAGTCAGGAGCGAATAAGAAGAGTACATATTTTCCCTTATTTTCACCTCAAAATAAGCAAAAATCGCAAAAATCATAAAATCTGCCGTTGCTATGGCAACAAGCTCCGGAGGAATTTTTGGTGTGACTTTTTGTAACCTACAAACAAAGCCCTTTCACCTCATGCAATAAAATTTTTTTGACCGTCAGCAGGCAAATGTGGATTTTACCTGGAATTGCAACTAAATACTTGGTGTGGTAAGGAATAAATCAGGTATCACATACTTTTTGAATTTTGACAATTGACCATACCGTTCTTAAAGCATAAGAATTTTACGAAACTCCCTCATTTTCAAGTTTTTCACGGATTCAAATATAAATCGATGATCTATATAATATATTCTGAGTGCTAAGACCATCTTGGTTTAATAATTCGTCTCAAAGCCCCCGCGCATTAATAAAATTGACCGTTTTTCGCGTTATTCCCGCTGGAATGAGTAAATTTCCGTTGTTTTATTTTTCCCCGATCCACCACACAAAAATATCACGTCAACATTGCCCAAAGTGTACATAACAAAAAAAAATTCTTCATCTTGACCAAAGTGCAAGCTCCCTGAGCATGCAGAGAGATAAAAGGGTGGTTTGTTTTTGCAATAGATACACAAAATTAAAGTAAAAAAATAAACAAAAAAATTAAACCGCATTCCGTATTAGGTTTTTGACCAATGGGAAGGGCTTCGAGACGAACTATTAAGATTAAAAATTAAGATGGCCTAACCATTGCTCATCATCAGCGCATGATGCGTCTGTTGTGTATTCATAACTTCTAATATATGCGATCCAATCATTTTTATTTATTTGGCAAAGCGCAAACGCTGAACGCGGTCACTAACAAACAACAGTGGACCTCCGCGCCGGCAGCGTAAATATTAGTATTCTAAACCTCCGCGCACGCCGTGTTGTGCGTCGAACAAATTGCGAGAGCGCTGGCCGCCGTATTTGGATTGCGCGCTACCATATTTGCACAGATTGTGATTCGCACTTCTGTTATTGGTCGTTCTGTTTTAGCCTGATCGATTTTTGGAAAGGCAAAACGTAATTTTTTTTTATTTTTAAGGAAATTGCGCAGTTATTAACCTATAATTAATAATAATAATAATAATAAGCAAGAATTTATATAGCGCATAAAGCATGGCATCAATGCGCTTTACATTAAAAACATCTTAAAATACAAATTACATAAGTAAAATTCATACATTTCATATAACATATAAGGTAAAAAATTGACAAAATAGCATAAACAATCAATGTCTGATAAAAACAGTTTAAAATTCCGATAAGCAAATGTACAGAACACGGAAATTTCAATTTTAATTGATAAATATTGACTCCGTGGAAAGGCTTGAAAATGAGAGAGTTTCGTAAAATTCTTTTATTTCAAAAACGGAGCGGTCAATTGTTAAAATTCAGTGATAGATTGTGATAGCTGATATGTTCCTCAACATCATCAGTTATTTAGTTACGTTTGGTATATGCGTCAAAATACCCAAAAGATCAGTTTCCGACGATACAGTTCTTTCAAGGACACCCTGTACGAGCGATTAATTATGTAAAGGCCCATTGACATAATTAGAAGTTTTTCTTTGACAATAGGTCACATTATTCTGTAAACATGGTTCGTTTTGAACAATTCCAGTGCAAAATGATGTTGATCTACTCACATTTTCAGTGACGTTTTGTCAGCCAGATGGCTAAAAGAGGCTATCTGGATACGCCGAAAGGAAAAGACACTCTAAACAAGGACGAGGGGACCTATTCACTCAACAACATCTTTGACCAACTCATCACGCCCTCAACGGCTACTGTTGACTATAAAAGGAAGCAGTCAAGATGTGATGAGTTGCAGTCTGAAGAAACCACTAGTGTAGTGGTGAAACGTCACTGAAAATGTGAGTAGATCAACATCATTTTGCACTGGAATTGTTCAAAACGAACCATGTTTACAGTTCAATCCAACATTCCAAATGAACTTGTTCAAAGGTCACATTATTATTTGTTTACCACACATAGTACCAACATCGTCACCGTAAACCATGATATCGCCATCATTGTCTTCGCAAATTTCGTATGGGTAGCATACTTGTTGGTGATGTAAGCAAAAATATTCGTTTTCGCCAACTCTACATTCATATCGATATGCATGTGTAGGGCACCCAACGAGGTCGTTATCTTCAAGAAATTAAAATAAATGGATTATATTATGTAGACAATCATGAAATTAGTAATGGGTTAATGCATATGAATAAAAACCTGTGGCCATGTGCGTCAAGCCGGGGGGGGGTCAGGGGGGACACGTCCCCTTCACCTTTTTAGCCAATTTTTGACCGATTGTCCCCCACGCATTTCAAGTCGGATTGGCGCTAATGCCTGTGGGAACAAATATATTTACCTTTGGGAACAAAGCAGGCTACGAAAAACTTAACCGGATCTTCCCTACTAGTGCTATTATTATAAGCACTGTACAATTATCTCAGAAGTCATCTTATTCTAGAATAATGGGTTTGAGTTCAACAACCCTCTATGTCCTACACAATTATATAACCTTGACAGTTCAGAGGTCATGGCATAAAATCTAGACTCCGGAGATATGTTAAACTATATTTTGTGTTTTATTTTGTCGAGACGGATAATTTGAGACAATTTTCATTGCAATTGGAGCATTTTGTAAATTTACCCATATACAGGGTAAAAAATAAAAAATACCGGGCGAATGAATTTGGACGTAAGTCGGGAAATAGACATCAGAATAAAAAAATCTAAAAATCAGCGTGTAGCCCATCTTATTCTGCATGTATACGCTAATTTTACTGGAATCGTTTGACTGATGGCGAAGAAATGAGCAATTACATAACGCAGGCGTGAATTCACTTCATTCCAAGTATGAAATAAAGATCATTCAACACGATGCGCACTAGTGGTTAACACTGTCAATTGGCTTCGTAGTTTGTTCGGTGGAATCTTTTCGTTCTTTCTAAATAATCTGTTTCTTGCAAAACATTTAATTAGGTTTTGTTCAAATTTGAAAACCTGCATGATATTGAAAATGAATGCTTGCATGTAAGATGATGTTCGGTACTTGTAAATATCTTTATTCGTTAATATTGATATAAATGTTGCATAAAGAATTATTGCATAAAGAATTCGAACTGGCTTAAAAACTTTCTCACACACATTAATGTTTTTGGAATATTTCCAAGAAATTGTGATGCAAAGTTTAAGTCTTTTAAAACTTCAACATTAATGTTGCAAATATCACACGTTAAGCTGTAAGCACTTGATCATTGTCATTCTTGGCTCATGTTCTTTGGAAAGTTAAAATATAGCATATTTGCACAACCTAAAGAATTAAAGTTGGAAAACTTCCAATTGCAGAAATCAAAGTTTTCTCGGACAAACTGTTATTTATCTTCAGTGAAAGCATGAATAGCATAACACCGTCGGATTATAAAATAGATAACGTGGACTACATTTAATGAGATACACAAACTGATACACAAGTATGAAAAAAGCGCCTGTTGATCAAACTTGGAATGAACTGCATTGATGCGCGCATTTAATATGTAATCGTTAATTTCGTCGCAACCAGTCAACTTATCAAATAAAATGTTCGTATGTGCACAATAAAATACGCTATGTACGGAAGCACTGAAGGGACATGTCATGTTGTCATGATGACATGATGATGACATAAATGACGACATAATTGACCACATAATTGCAAGTTGTCACGATAAATGATGACATAATTGACGATATAATTGCGAGTTGTCACGATAATTTACATGATAATTTCGAGTTGTCGAGTTGTCACGATAAATGACGACATAATTGACGACATAATTGCGAGTTGTCACGATAATTGATGACATAATTGACGACATAATTGCGAGTTGTCACGATAATTGACATGATAATTTCGAGTTGTCGAGTTGTCACGATAAATGACGACATAATTGACGACATAATTGCGAGTTGTCACGATAATTGATGACATAATTGACGACATAATTGCGAGTTGTCACGATAATTGACATGATAATTTCGAGTTGTCGAGTTGTCACGATAAATGACGACATAATTGACGACATAATTGCGAGTTGTCACGATAAATGATGACATAATTGACGACATAATTGCGAGTTGTCACGATAATTGACATGATAATTTCGAGTTGTCGAGTTGTCACGATAAATGACGACATAATTGACGACATAATTGCGAGTTGTCACGATAATTGATGACATAATTGACGACATAATTGCGAGTTGTCACGATAATTGACATGATAATTTCGAGTTGTCGAGTTGTCACGATAAATGACGACATAATTGACGACATAACTGCGAGTTGTCACGATAAATGATGACATAATTGACGACATAATTGCGAGTTGTCACGATAATTGACATGATAATTTCGAGTTGTCGAGTTGTCACGATAAATGACGACATAATTGACAACATAATTGCGAGTTGTCACGATAATTGACATGATAATTTCGAGTTGTCAAGTTGTCACGATAAATGACGACATAATTGACGACATAATTGCGAGTTGTCATGATAAATGATGACATAATTGACGACATAATTGCGAGTTGTCACGATAATTGACATGATAATTTCGAGTTGTCAAGTTGTCACGATAAATGACGACATAATTGACGACATAATTGCGAGTTGTCACGATAATTGATGACATAATTGACGACATAATTGCGAGTTGTCACGATAATTGACATGATAATTTCGAGTTGTCAAGTTGTCACGATAAATGACGACATAATTGACGACATAATTGCGAGTTGTCATGATAAATGATGACATAATTGACGACATAATTGCGAGTTGTCACGATAATTGACATGATAATTTCGAGTTGTCAAGTTGTCACGATAAATGACGACATAATTGACGACATAATTGCGAGTTGTCACGATAATTGATGACATAATTGACGACATAATTGCGAGTGGTCACGATAATTGACATGATAATTTCGAGTTGTCGAGTTGTCACGATAAATGACGACATAATTGACGACATAACTGCGAGTTGTCACGATAAATGATGACATAATTGACGACATAATTGCGAGTTGTCACGATAATTGACATGATAATTTCGAGTTGTCGAGTTGTCACGATAAATGACGACATAATTGACGACATAATTGCGAGTTGTCACGATAATTGATGACATAATTGACGACATAATTGCGAGTTGTCACGATAATTGACATGATAATTTCGAGTTGTCGAGTTGTCACGATAAATGACGACATAATTGACGACATAACTGCGAGTTGTCACGATAAATGATGACATAATTGACGACATAATTGCGAGTTGTCACGATAATTGACATGATAATTTCGAGTTGTCGAGTTGTCACGATAAATGACGACATAATTGACAACATAATTGCGAGTTGTCACGATAATTGACATGATAATTTCGAGTTGTCAAGTTGTCACGATAAATGACGACATAATTGACGACATAATTGCGAGTTGTCATGATAAATGATGACATAATTGACGACATAATTGCGAGTTGTCACGATAATTGACATGATAATTTCGAGTTGTCAAGTTGTCACGATAAATGACGACATAATTGACGACATAATTGCGAGTTGTCACGATAATTGATGACATAATTGACGACATGATTGCGAGTGGTTTCGATAATTGACATGATAATTTCGAGTTGTCAAGTTGTCACGATAAATGACGACATAATTGACGACATAATTGCGAGTTGTCATGATAAATGATGACATAATTGACGACATAATTGCGAGTTGTCACGATAATTGACATGATAATTTCGAGTTGTCAAGTTGTCACGATAAATGACGACATAATTGACGACATAATTGCGAGTTGTCACGATAATTGATGACATAATTGACGACATAATTGCGAGTTGTCACGATAATTGACATGATAATTTCGAGTTGTCAAGTTGTCACGATAAATGACGACATAATTGACGACATAATTGCGAGTTGTCATGATAAATGATGACATAATTGATGACATAATTGCGAGTTGTCACGATAATTGACATGATAATTTCGAGTTGTCAAGTTGTCACGATAAATGACGACATAATTGACGACATAATTGCGAGTTGTCACGATAATTGACATGATAATTTCGAGTTGTCAAGTTGTCACGATAAATGACGACATAATTGACGACATAATTGCGAGTTGTCATGATAAATGATGACATAATTGACGACATAATTGCGAGTTGTCACGATAATTGACATGATAATTTCGAGTTGTCAAGTTGTCACGATAAATGACGACATAATTGACGACATAATTGCGAGTTGTCACGATAATTGACATGATAATTTCGAGTTGTCAAGTTGTCACGATAAATGACGACATAATTGACGACATAATTGCGAGTTGTCATGATAAATGATGACATAATTGACGACATAATTGCGAGTTGTCACGATAATTGACATGATAATTTCGAGTTGTCAAGTTGTCACGATAAATGACGACATAATTGACGACATAATTGCGAGTTGTCACGATAATTGACATGATAATTTCGAGTTGTCAAGTTGTCACGATAAATGACGACATAATTGACGACATAATTGCGAGTTGTCACGATAAATGATGACATAATTGACGACATAATTGCGAGTTGTCACGATAATTGACATGATAATTTCGAGTTGTCAAGTTGTCACGATAAATGACGACATAATTGACGACATAATTGCGAGTTGTCACGATAAATGATGACATAATTGACGACATAATTGCGAGTTGTCACGATAATTGACATGATAATTTCGAGTTGTCGAGTTGTCACGATAAATGACGACATAATTGACGACATAATTGCGAGTTGTCACGATAAATGATGACATAATTGACGACATAATTGCGAGTTGTCACGATAATTGACATGATAATTTCGAGTTGTCGAGTTGTCACGATACTTGACGATATAATTGCGAGTTGTATGACGAGTTGTCATGATAATTGACGACATAAAGTCATGATAATTTCGTGTTGTCACGATAATTGACATGATAATTTCGAGTTGTCGAGTTGTCACGATACTTGACGATATAATTGCGAGTTGTATGACGAGTTGTCATGATAATTGACGACATAAAGTCATGATAATTTCGTGTTGTCACGATAATTGACATGATAATTTCGAGTTGTCAAGTTGTCACGATAAATGACGACATAATTGACGACATAATTGCGAGTTGTCATGATAAATGATGACATAATTGACGACATAATTGCGAGTTGTCACGATAATTGACATGATAATTTCGAGTTGTCAAGTTGTCACGATAAATGACGACATAATTGACGACATAATTGCGAGTTGTCACGATAATTGATGACATAATTGACGACATAATTGCGAGTTGTCACGATAATTGACATGATAATTTCGAGTTGTCAAGTTGTCACGATAAATGACGACATAATTGACGACATAATTGCGAGTTGTCATGATAAATGATGACATAATTGACGACATAATTGCGAGTTGTCACGATAATTGACATGATAATTTCGAGTTGTCAAGTTGTCACGATAAATGACGACATAATTGACGACATAATTGCGAGTTGTCATGATAAATGATGACATAATTGACGACATAATTGCGAGTTGTCACGATAATTGACATGATAATTTCGAGTTGTCAAGTTGTCACGATAAATGACGACATAATTGACGACATAATTGCGAGTTGTCACGATAATTGATGACATAATTGACGACATAATTGCGAGTTGTCACGATAATTGACATGATAATTTCGAGTTGTCGAGTTGTCACGATAAATGACGACATAATTGACGACATAACTGCGAGTTGTCACGATAAATGATGACGATAATTGATGACATAATTGACGACATAATTGCGAGTTGTCACGATAATTGACATGATAATTTCGAGTTGTCAAGTTGTCACGATAAATGACGACATAATTGACGACATAATTGCGAGTTGTCATGATAAATGATGACATAATTGATGACATAATTGCGAGTTGTCACGATAATTGACATGATAATTTCGAGTTGTCAAGTTGTCACGATAAATGACGACATAATTGACGACATAATTGCGAGTTGTCACGATAATTGACATGATAATTTCGAGTTGTCAAGTTGTCACGATAAATGACGACATAATTGACGACATAATTGCGAGTTGTCATGATAAATGATGACATAATTGACGACATAATTGCGAGTTGTCACGATAATTGACATGATAATTTCGAGTTGTCAAGTTGTCACGATAAATGACGACATAATTGACGACATAATTGCGAGTTGTCACGATAATTGACATGATAATTTCGAGTTGTCAAGTTGTCACGATAAATGACGACATAATTGACGACATAATTGCGAGTTGTCATGATAAATGATGACATAATTGACGACATAATTGCGAGTTGTCACGATAATTGACATGATAATTTCGAGTTGTCAAGTTGTCACGATAAATGACGACATAATTGACGACATAATTGCGAGTTGTCACGATAATTGACATGATAATTTCGAGTTGTCAAGTTGTCACGATAAATGACGACATAATTGACGACATAATTGCGAGTTGTCACGATAAATGATGACATAATTGACGACATAATTGCGAGTTGTCACGATAATTGACATGATAATTTCGAGTTGTCAAGTTGTCACGATAAATGACGACATAATTGACGACATAATTGCGAGTTGTCACGATAAATGATGACATAATTGACGACATAATTGCGAGTTGTCACGATAATTGACATGATAATTTCGAGTTGTCGAGTTGTCACGATAAATGACGACATAATTGACGACATAATTGCGAGTTGTCACGATAAATGATGACATAATTGACGACATAATTGCGAGTTGTCACGATAATTGACATGATAATTTCGAGTTGTCGAGTTGTCACGATACTTGACGATATAATTGCGAGTTGTATGACGAGTTGTCATGATAATTGACGACATAAAGTCATGATAATTTCGTGTTGTCACGATAATTGACATGATAATTTCGAGTTGTCGAGTTGTCACGATACTTGACGATATAATTGCGAGTTGTATGACGAGTTGTAATGCGATAATTGACGACATAAAGTCATGATAATTTCGTGTTGTCACGATAATTGACATGATAATTTCGAGTTGTCGAGTTGTCACGATACTTGACGATATAATTGCGAGTTGTATGACGAGTTGTCATGATAATTGACGACATAAAGTCATGATAATTTCGTGTTGTCACGATAATTGACATGGTAATTTCGAGTTGTCGAGTTGTCACGATACTTGACGATATAATTGCGAGTTGTATGACGAGTTGTCATGATAATTGACGACATAAAGTCATGATAATTTCGTGTTGTCACGATAATTGACATGATAATTTCGAGTTGTCGAGTTGTCACGATACTTGACGATATAATTGCGAGTTGTATGACGTGTTGTCATGATAATTGTCATGATAATTGCGAGTTGTATGACGTGTTGTCATGATACTTGACGACATAAAGTCATGATAATTGACGACATACGCATGATTTATACTACATCGCGAGCGATTTGTTTGACCAATGAGGTGGCGCGTTCTTCCCAACGCAAAAACCCGCTCTATCCCATTGCACGACAGATTTCACCTCTGACCTCGATCAGCTGTGTTTGCGACAGTCATGACAGTAGTGTCCAGTTGCGAAAATCGAATTATTTGCCTCATTTTAACGGCGTGCTTGGATTAGTTTGCAATAGTAATATAAGTATTCAATTCACTTAATATTTAGAGAAGCAAATGACATGATGGATTGAGGACAATTATGTCCACGGACATCGAATACACCACGAAAACATGACGAGATTTGTCCCATTCACCCGTGCATCACACATGACTGTGCATTGATCATTGCAATACCGTGCAGTGTTTTCCGTGTGTACACCGTCCTCCAGGCTGAGTTGGGTGTGTTGTCTGTACGTACACGACTCTGCAAGGTGAGTTTCTTTTTATAACCATTATTTTTTTATGCAAAAGTAAAACTAAACGACACAACATTAATTTTAACTGGCAGTGAGGATTTGTTATTCTGTCGATCGGACATCCGGGCATGAACCGGCTGACAATTTATTTTAGCACTGGACTGAAACAACATTCATACGTACTCGCTATAAACAGCATGCGTGATTGGTCGATAGGCGGGCGTTTATGGCCGGCGTTCCGGTCATAAACAAGCCGCGCGAGTTGCGCGCGAGAACTGATGGACGCTCGCGAGTAGGATATTACGCGTCTATGTTCGCGAGCTATTTACGCAAAGCGCGAGTGATGTACGCGATGTTCGCGCGCGTCCAAGCACGATGGACTAAGCAAGAAAACGTTTTCTTACAATTAGCGTTGGAGAAACTGTCAAAAAATGATAAGGAACTGGTAGTTTTAGTTTAAAATGATGGTATTTTTAGTTTTGGAGGAAATAACAGCAAGCAGAATGTTGCGTATGTATGAACAGGGTTCATTCATATATTTTCATGACTAAACGTTGTTTATGCCCTCGGGCTAAAGCCCTCGGGCATAAACAATCGTTTAGTCATGAAAATATATGAATGAACCCCTAATTCGCATTCACTGAACTCGGAGACAGCGTCGGAGTGTATCACAAGCTATCACACTATTGTGCCAGGTTCGACTCTCGATCTGCAAATACAAATATGCGATAAGTTGTTTTCACTCCAATGCATGTGATAAATGGATGTGACGTGGCCCCGACCGAGAGAATAGTATAGGAAAACATGATTTGTGACATGATCTGGTCCATGTGGACCAAAGGCGGTAAATTTGAAACTGAGATAGGTAAAAATATGGAGTAAAAAATAAGAAAATACATAAGAAAATAGACATCAAAAACTTTAGAACCAAGCATGCTAGACCTTTGTTTATTTCAGTAATGATAGCCTATTGTATGTATAATGTAATGATTACAGTAACTTAATTTTCAAAAATGCCTCCTTTGGCCCCGATGGACCAGATTGTGTCACATTTTCACTTCATCTTCAGTCTCAATCCCAACCCATAGCAAGTGAGCATTAAACATAAAGTTTTGATTTTTTTTTATTATTTACTATGTTTACAAAGTACATGTACATTGAAATCGTGTAAAAACAGAATTTTGAAAAATATTCAGGGCTTTCTCCTTAGCAAATGTTACAATATATGGCTTTAATTACAATGTCATATTGTTTTGTCTTTCCAGAAACTGGCACAGGATCTAGCAGGAAAAGGTCCATTCTGCAAGGCATATCTTCCAAAAATCTAGACTAACATGCGCTGAAGCAAAGCACCTGCAACCGAACAGCACGGCTTTCCTTAGTGAGGAGGATGTAAGTAATTTCATTTACAAAGTTGTAGCCAAATGGGTGCAGCACACCACACAAAATGCCAATACCTTATTCAGCCTGATCATGACCGAAAATAGTGTAAAATAACAAATTTTTGCGTGCTACGTCCCAATAAAGCCTTTTTTAGAAGCTCAAAGACTTTAGACTTGTACCCGAGTCCAGCTCGTCCGAGTCCGAGCCGAGCCGAGTCCGAGCAAAGTCCGAGTCAAACAAAAATATGACCCTAGTCCGGACTCGGTCAGAGTCCATGCCTGGGTGGGGCACTGAACTTTATATCTAACATGTATGTTTCTATCAGTGAAGTAGGGGCCTAAAAAGTGGGGGTTGGGGCAGTGTTCTTAGTCGGTTAATTAACCTCAATCGTACCGGTTAATTAACCGGTTAATTAACCACAGCATCATATTTAACCGGTGGTAAAATAGGTTAATTATGAATCTTGAATTATTCTGACGTTTTTAAGTTTTAACACTTTAATATCACTTCAGTGTTCACTGGAAATATTAAAATAGTATTCTTCTTCTTGCTCTCTAGTCTAGAGTGTCATGCACCACATCATAGACCATATGTGCAGACTATATCATGGTCTATATGTAAAAATCTGTGGAGGGGGTTCTTTGAAAAAATTTGTACGGGGATGTGCCCCTGCAGACTTTTGGATGCTGACTTCCTCTATACATGTACCTACTTCTAATCAGAATTTGTTTTACAATGTATATCATACGAAAGCTAACACTTTTACTCCCTATACACTTTTCCCCATTACAGTAGGTCAACAGATTTATAATGCAATTCAATGTTATACATTGTAGCAGGTGAATGTGGTAATTACTGGTAATATGTTGAAAACTACCTATCCTTGAAGTCAAAACCTCATGTGTTCCTTATAATATTTTTCAATTTTTATGCCATTTTAAATGAAGAGCACACTATATTGTCCATACATGTATATAGGCCTACTAGCCTCATTTTAATGAGTAATTGCCAATTCTCTTTAAATTTCAAATCTTGTGCAAAAAGTTACTATTTTTGTCTGTTTTGTCATCATACGGTTGTAAATTCAATGATATGACATTGCTAAAGAGTGCCTACAAATTGATATGACCAAAAATGTGCAAATGTTGGCGCTTTTCCCCAAAATTGCTGAAAAGGTACCCCAAAACCGTGGCACATCCCTGTATACCTTCAACCAGGCAGAATGCCCACCACCTGTTGTACAAGTACCCAAAAATCCACAGCAGAGTGAGCAGATTATACCATTTTGCCCAGGATTGCTTCAATCAATAACTAAAAAGACAAAGTTGATAAAATTCTAATTGTATAGTCACAGACTTGCGGTATCATTGTGCATCTGTGTCAATGAGTGTAAAATTTTTAAACAGGTTGAATTGACATTATAAGTTTATATATGAAAATAATTTTGTAATTTTAAAATTTTAAAATGGAATGTTTTAAAGCTAAAGGTGGACAAGAAAACTTCATCTGCTCATGTTAAATGCTTGCGCAGTGTTCTTCAGTATGATGGCATATTGAATTCCGAGCTCGGATTTATATATCTTCCAGCCATAATTAACCAATCTTACCGGTTAATTAACGTTAATTAACCGCCGTTTATAATTAACCGGTTAATTAAGAACACTGGGTTGGGGTCATTTACATTTTAAATGATGGGGGTCACAGGTATTAAAAGTTCTCTAGAAACTACATGTATCAGAGAGCAGTAAATGTGGAGATGTTGGCATGTGTGTGTCACATTAGTGACATGTAACTCACAGATGTACACAGGCCACAGGGAATAGGGAAGGGGCACCAGGCTGTGTGCAGCATTTAAATGTACATGGAGAGCAATGTATTCAATGGGGGTGAGATAAATTATAGAAAAATATTATAATGATAACAATATAAATAATAAAATAATAAAATAAATGATAATAATAATCATAATAATAGAAATTCACCCTTCAGAAATATCAAGAAGAAAATTAATGTGTTGAAATGTTTTCCCAGTTTGCCATTTTGATACCAGTATGCAAACAGCTTTACTTTTTACCACATTCATTAAAGCAGGCCTGGAATAACTACACATGTATACAAATCAGTTAGGGGTGGGGTCCATATCCCCCCACTTTTAGTCTGACTTCAGTCAGGCAGTGGGGGGATTATGCTGTTACCAAACAAAAGTTCAAGTATGTGGTATGCTTTGTACCTGTGATATTAATTTCAAATATCTTTTTAAAACTGAACAAATGTGCAGTGAATAGTGAACACATACAAACTACACATACATGTATTCTCTCGGTCAGGGTTGTTCCATTTAGTGCACTTACCCATTTCTCACATCTGGCAAAGGGGACACCCTTACGACATCCCTACTGGATTGTACAGGGCCTTTGATTTCCAGTCAATTTTCTCCGCATAGAACACATCAATGTGCATTAATTTTCCTTTTGTAATTTATTGGGAGCGTATTCCCCGATAATAAATCAAACTTTTAAATTATTTCACAAAGAGGTATATTTATCATATGACATGTTTTGTGTTTTTCCCCCATTGAGTACAACGATAAGTGTCCCCTGTGTCTGAGGGCGCAAGATGGAACAGCCAAATCTATCGCGAGCGACCAACAGTATGTAAAATACCTATGTAATAACCATACCCATACATGTACATGCATGTAAGGAGCACAAAGTTACTATACACTAGGATGAGCTGCCATGCATACTGCATGGTCCAGTGTGCACTTGTTCTCTTTTTCACTGAGTTTCATGAATTAGAAAGTTCCATGAAAGAAGTTTTAGATATTTTATACAGTATTTATTAAAAAATTATGCATAATTATTATCAATGCTAACAAGTATGACTATGCTAATTCACAGATTTTAACTTAATTAATATGGTGGATATGTAGGATACATGACAGATGACTTATTTGACAGCCTCCAATTTTAGGAAAAAGGGCAAATAAAGTGAAGTCAACAAATTTTAAATCAAATTTTAGATCTATTTTGACATTTTTAGGTATAATCAGTTCACATTTAACATGGATTTTTAAAATTGCATGGACTCGGACCGGACTCGGCTTCGAGTCTTTTTATATCGAGTCGAGCCGAGTCCGAGTCCGACAAAAAGTGGACTCGAGTCCGGACTCGAACGATACATCCCTGAAAGACATACAATCTCTATGTATTGTATGATGCAACTGTAAGTTTTTTCGTGTGCCCCCGAAGTTTTATTTTGCCCTCCTTACTAAGAAAGATGGATACGCCCATGAAACTATGCACGACAAGTAGACTTAGTAAATTACAGATTAGTGCTTTAAATGTGTCCCCGCTCTCACAGTTCGTAAACATTTTTTGTTTAAATTTCAAAATGATTGCAAGTGACTACTTTATGACCTTTGACCTCACACCTATTGAAATAGCAAATCATGACTCTGCTACAATAATTTATCATTTTGGAAGAAAAATCTAAAAATTTAAAAAGATTGTACATTAAGGCTTTAAGGCAAACAAACAGCCTAGATACCATAATCCTGATAATAATGTGTAATAATTAATCATTGGCTATTATTTTATTTTATTTCAATTTCCAGGTGCAGCAGTACTACTGAGGATACTGGTTTTATGGCGCAATTCTTGAAAGACAAAGAGGATCATGGTTTGGAAGTCAACAGCTGGCATCTGTTATCTGGCGCATCACTCGCTAGCCCTACAATATCCGAGAACCGCTAAAACCCACTAACCGCTCCACCCGAAAAGGGGAATTAGCAGTCTGGGTTTAGCAGTTCTCTGGATATACCAGGTTTTCCGATATAGCATGGTTTTGGACCCCCACAGTCAAAAGGCCCTATACTAGTAGGGCTATCACTCGCATGCATTGAAAACTTTCCTAAACTAACACATGCATGGTGTACTAGTAAATGTTTGCTCAATTATCAAAACAATAAGGACCTCAACAAGTGACACTGACATGTGATGTAATCGTAATGCATAGTTCCTTACAGGCTGTAAAAAGTAGCATGGAATTATTGGACATGTTCTAGGCACTTTTCTTTGGTTTGCCTCAAATTCAGCAGTGATATCAATGTCTTTTCATGGCTGCGCCACACGAACCACCTTTTTTTGCTACACAATTAACTATACGCACACAATTCAATACTGCGCCCAACAAAATATGCACCTACGTCACTACTGAACTTGAGGGGAACCAATGTATAGCCAAGGTTCCCTAGTCCAAAAATACGGATCGCTAGTCCGAAAAAATAGGAAATGGTTCACAAGTCCAAAAATAAATAAGGTTTACAAGACCTTAGCAATGGAAAATCTGCAGCCATTAGGACTAGCGACCCTTTTTTATCTTGGACTATAGTGACATTTATGACTAGCGCATGTTAGGATTAGCGGATGCAGGATGTAGAATAATTGTAGACCAAATTGTTCAGTAGCTGATCCATAGTGTCAGGGGCACAACAAGGGGGGTGTACCTCAGGCCCGTAGCCAGCATTGTCAGTCCGGGGGGCAAACGTCAGTATCGTCCCTATCTATTTTTCCCCTCCCTTCCTCTCCCTCTCCTTCTTTCTTTCTTTTCTCCCAGGCTTCTTCTCGTCCCCATTTTCCACTTCTCCATCCCTCCCGCTGGCTACGCTACTGGTTTACCTTCATCCCTGTAAGTATGATGAGTATCCACTAAGCAAGGGTTTAGAACCAAAAGGCCCTAACTGCAATAGCTGTTCCATAGACATCTTGATAATTTATGCATTATGTAGTGTACACATCTCATGAAGATTTTTAAAAAATGTCACCTGGCAGCTATTGCAGATAAGGCCCGTTAATGTCTGTTATTTATTAGATAAATAAATAAAAGGTCCTATATACATGTAAACCCTTGACATGAAATTAAAATAAAAGGTCCTACATGTAAACAGGGTTCGCAGGTTTTTGCCACAGGTGGAAAAAACCACGGTTTTAACCGCAGTTAAAACCGCTTGGCAAAAAAACAGTTTTTTGGTGGCAAAAACTAAAAAAGTGATTTATAGTTCAGTTTTTCATCTCAAAACAAATTATTAAGTTACAAAAATAATTTTCTGAGTGTAACAAGGCTAGATTTTGTAATTATAAGTAACATATAAAGAAATTAAAGGTATGCATTTTCATTGCTCAAGTGCATTTAACCCAAATGTGGCGTATATCAAATTTAAAACTTTTTCATTTTAAGGACTTTCATTGAGGCTGTGGCTGTGCATCAATGCATTCACACCCAAAGCCTTCAGCAAAGACTAGCCGATGTCAGTCAATGCTAGTCTTTTGTGAAGGCACCATATTAACACACAAGCTGGGCTCGAATTTCAGTCAGGGCCATTGCCTGCAGTTTTTCAGTTTTGGCCGTTGTGCCCCTGATCTTTGTTTAACTTCAAGGTATTCTTCATTCCTTGTTGACAAGTGGTCCCCAATGGCCTTGACAAAGGGTAAAAAAAAAAAAAAAAAAAAATGAAGGTCTGCACAAAAGCCTTCTCAAAAGACTAGTGGCTGCCAATAGACTGTAAATAAATGGTCTTTGTGCACTCATGATCTCATACTTCATAACTAAATGTATTTTTACACTTATTTCTCTGGTACATAATTATTAGAAAGACAAGAGTTCATGAAATAAACAAGAATCATTAGAATGCATGGTGAATATGTAGCTTTGATCATTGTTTTATTTTATTTTGAGATCTGTAAGGAAGTGAAGAAATAAAAGCACTATTTTTTCATTAAAAAGTATGAAGAAGGAAGTCCAACAAACCAAAACAGTTGAACACACCTACTTAATAGAGAATAAATGATGGAGATTTTTTTTTACTATGTATGTATCCTCTATTGTGTGATGGAAGATATCAATATAAAGTCTGTACCAAAAGTAACACAGCTGTTTTAAATACGCCTATAGGTTCAGAACTAGTAATCGTTTCCACAATATTTCTACATATAAAGAAGGAAGATTTATTTACGCTCATTTGAATACCCCATTTGTCAAATGCCGTTCAATACTGATAACACAGTAGTGCTTTTAAAGAAAAAACCCAAATTTAAAAGTTGCAATTTACAGCAATCAATGGTTATTATGCAAGCACTGTGACACGTAAAACCCTCCATTTATCTTTGCACTGACTTCAAATCAATACAAATAACTGCAACTTTTCAATTTAGGTATTTTTCTTTAAAAGCACTGCTGTGTTGTTACTATTGAACGAGATTGGACAAATGGGGTATAAAATGCGCGTAAATAAATCATCCTTCTTTCTATGTTGAAATATTGTGAACACAATTATTAGTTCAAACGCTACAGGCGTATTTATAACAGCTGCGTTACTTTTTGTGCAGTCTTTATTTTTATAATACAATTCAGCATATTCCTCTAAATTCCTTTAAGATTAAAAAATGAGTGATTGTGATCTGGGACAAATCCAAAATTGGATTAAAACATTTAATCAAATTAGATTGAATTCTAATCTATTAGAAATATTCAATCTAAAATTCAATCTAATTTGATTTTTAATCTAAAAAATACTTGGATGGATTTAAAAAATCTTAATTCGAATACATCTACCGGTAATTTGATTTTAATCTAAGGGTTAAAAATCAATCTAAGCAATTTTAATCCCTTAAATATTAAAATTGAATTAGATTCATTTCTAATCTATTAGATTGAATATTTCTAATAGATCTTAATAATTTTTTACACATTCTGTTACACCTAATTTATGAGTCCCGACTTTCAACACAAGTATTGTTCAATTAGTGATGTTGAAGTGCGTTTCCCGTCATTATTTCAGTCCTTTTATTTCATTTGTTTCATCTGCCTCTGCTGCAAAATGTGACATGAAATGGCTCACAGTGGCATTGGTTAATGGTGACTGGCAGTTGGTTGTTACTTGTACAGTATAGCTCTGATCTTTTAGTAGGCCGGCCTGAAAAAGAAATAGAGGATTTTAGAAAATTTGTCAGGGTACAGCTGGGACAGTGGCACAATCCCCCAGCATGGGGCTGTTACAGCGGCTTGGTTTGAAATCCTTGCCGCCCCCTTCTCCCAAATGAGCACATGCATCTGTATTCCCCCCAGCACCCCCCTCCCTTGGCGGTGGTGGCAGATTTACCCCCAGCTAGCTGTTCCCTTGATTGCAAGTCTAGTTTCGCCACTGGTGCCCCAAGCTTCTCCCTCATCCGTCGCACACCACAGGCTTCATTTATGTGCCATATTTGGGGCTGTGCAATAATTATGAGCCAGGGGGGTAATAAAATGTCCGAACGACCCACCAAAATCGCTTGCCCCCCCCTCTCAGCCTACAAAAACATCTCTTTCCTCCCTCTTTTGGCTTGCCAAAAATCTTTGCCCCCCTACACATGCCAAATTTTGGGGATCCCAATTTGCAAACCTTTAAAGGTCTAGATATGTTGCGAGCATGAAAATTTGCATATTTTTTCTACTGTTTTCCTAAGCCTTTTTAGAGCGTTTTATTTAAAAGGTGCCCCATATATGTGTGCCAAAAATTGCTTGCCCCCCCCCCCCCTCGGCTCGCAAAAATTGCTTGCCCCCCCCTTTCGGCTTGCCTATTTTACACTCCTTCCAGGGCTCAAAATTATTGCACAGCTGAGCCCCTTATAGGTATAAGGGGGCTATCATTTTCTTCGGAAGGGGGGGGGGTCATAGAATTTTGAGACCAAAAATAGGGGGGTTATAATTTTGTAACAATCAAAATAGGGGGGTTATAGAATTATTAAGGACTGACTAAAAAGTTTTGCGCGCCACGCGCATTTTAAACTTTTCTTACACTTTTTTAAAACAAAATGTACACACAATCTTTAGTTATACAATGCAAGATTTTTGCGCTCTCCGTGCGCCTTCTTTACGCTTAGGGCCAAATTTTTAACGCGTTTTGTGCACTCCGCTCTAAAATTTTGATGGAAGGGGGGTCATAAAATTTTTGACCCACGATAGGGGGTCGTAAAATATTTTAGCCCGCGATGGGGGGGGAGTCATATTCATGACCCCCCCTGCTGAAGAAAATGACATCCCCCTAAAAGGTGAATTCAAATTTGCCATCAAACACCGCATCATTTTATATCAAATTAAACCCTTGATTAAAGAAAGCCAAATCTGAAAACCGTTTTGTCATAGCACTTTCCGTAGCAAAATTACATCTTGTCAAAGATCCCGGTCAAAGATTGACTTTCATGATCATCAAAACCCGGGTCAAAAACATTCATACTGCAGTTACTGTCCGTTTTCCTATACACAATACACAGTGCTCTTTCCCATTGACGAGTGACCTCTACAAATAGCCCTACGTTAACAGTATGGGGATATGACTAGTTAACGTCGCTGTGTGAAAAATAACCGGCCAATATTAAAAGTACTCTTTTAAAGTTCTAGAAAATATAGTTTTTAACATGTCCTAAATTTTAGCTAATTTAGATGTTTGGAAATATTCGTACTTTGGTGTTTGTAATAGTACATTGCCTAGTTAACGTCGCTGTGTGAAAAAATAACCGGCCAATATTAAAAGTACTCTTCTAAAATTCTAGACAATATAGTTTTGTAACATGTCCTAAATTTTTAGCTAATTTAGGTGTTTGGAGAGGGTCGTACTTTTGTGTTTTAGGAAGGATATGTAAACGACAGATAACACCAAAAATATGAAGAAATTATTTCCGAACCGTGTTAAGTCAACAATCATTATGTTGCTCATTTTCAAGAATGCTGGTTTACAAAAAGCACGCCATTGTCTCATTTCGTGAACAATGGTACACATACCATTGTTTCCTTTCGTTTCCTTTATAATCGGTTACCCAACTGAAGCTTTAATACAAACTTTATTGCGATATCGCACATGAAAACAGTCACATGTGCACAGCCAGAGAAGATCCGATTTAATCAGTTGAGCTGTTTCAATGAGTGTTATCTTGGTTTAATAGCTTTTAATGGGGTTAAGTCCTGCAAAGGTCGAGATGAATTCTACTGTAGACATGACTGCATCATGTCAGCCAACATTAGAAGCATCAATTGCAAAACAAATCAGCATACTCTCATGATAGAGCAGCTTTTCTACGATATAATGTATTGTCCATGTAGAGCCCATTTATTGTCGGATTTCTGTATGTAGAACACGCAGTTAACAACAATTGAGCGCTATTAACACATATTAATGTTTTTAAACAAATAAAATTCCAAAATATGGTACGTTTTCTGTCTTTGCTTGTTACGTGGTAGGCTATGTTGAAGTTGCGATGATATATGTTCAAATAAGTTTCAAGATGGATACCAACAAGTGGCGCTAGGCTCATAGAGTATCCATTGATAGCGGCGCGCCGTGAGTTCGAACCCCACCTCTGCCAAACTTAATTTTTCTTTTTTAAATTTCATATTAGGGAAATGTGGCTGGGAGAATTTATGTATGGAGTGACGAGGAGTGCTGCCCTCATTCGTCAAGCATAACACAGTAGGGTGAAGTGGGGCAATTTGCTTTGCAGATGACACTCGCTAGAAAGCCACAAAAGCTCGGCCCTCTGAAAAGGACTTCTCTAGGGAATATTAAATCCTACTCAAGTTCAAATGTTGTTGAAATGCCTTTACTCTGCATATTCTCAAGCTTTTCGATAGGAATTCATGCCTTTCAGACCAACCAGGCTGCAAAACCTTGCTTATACAATGTGGGTGATTGAAAACCATGGCCGGTTGTGACTGCCACCTTAGTGCAAGAGATTTTAGTTCACATGACTACAATCGTGCAAATCATGTTATAGAGTCGTCATATTTGGCCAATCATGTCAGAGTTGGTATATTTGGCAGAGTAATAGTGCATACAGTGCTGATTAATCTATAGGCCTACATGTAGGCTATGGAGGCATTACAACACTTAGGCCTGTACAAGAGCATACCCCCATTTTAGTGGGAAAAGGTCACTGAACTTTACATAGGGGTCAAGTTCAATTACTCAGACCTGTTCAAAACTCATACCGTCGTGATCCTCTGGCAATGAGGATTCCGAGAAGAAATATACTTTGGTCTAGCTATGGCGTACGGTTATGGAGTTATGGGCAAGAAAGTAACATTGTGACGTCAAAGGTCTATTTTTCTCCCACAGGGGACAAAAAAGAAATTTTTCTTTTGAAAATTATCTCAAAGTAGTTGTCTTGTTGCAAGAAATTAGAAAACTCTATAAGTCTATAACCGTACGTCGGAGATAGGTCAAACTTAACTTTTTCTGAATCCTTATGAGTAGATGAACACATTGTTTGTGTTTTTAACAAAGTCCGAACAATTTTTGAACTTGACCCCTGTGTAAAAGTTCAACGACCTTTTCAACCAAATAAGGGTGCTCTTGAAATGCCCCAATAACATATATTATGATTGATTAGCACTTTAAGTACTACATGTATATCTCTGCCCAATACAGCAAATTTAACTAGGATTTGCACGATAGTTACCGGGATTTTTTGGACTATCTGGCTTGTTTTTTAGGACGTTTACAGTCTTGATGGTATTAAGATTTACAAGCCCAGCTAAAACTACACCCTGTTGCCAGTTCTCTCAGTCTACTGCAACTTTCCCCGACTTCGGGTCCTGGGAACTTTCCCTCTCCAGCTGCAGTCTCTGTTAAGACATTTTTCTGCTTCCCCATCTAAAGGTTTCTTCAACTACAAAGTTTTCTAAAAGATTCCCTGAATCTCCCAAATATTCTCCCAAAACAGCAAAATAGATTAGCAAGATTTAAGATGGTTACAGATTCTCAGAAATGCAATATATAAAATGGTTATGACTTCTTTTAAAATTATTTATGCAAGATATTCAAAGTAGGCCTATATACCGTATACATTTGGGAGGTGGGAGGGGCACTCAATTGTGCCTGTCAATAGAGGCAAGTTCTTGAGGCAAACTCTACACCCAATAAACCCCATGTAATGTTGCCTTAACTCTAGATAAGGGTCGTAAACCCCAGATAAGGCATCTAAACCCCAGATAAGAGACGTAAACCCCAGATAAGGCAGTCTAAACCCCAGACAAGGCGCCTTAACCCCAGATAAGGAACGTAAACACCAGATAAGGCATCTAAATCCCAGATAAGGTGCCTTAACTTCGGATGAAGGACGTAAACCTAGGATAACACAATCTAAACACCAGATAAGGCATTTATACCCAATATAAGGTGCCTTAACCCCAAATAAGGGTGTTAACCCTAGATAAGGCAGTCTAAATCCCAGATCCATTCTTTAGGCATCTAAACCCAGATAAGGCACCTTAACCCCAGATAAGGGATGTAAATATAGGATAATGCAGTCTAAACCCCAAATAAGCTGCCTTAACCCCTGATAAGGGACGTTAACTGGGATAACACTGTCTAAACCCCAGATAAGGGACGTAAACCCCAGATAAGACAGTCTAAACTCCAGATAAGACACCTTAACCCCAGATAAGGGATGTAAATATATGATAATGCAGTCTAAACCTCAAATAAGCTGCCTTAACCCCTGATAAGCGCGCAAAATTGTACAATGTTATCATTTTGGAGGCTAAAAATAAACATGCATATGGCCAAATTGGGGGCCCCCAAATTTTGGGGGCCCTGGGCCCGGGCCCATCTGGCCCAATGGTAATTCCGGCCCTGGGCTTACGTCTCCTTGCTGGGGCTAAGGCGCCTTGTCTGGGGTTTAGACTGCGTTATCCTTGGTTTACATCCCTTATTTGAGGTTAAGGCACCTTATCTGATGTTAGACTGCCTAATCTGGGGTTTACATTCCTTATCTGCGGTAAAGGTGCCTTATCTTGGGCTTAGATTGTGTTATCATATGTTTACGTCCCTTATCTGGGGTTACGGCGCCTTACGGGGGTTTAGACTGCGTTATCTCCAGTTAATGTCCTTTATCTGGGCTTAAGCCAGCTTATCTGGGGTTTAGACTGCATTATCCTAGATTCACGTCCCTCATCTGGGGTTAGGGTGCCTTATCTTGGTTTAGTTGCCTTATCTGTGATTTAGACTGCCTTATTTGGGATTTAAACTGCCTTATCTGGAGCTTACGTCCCATATCTGGGGTTTAGATGCCTTATCTGGGGTTTAGACTGTATTTTCCTAGGTTTACGTACATCATCTGAAGTTAAGGCGCCTTATCTGGGATTTAGATGCCTTATCTGGTGTTAACGTTCCTTATCTGGGGTTAAGGCGCCTTATCTGGGGTTTAGACTGCCTTATCTGGGGTTTACGTCTCTTATCTGGGGGTTACGTCTCTTATAGGGTTTAGATGCCTTATCTGGGGTTTACGACCCTTATCTAGAGTTAGGGCACCTTACGTGGGGTTTAGATGCCTTATCTGTGGTTTATGTTCCTTATTTAGGGTTAAGCACCTTATTTGGGGTTTGGCCTGCTTTATCTGGGGTCTACGTCCCGTAATCTGGGGTTACGGCGCCTTATCTGGGGTTTAGATACCTTATCTGGGGTTTAGACTGCGTTATGCTAAGATTAAGGCATCTTAGCCCCAGGTAAGGATCGTAAACCCCTGACAGTGCCGTCTAAACCACAGATAAAGATAAGATATAGGCAAAATTCTGCATTTTAGTGGTGGTTATTTTTCAATTTTGGCGGCCATCTTGGGATTTTAAGGTTCTGTACTGATTATTCTAATGGATTTCTAGACCCTGTAACCATGGGTATAGACACCAGAATCATACTTCTAGGACTTTCTGCACCCGAGATATAGCCAAGTTAAGCGGGCGCAACACTAAATCACTACGCATTTTATGTAAGAACGAAATTCGGGTAATATAGTCCATAGTGAGTACCGTAAAATGGGGTAACTTCGGTCAGCGGGGTAACTTTGGTCGGTCAAATTTTTTTTTTTAAATGGTCATATTTCCGTACAGCAATATAGTTTTTAGTCATATTTGGTCTCAATTTGTAAAGAAATATAATATTTGGAAGAAATAATAGTTGCTCATGTCCAATTTTCTTGAAATTTACGAAAATATCGACATTTTTGGCCAAAAAATGAGCATTTTTTTACTTTTTTTTCAGAAAAAATTAAAATCGGTATTTGTGAGCAAGGATGTGTGGTTGATTAATTTTGCAAGGGTTAAATGTCACAAAAACAAAAACTTGCCCATATACAGCGAAGATCAATTTTTAAATTTTTTTCTTCATGGAATGTAATACTCTGACCAAAGTTGCCCCAAATGCGGGGTAACATTGGTCAGGCTATTTTTAACCCCTAGGGCACCCTTTCAAAATTATCTAAAAATCTTTTTCAACTTCAAGGTGTAGAAGGAACCCTAATGTCATAAAAAGAAATAATTAGAAATATAATTGGTTTTGTTTGGAAGCAGTGGTTTAAAAACTCTGAAAAGTGCCCAAAGTTACCCTCATTTTACGGTATGAGATTGTAGCGACCATATCTACCGACATGTTCACTTTAAATCACTCATATGAATTCGACAAGTGTCTTCAATAATAACATGCAGAAAAAAACGGACATTTTATCTCAAAAGCAATTCTCTGTGGCGGATGAAGACAACTTCCGATTTTGAAATGTGAGTGGTGAATTTAGTATATTTTTAGGCCATATTTTTGCACCGCGAAATAGCGAAAAAAGTCAACGGTCATCGATATAATGCCGACAAAAGTTTTGGAATCTACAGAAACAGAGCTTTAATTTGATATACCAAATTTATTTTGCCAAGTATTGCAGGGACGCCAGGAATGGCGCTCGAAGTAGGCCAAAATCACACGTTATCCTATGGGACGCTTATTTAGTGTTGCGCCCCTTAATGTTCACTGGCGGCCATTTTGAAATTTTGGCAGCCATCTTGGAATGATAGGTCCTAGGCTGATGTAAATGGATTCCTTGACCCTGAAAACATGGGTATAGACATCAGAATTGTTCTGTTGGGTGCTTCTCTGACCAAGTTATGGTGATTTTAAGGGAGTTTGGCGGCCATTTTGAAAAACGCCCTCTACCGAGAGTTCCCCACACTTTTAGATGGTACAGACCCCTCACATTTTATTCAGTGTCCTAAAATCTATTTAAAAAAACACCTTCAAAACGTCTTGTACTCACACCGAGAACGGGACCTCCATTCTGTACCCTACTACAACAACATTTGAAAAATTTGGTTAAAATAATTGAAAATATAAATTGCAAAATAGTTTAATCACTTAACAACGTTATGTTAGAATGTTTTGCATCAAGTTTTCTTAATGTTACTAACCTTGGGTAGCATTTTAGGCCTTTAAGTATATCAAGGACCCCTTTTTTCAAAGCCAATTTCGGTATTATTTGGATGAGTCTTTTTAGTTCAAGATTTTCTCATTTTTTTAGGAAAATAGCCCAATAGCCAAAAAATGACAGTAGCCAAAATGTTTGAAATTTTTCCACATATTTTGGGACACTGAGTTGTAAAAATAAGACAATTTGCGTTAAGTTTAGCCAAAACGTTTTTCTTTTAAAATTGGCATATATATGGGGTCGCTTTCAAATTCTCCAGCACACCCCACGAAACCAAACTTCAGCACCCCTAAATCTCAGTTGGGCCTAAAAAGTTCGAATTTTATCATTTGACTGGGTGGCACGGAAAGCAAAGGCCAAGATTGGGGGAAATGCGTAATAAATTCAGTATGAAATGGGCCTGCGCATTTATTAATTATTATCACATGTGTCCATATAGTTTAACTGCTAAGCTCCCAAATTTGGTACAATTGTGCACTAAAAGCATGGGAGTTTCCACACATGAAGTACATGGTCCAAAGTTTATTTTAAGATGTCGAGCCATTTCAGTTCATTTTAGATGGTAAGTACTAAACAGTATAGTACTTACCATCTAAAATGTACTATTACTTGTTATTTGCAATGGAATTCAACGATCAACAGGGCCCTTGGCAATGGCATTTGACATTTTTAACCTCTATCTCAGTAGGTTAACACAGTACGATATGCAAAACTATTATTTTTATGATTCATGTCAGCTAAATGGACAATTTGCCATTTCTGTCAAAATCGGAGCAAGTTGAAATTTTTACCTTTACTCAAAAATTTGATCAGGCGAATAATTTGGTGATCTGTTGGCAAAATTGGAGCATTTTCATATTTTTACCCCTATGTGACCTCTAGAAGTCACTAGGTGCCAAATCTGAAATGGCTCTACATCTTAAAATAAACTTTGGGCCATGTACTTCCATGTGTGGACACTCTCATGCTTTTATCGCAAAGTGCACAATGATTCAGCTTAGCAGCTATACTGATGCATGATATCACTCAGGGTCCACACCACCCCATACCCAAGTCGGTATATCATTGTGGATGAGTCTTATAAAAATTGATAAGTCTATTGGAATTCAGCAGGCATTCATAGATTTGGACATTTTTTCCAACAACTTGCCCCTCCCCTCATCAGAACTTGAACAAAACTTTCACTGAAAACCAAACTATTTTTGCACAAATTTTACACCCATTGTTAGTGCAAGGGCTGGGTGAATGTGAAAGATAAAAAACATCACAAAAGGAACCAATCAAATTTTGGAGGCAATTTATTAATTCAATTGTTTTAGCTCAAAAACATGTTCGCTCACCCCTTTCAATTAAAAAAGCTCACCCATTAATTTTGATCAGTCCTTACACCAGTCACCATGAAAACAAACATAGATACATTTTAATTCTTATTCATTACCACTTTATTTTTTCTAACACATGGCTGATGACATGATGCACCAGTCATCACAAAAACAAACACATAGATTATATGTAAATTTGTATTTTTATTCATTGTCATTTTATTTTTCTAACACATGACAGGGTGTCAAAACACACACAGTGTATTCCAACATGTGGTCAGCATATGATTCAAACAAAAAATACAATAAGTTGTATGTAACAGTAACACCAACCTAGTAATACATTAATTTTTTTACAAATTTTACTGGCAGTGTATTATTCTGAATATCAGGGGCAGAGCCTCGGGCCCATGGACACTAAACATCTCCTTTATCAGCCCTTATTACATTTTCACATTTGCTTGGGCCCCTGAACCCCCCAGGGCCCATGGATTTGCTATGGATTGTATTGCTACGCCCCTGCTGAATATGTGGGTTTTTTTGTCTTTCAAATTACAAGAATTATAATAAAGCAGCCAGCTAAAGCAGGAAATGGCAACATTCAAAGAATTGCACATGTGGCATCATTTTTGAGGGGTCCAATGGCAAATTACAGCAGTGTGTGCGTTCATGTGCCATTTTAGTAATTTTCTATAATAAACTTTAAACCTCTTACTAACATTTCTATAAACAAATTAAAATACTAGTACCTGAAATTTGGTTCATGACCTTGCAATATTATAAACTTTAAATCTCTTACTAACATTTCTATAAACAAATTAAAATACTAGTACCTGAAATTTGGTTCATGACCTTGCAATATTATGAATTTTGCACAAAAATGAGTAAAAAAATCATCATTTTCAGGCGCTTTTTAAGACATATAAAATATGCGTTTATAAATCCTCATTCCTCCAACATTTTCATTATGTACTTGTTTTTTGCCTCAATTTTCATGTGTACTAAAGATAGATCTTCCATAATAAACTTACTTCTTACATTCAAATTGTATGTTCCCTTCATACTGACTTAATAGGTTTCACCTGTCAACTTTGGTGTCCCCCATTTTCATTTACCATGTGAAATTTCAATTGAATAATTATATTTTCTATAAAATTGGTTGTTTTATTGTTATTTGTTTGTTAAATGTTTGGGCTTTGCATGATTTGAAGGAAATAAAATTGATTACAAAAATGTGAAGAATTAAAAAATGCATTGGTTTGAAAATTGTTGAAGTGCTTTGGTGTCCCCAAAAATATTTACATTGTGAAAATATTTAAAATATTTAACAAATGTATATATTTCCAAATTAAAGCTCACTGTATTGCTGGAGCAGGGTTTGTAACAGTTACCGTACTTTATAAAATTTGGTCAAGTTCTTTCAGAATTTGAGAAAATTAGAATAAAATTCAGTTGAAACAACTGATTCATGATTTATTTGGGTATCTAGATGAGAAAGTGGCCTGGTCACCTGAAATAATAAAATTGACTTAAAACTGCTTTTTAAATTAAATATAGCAATATTCACAATATTTTGCATATGTGTGTAGTTATTTTTGTGTTAAAAGTTTCAAAATGTAAAGAGTTTGAAAATAAGCATCTAAAATAAATATAGTTTAAACAGTAAAGACAATTTATGAAATCAGGCCCAAAAAGACCCACAAAAATGCATGTCCCAAATTATTGGACCACTCACAAATGGAATATGCCAAGTACATTTCACATTCTTAAATTCAGCAATGGTAGACAAACCTATTACTAGCCAATTTAGGAAATATAAATTCTAAACAAAATTTATTATTTTTCTTGACTAATATTTGACAGGGTCAGTAAGAAAAATATGGACTTTCCACTGATGCTACTGATAAATAAATCTCCATTTTGATGGAGAAAAGTGGAGATGATGCTGTTGATCATACCATCCTCCTTTAATTTCAAGGACTAAAGGAACAAATGAAGATTTAAAAAATTAAACCATATTAATTTTTTGACCACTATACAAAGGTGAAAAGCATTGGTACTAGTTTAAAACCTATTTCTTAAAAAGTGTGTTCTTAATTTCCAATTACTATAAATTTTGATTTCATTTTCACAATCTACAATTCTGAGCACATTTTCATTAAATTGCCCAATACCGTGCTGATTTACCATTAACAGTGTCCAGTGTACACCAGTGGCGTAGATTTCTTTTTTGACAATGGGGGATGGGGTTTGAAAACATTTCTTGAAGTATAGTGAATCCAGCACTTTTAGCAACAGAATAAGTGTATGTTACAAATGTGTATGAAAAAATTTGCCATTTTGAAGCTAAACTGTTGAAATATGGTGCAAAAGTGGAATAAATTTGCAAAGCTACCTAATATTTGCACTTTCGGGCCTAAAATGGCCATAAATGAGGTTAATTTGGTCAGAAACCCACATACACCAGCCGTAAACATTGGGGGGGGGGGATGATTGTATGGACCATCCCCACTGGCAAATACCCCCATCCCCCGGGATCTACGCCTATGGTGTACACTCTTCATAATAGGCACATCATACCTGACCAACAACACTTACATCTCTGCTAGAGCTATAATAGAGGGTATAATTAGAGTTTGTAATAGGTACATACATACATGTATATAGTTAATAAGGGTAAGGGTGTGGCACAGGTGTGGAGTATTACTTTATTTTGTGGTAATATCTGTGGGAGGGGGTTCTTCCTGATTGAAGGTATACATGGATGTACCACGGTAGTTTTTAATGGAGACAAATTTGCACAATTGGGCGCATTTAGGCTAAAATGTCTTAAACACACCTAATTTGGGCAAATTTGGGTGCTTTTTGTGACAAATTAGGTTGCTAAAAAAAGTAGACTATAGAGAAAGTCAGCATCCAAGTCTGTGGCACTGGCAGTGGCACATCCCTGTACAAAATGTTTGAAGAATCCCAGCCGGGATAAAAGATCAAATTCTGCAGGTGATGTCTACTAGTGTTCCAAACCTAATTGATAGGTATAAGGTAGGCCCACATGTAGGCCCTACTTGCCATGTTGTTGACAAGTTGCCTTTTTCTATCAATTGCTTTTCCCCTCAAATTCAAACTTGATTTACACATTGTCATCACTATCATCATCTCGATCTTTATCTTGCTTTTAGCTTGTTGCTGCAGGTGGTTCCTTCCAGTTCCAGTACAAGTTCAAATTTCATCTGTAAAATAAACCAAAATATATATATATCAATTAAAAATATTTAAATTTAATACATTTTTCTTACCAAGATTAAATTGAACAACCTACAGAGCCCACAAAGTGGCATGGAAAGAAAGAAATATCTTGGGCCCGATTTAGTAGCTTGGGTCCTGACTTAGTAGTTTGGGCCCGACTTAGTAACTCGGGCCCGAGATAGTAACGTGGGCCCCAATTTAGTAGAGTAGTACAGGCCCCTGACTTGATAGAGTAGCACGGGCCCCCAACAAAGTAATTAGGTTGGGACCTGTGTTACTAAGTTTGGGCCTTGAGTTACTAAGTCGGTGCCCCAAATTACTAAGCCAGGGCCCGTGTAACTAAGTCAGGGCCCTATGTTACTAAATCGAGGCCTTAAGTTATTACCGTACATGTACATGTAAGTCAAGGCCCCTGAGTCTCCTGGGATTATTGTTTTCTTTCCATGTCACTTCTGGGGCTCTGTAAGAACCGGTGGTAAAAAAGAATGATGAAATTTGAATGCTTTTATGATCCAAAATTTATCATCCAGTAAAGTTGAAATTCGCACATTTTGATTTATGCATAGGACTATGTTGAAATGTACACATTTGATTTATGAATTTTAGACCTAAGTACAATCCAGTGCAAGTAGGTAGCTGTATGTAAGTGCAACTTCTGAAAATGAAATTGTTGAGGGGGGTGGGTGAAAAAATTGAAATGTTCAAAATTGCCCATATTTTCAACCCCTGGAAAAAAAAAAAAGCAGCAAATTTAAATCGAAATTGCAGTTACTCCACAGCGTACTGTGCATTCAATGTGATTACATAGCCTATATGCTGATGTGTGAATTTTGACTGCCACGGTCCTGCAGCCAGTGGGCTATTCCAGTTAAAATCCATACACCCCCTTGATGGAGGTCTGACCTCAATCTCGCACACAGGGGTGTAGATATATCAAATGGAGTCACCCATTCAGGTAACTCCATTTGAAATTCACATTCCCTGTGTGGAAGATTAAGGTCATGTCTTCCATATATGGGGTGTATGGATTTCCCAATGGTTCCTCTCTTGCCAATAATTGATCAGTATCAAATACAAAATGTCTATAAGGAAATTTGGCTATTTACACTAGCTTCCAGAGAAGTACGGCACTCCCTGGGGGGGGGGGGTTCTTTGAACAATTTTCTACAGGGATTTGCCACACAGACTACAATCATGTATACCGATTTTCCATAAAAAAACACCCAAAATGCACTCAAATTTTAAATGGGTCCTTTCAGGTGCCCTTTTGACAAAAAATTGGTCTCCACTGAAAACCCAACCACCGATACTGAAATTTGCTGAAAAGATACCCCAAAACCGTGGCACATTCCTGTAGGCCTATACCTTCAACCAGGAAGAACCCCCTTGGCACTCCCTTGCTCTGATTGACGCACGCACCCTGTAAATACGCCAGGCTTAATACTGAGCCCCGCTCTGCATCGATTGCTTCTTTGACGCGTAATCGGCCAATCAGCTAACTGGTCTGTTTTATATCAGATGATTGAACATCAATCACAACCCCACTTCTGTGATTACGCTGTTTGTAAAAATGTAAACAAGTGCCGTTCCTCTCTGCCAGAAAGTGTATTTTACAAGCAAAATTAAGGTGCACAAATACTGAGTGAACATTCCTGCTCACACTCTGCCACACTGTAACACATGACTTTTGGCAAGTGGAGCGCATTAGGGACCGTTCACAAACACTTGTTAGAGGGGCCGGGGCCTAAGGCCCTTCGCACTTGATTATTAGTTTCCTGTTTAAGATTTTGAAAAGGGACGAGGTGACTTTTAATTATTAATTATTAATTATCTTTTATTTTCTTTATTTGGTTTGAACTATTACAAGCAACTATCGACTCGTTTTGACTAGGGCGGGCATTTAATTATTTCACAACAATATTTGATTTTATAAATAAGGGAAGGTGGAGTTGTACTCTTTGTTCATTCATCATTATTGTTGATATTAGTCAGAAAATGGCAAGTAGAAGTAGTTGAAAGTTATTTTAAAGGAGAAAATTGGAAATAAAAATAAAATAATTAATTATTTTGAGATTTTCAATTTTGGACGCGGGCGGTAAACAGGAAACTAATAATCAAGTGCGAAGGGCCTAATGCAAAAAATTTTATCCCGAAAAATTTTCGGGGCCCTCCTTTCAGACCTCAAAATGTCAGGGCCCCCTTTTGACATGAAAATTATGGGTCAACCCCATAGAAAAGTATAAACTCAATTTTCCCAGGAAAATTTGTGGTCATTATTTTCAGGCCCCCTTATTGATATCAGTACGACTTCAGTTGAGTGCAGCGTGTTGTGCATATTATATAATATTAATAAAGTCCATTTGATTTCCTCAAGACAGTAGCGTCAAAGGTACGCATCTGTAG
Source organism: Amphiura filiformis (assembly GCF_039555335.1). NCBI lineage: Eukaryota > Metazoa > Echinodermata > Ophiuroidea > Amphilepidida > Amphiuridae > Amphiura > Amphiura filiformis. Next base: position 15,855,710 of record NC_092637.1, on the reverse strand, counting down.
CATGCGCTTCACGAAGTGAACGTGCCGTAGAAATACATCGCCTTTAATTGTGCGTGTACTGTGTACACATGTAGACACTGCTGCCTCCAGCCTGCCAAATGGACTATACCCGGGGTGGGGGGGGGGCACATTAAAAAATTTTGGTGGGTATGTTCCCCCGGAATTTTGAGGTGGTGGGTATTTGGGAGCTGACGGCGTACTGGTAAAAGGGGGTCTTTTGGAGCTGCGAACATCGCATCGGGCATTTGCTGGTCAAGCTGTGTAGAAACGCATGACCTAGTTCTTTTTACGCGATAATCAGACAGAGCAGATGAACACCGCTGAAGTAATTTGCTGATTTTTGCTGAATGGTGTAGTATAGCCTAAGGTCTATACTACGGTATAGCCTGGCCCTGGGAATTCGTTCTATTCACACTGTAATGTATGTTGAACTTGAGCGTACGTACATGCAAAGTCGGAGAACACTGACTTAGAGCCTGCATTTTATCTTAAAATAAAATATCATTTCAATATAATAGAAGGCCATGTACATGTGTAATGCGACGTAAATATGAACAACTTACCATGGTGGCATATTGATTTAATCATCATGGACATGATCATGGCGTCTGACCTGTCGAATTCTCAGTGCATACACTCTGACACTGTATGATACGTCCGTACCAAGGCACTTCTTCTTCTTACAAGTAGACCTACTTATGTCTCGCTGTTTTACACACTGCATACATTCAACTTATCATTTGCTATCAATATTTCTTCTGATTGCAGTTTTCATTCAAGCAGTTTGAAAAAAGTAGCATATTTTGAATATTAAATTGTGCAATTTCATAAAACCGTAGCCTGTATGCAGAGCTCGTCGTACTGAATACATCTGAAACTTATACTTATCTACGCTGAGCAAAAGCGATTTGTTTTAGCATGTTACCAATGGGATAGAGCGCCTTTTGATGCGTTGGGAAAAACGCGCCACCTCATTGGCCATACCAATCGCTCGCGATGTAGTATACAAGGTGACAAGTCGAAATTATCATGACATTTATCATGACAACATGACATTATGTCGTCAATTATATCGTCATATATCGTGACAACTCGTCGCACAACTCGCAATTATGTCGTCAATTATCGTGACAACTCGACAACTCGAAATTATCATGACATTTATCATGACAACATGACATTATGTCGTCAATTATATCGTCAAGTATCGTGACAACTCGACAACTCGAAATTATCATGTCAATTATCGTGACAACACGAAATTATCATGACATTATGTCGTCAATTATCATGACAACTCGTCGCACAACTCGCAATTATATCGTCAAGTATCGTGACAACTCGACAACTCGAAATTATCATGTCAATTATCGTGACAACACGAAATTATCATGACTTTATGTCGTCAATTATCATGACAACTCGTCATACAACTCGCAATTATATCGTCAAGTATCGTGACAACTCGACAACTCGAAATTATCATGTCAATTATCGTGACAACACGAAATTATCATGACTTTATGTCGTCAATTATCATGACAACTCGTCATACAACTCGCAATTATATCGTCAAGTATCGTGACAACTCGACAACTCGAAATTATCATGTCAATTATCGTGACAACACGAAATTATCATGACTTTATGTCGTCAATTATCATGACAACTCGTCATACAACTCGCAATTATATCGTCAAGTATCGTGACAACTCGACAACTCGAAATTATCATGTCAATTATCGTGACAACTCGCAATTATGTTGTCAATTATGTCGTCATTTATCATGACAACTCGCAATTATGTCGTCAATTATGTCGTCATTTATCGTGACAACTTGACAACTCGAAATTATCATGTCAATTATCATGACAACTCGCAATTATGTCGTCAATTATGTCGTCATTTATCGTGACAACTTGACAACTCGAAATTATCATGTCAATTATCGTGACAACTCGCAATTATGTCGTCAATTATGTCGTCATTTATCATGACAACTCGCAATTATGTCGTCAATTATGTCGTCATTTATCGTGACAACTTGACAACTCGAAATTATCATGTCAATTATCATGACAACTCGCAATTATGTCGTCAATTATGTCGTCATTTATCGTGACAACATGACAACTCGAAATTATCATGTCAATTATCGTGACAACTCGCAATTATGTCGTCAATTATGTCATCATTTATCATGACAACTCGCAATTATGTCGTCAATTATGTCGTCATTTATCGTGACAACTTGACAACTCGAAATTATCATGTCAATTATCGTGACAACTCGCAATTATGTCGTCAATTATGTCGTCATTTATCGTGACAACTTGACAACTCGAAATTATCATGTCAATTATCGTGACAACTCACAATTATGTCGTCAATTATGTCATCATTTATCATGACAACTCGCAATTATGTCGTCAATTATGTCGTCATTTATCGTGACAACTTGACAACTCGAAATTATCTTGTCAATTATCGTGACAACTCGCAATTATGTCGTCAATTATGTCGTCATTTATCGTGACAACTTGACAACTCGAAATTATCATGTCAATTATCGTGACAACTCGCAATTATGTTGTCAATTATGTCATCATTTATCATGACAACTCGCAATTATGTCGTCAATTATGTCGTCATTTATCATGACAACTCGACAACTCGAAATTATCATGTCAATTATCGTGACAACTCGCAATTATGTCGTCAATTATGTCATCATATATCGTGACAACTCGCAATTATGTCGTCAATTATGTCGTCATTTATCGTGACAACTTGACAACTCGAAATTATCATGTCAATTATCGTGACAACTCGCAATTATGTCGTCAATTATGTCATCATTTATCATGACAACTCGCAATTATGTCGTCAATTATGTCGCCATTTATCGTGACAACATGACAACTCGAAATTATCATGTCAATTATCGTGACAACTCGCAATTATGTTGTCAATTATGTCATCATTTATCATGACAACTCGCAATTATGTCGTCAATTATGTCGTCATTTATCATGACAACTCGACAATTCGAAATTATCATGTCAATTATCGTGACAACTCGCAATTATGTCGTCAATTATGTCATCATATATCGTGACAACTCGCAATTATGTCGTCAATTATGTCGTCATTTATCGTGACAACTTGACAACTCGAAATGATCATGTCAATTATCGTGACAACTCGCAATTATGTCGTCAATTATGTCATCATTTATCATGACAACTCGCAATTATGTCGTCAATTATGTCGTCATTTATCGTGACAACATGACAACTCGAAATTATCATGTCAATTATCGTGACAACTCGCAATTATGTCATCATTTATCATGACAACTCGCAATTATGTCGTCAATTATGTCGTCATTTATCGTGACAACTTGACAACTCGAAATTATCATGTCAATTATCGTGACAACTCGCAATTATGTCGTCAATTATGTCATCATTTATCATGACAACTCGCAATTATGTCGTCAATTATGTCGTCATTTATCATGACAACTCGACAACTCGAAATTATCATGTCAATTATCGTGACAACTCGCAATTATGTCGTCAATTATGTCATCATATATCGTGACAACTCGCAATTATGTCGTCAATTATGTCGTCATTTATCGTGACAACTTGACAACTCGAAATTATCATGTCAATTATCATGACAACTCGCAATTATGTCGTCAATTATGTCGTCATTTATCATGACAACTCGACAACTCGAAATTATCATGTCAATTATCGTGACAACTCGCAATTATGTCGTCAATTATGTCATCATATATCGTGACAACTCGCAATTATGTCGTCAATTATGTCGTCATTTATCGTGACAACTTGACAACTCGAAATTATCATGTCAATTATCGTGACAACTCGCAATTATGTCGTCAATTATGTCATCATTTATCATGACAACTCGCAATTATGTCGTCAATTATGTCGTCATTTATCGTGACAACATGACAACTCGAAATTATCATGTCAATTATCGTGACAACTCGCAATTATGTCGTCAATTATGTCGTCATTTATCGTGACAACTTGACAACTCGAAATTATCATGTCAATTATCGTGACAACTCGCAATTATGTCGTCAATTATGTCATCATTTATCGTGACAACTCGCAATTATGTCGTCAATTATGTCGTCATTTATCGTGACAACTTGACATCATGACAACATGACATGTCCCTTCAGTGCTTCCGTATATGCGCTACATTTTAATTTTTTTTTTAATTCTGAGGTCTATTTCTCGACTTACGTTCAATTTTGTTCGCTCGGTAAATTTTTCTGGGACACCCTGTATAATTTTGTTTTTACCCTTTGACCTATTTTGACCTATATCTCATTAATTAGGCATTCTAGAGATATATGACCATTGACTTTTTTTTACTCCCGCCCAAAGAAAAAATTCTGCTATTTTATAGTTTGATTTAAGAATTTTAAACTTTTTACCCCCTTGTGTGATCTTTGACCTCAATAACTCAATTTGCTAAAGGGTGCCATTTGGGGTACTGGCTGATTTTGAATCTACACACACCTGGTTGTTACTTTAAAAAAACCCCATTAGTACACAACTTCACGCTTATATGGCAATTTTTCTCGACTATTTGACCCATTCAGCGTGTTTATAGTGAATATACCGAGCTTTGAGTATACCGTCCACGATAATCTTTGTATATATTACGCTGACGAAGTTACGTAATAATCGGATTAACTACCATAGCAATAGATGAAAACAATTTTTGAATATACCGCGCTGCACTGATACGTTCACGCGGTACCTCTGCATTGAACCATATCATGCTGATCACTTGCACCTGTAAGATTAGTATCTTTGAATATACCAGTATTGTATTCAATCTATGATTGCAGACATAAACAGGTGATGAGTGTAACCTGCTAGTAGTGCAGCGCGATATGTTCAAAATTCTTTTGACCTATTGCTATGGTAATTAATCCGATTAATTACGTAACTTCGCCAGCGTATATCGAAACTCTTGCTGCTTATAGTGAGACACAGTCATTTGCAATGACCCCGAGGTCACACGGGGAATGTGTAAAATTGTGGCGCGAGCTATAAACAGCCCATTTAACAGTGTAATCATGGCGGCGAACATGTAGCTTCTGCTTTGATAGCTCTTGGGGAAAAGAAGCGTTCTGAATGTCCTGCTCGCATCCTACGCATCATGAAGAAGCTGCTACTTCTGGTAATACAGCACACAATTTATCCTCGTATGTTTATAGTGCAAATATTTAGCGCCAATATCCTTCGGTTGAAAAGGATATCGATGTACAGCGTCATCATCCCTATATCTTCGTGTCAAAAATTGCCGTGATAGTACGGCGAATCATCTCGTTTTTCAACAGCTACGCATGGCGATTTTGTTCGAGATAGGCCGATCGACTCAGGCTAAGCATACCATTTACACGAAATGAAGTACCACAGAGTTTCTATTCTACAAATTTTACGATTTGCGCATGCTCAGTACCCCATATGATGTTGCCATTACAACAAAATTCGATTTGTTGTCAGGTAAAACTCAGGTTTTGTTTTCAATACACTTACTGGAAATTCAATACACTAATCAGCGGCGATTGCTGATTGCTGTGGATATATTTTACTGCATTTTATACATAAAGATTTTTAAATCGTACATTAAAAATGTGATATATTCAACTGTTTGAGAATTGAAATCAGATCCACGTATACGGTATACTAAAAATACGGTATATTCACTATAAACACGCTGACTGAGAGCGAGTACAATGAATGGTTGACTTTCGGAGCAAAATGAATTGATATTTGTTTAAGGTTCAGCTATAAATAAGCTCCGTAAAGAGGGTAGCACTAAGAATGAAGGACATCACGGGGTAAATATTAAATCGTATAAAATGCACACAGACAGTTAGAATAAGAGACATCCCATTACTACAAAACAACAGAGTGCGCTTACTAAAATATAACGCAAAGTGCCCAATATTCGCCGTAGAAGTGACGTAATAAGCGGATTAACTACCAGAGCAATAGAGGAATATTATTTTTGAGTAGATCGCCCTGCGCTACAAGAAGATTGCACTAAATCTGTGTATGTCAGCAAACATACTTTTTCAAAGATACTAATCTTACAGGTGCGAATGATCAGCCTTTCTTTGACATCTATTTTTCAATGCATAGGTACCGCGTGAACGTTGAAGTGCGGGGCGATACATTCAAAATTGTATTCCTCTATTACTATGGTAGTTAATCCGATTAATTACGTCACATCTACGGTGAATAGCACATACAGTTTTTAATATTAACCGTTTAGTAAAGCAGCGACTAGCTTGAAAAACACGAAAAAAGTGCTACCATAATTTACTTACCGGACAAAATCACTTGCATCGAAAAAGAAATATCCGCAGTTTTAATTGCACTTGTACGTATTCGACCATCTTTATCAAAAGCATATAAACCTATTAAAACACCGAATGTACGCTGTAAATGAACTGAAACTGGTTTAATCGATGCCGAAAACCTGACTGCAGTATCATCATATTTAGGCGGTACAGAAACTGCAATATTGAGCCATTCAGGGGCGCGAAATCCAAGAAAATAAATATTAATTTGTCTAGAAAGCCGATTTTCAACGTAAATTGTCCATGTGCAAAATCCCCAAATCTTTTCAGGATATAAGTTCGGATAAAATGGGGATGATAGGTTTAATATTTCTTCGGCATAGATGTACTTGTCAGTAGGAGTATGCGTACAACCTTTCAAGTTCCCTGAAATACAAGTAAGAAAATCATGTACATTTTCATTCAAAGTTGCTTAATCAGATGATAAGCTTAAAGTGTTTGCCATGATGCAGTCATGTCTACAGTAGAATTCACCACGACCTTTGCAGGACTTTAGCTATTAAACCAAGATAACACTCATTGAAGGCAGCTCAACTTTTAAAGTTAAATCAGATCTTCTCTGGTTAAATCCACACAACACATGTTTCTGTTTTACCTGTGCAATGAGCAATGAGCTGGTATTATAGTTTCACTTGGGTGAACGATTATAAAGCAAACGCAAGGTTGTTATACTGTGCGGACCTTTGTTTACGAAATGAGACAATAGTCTGCGTATTGTTAACCGCATTCTTGAAAATGAATGAATTTCACACGGTTTGGAAATAATATCTTCATATTTTTTGGTGTTATCTGTCGTTTACATATCCTTCCTAAAACACAAAAGTGCGAATATTTCCAAACACCTAAATTAGCTAAAAATTTAGGACATGTTACAAAACTATATTTTCTAGAATTTCAGAGAATACTTTAAATATTGGCCGGTTATTTTTCACACAGTGACATTAACTAGGCAATGTCCTATTACCTATAACATACACTAAACCACCAAAGTGCGAATATTTCCAAACATCTAAATTAGCTAAAAATTTAGGACATGTTACAAAACTATATTTTCTAGAATTTCAGAGAATACTTTTAATATTGGCCTGTTATTTTTCACACAGTGACGTTAACTAGGTAATTGCCTATACTTCTAACATACACTATTTGTAGAGGTCACGCGTCAATGGTGAGAGCAATGTGTATTGTGTATAGGAAAACGGACAGTAACTGCAGTATGCAGTGTCTACCAACATTTCGAGGGTTAGTGTAACGGGGCAGATATAAATGGCAGATAGGGCCTTTTTACACTTTTTCATGCCTGTTTTGTGTATTAGGGTAAAGGGAACAGACCAAAGGTCCATGACTTATCCTCAGATATTTCTGGATAGGATACCATTGACCTCACGACGTTTCTCACCAAAATGTCCGTTTTCTCATTCAAAACTTTCTCTAGTGTCATGAGCTTCCTTCCAGAAACTTGTTGGTGTTACAAGTCAAGACCAGTTCTGGATTTGCTATGTGCTTGATTTTAAAATTGGAACTGGACGCATTTGCGTAGCTAGGGGTTGTGGCGCCCGGGGCAAGGATACAAAATGGCGGAGCCCCAAACTGGAAATTATTAATTGTTGACCCCAATTGTTTTTGCCCAGAGTGCTCGAGAATCTTAAAAAAAAGGGGGGGGGGGATTTTAATGCACGTTTAACATAGTCAGCGCGCCACATTTTGCTTTTTTTTTATCTATCGTCATTTCGGCGCTCAGGGCACGCAGCGTAAGGCATTTATTGGAACCTACCGGTACAATTGTCTTCATCTGACGCATCTATACATAGCTGATATCCGTCACAGAGCTGAGACTCATCCAAACAGCCATATCCATTGTCACAGGTAAACTCATCTTCTACACACGATACTAACAGTTTACGGGTGCGAAGCATTATATGGATAGGGTAAAGTTAACCACAAAGAATAGTTAGAGCATGACTTGTAAAGCTGAAATTATTTACTTTGTAGGCCTACTTGTTTTTGTACGGTTTAGAGCCGCTGAGGGACACCAGATGTATGCTCCGTCATGGTATTATGATGAGAAATTGACATTTTTGACATTTAACAGTACTCGAAGTAGACTTTATAAGGGAACAAACCAAAATATCGATGACTTCCTATAAACGTAATTAGTTTCGTTTCTCAGCCGACCCCCTCCCACCCTGCCAGAAACGTAATAATGAAATGTTGAAAATGTTGATATACGGTATTAATAATAATGACACATTCTTCAGACCGATGTTTTTGTACAAACGTAATAGAGTAGGACGTCATCGATCTTTTGGTTTGTTCCCAACATCTAATGATACGTGCTTAAACTATATGTAGGTGGGAGGAAAAGCCGACCATCATATTTTGTTTCATACAAAACGTTTTAAAACGTTATCATGACCTTTATATAACCCGACATTTTAATGTTATTAAAACGTTTTTATATAACCCAAAAGCCAAAATATAACTTATTTAAAACGTTTTTAAAACATTTTTGTGTTTGCTGGGATATTATCCAATTGCATGAATTATAAAATATTCAATCTTATTTGGTTCAGGAATAAATACTAAAAAATATAATTTCTTTCAGAGACACCCTGTATATGCCATAATTACACGCCTGCGTTTCAATCCTCATCGTTTTAACCATGTAACTGAAATTTGACGTGTCTTGTCAAAAGGAGACACTTTTGGGCAGGTTATCAATTTTGAGGTTTTTACATAATTATCTTAAATAAAGAGATATTTTGCTCCAAAACGCCGTTTCCCCATTGAAATCGGACATTCCTAAGTGAATATATTGAGTTCGTAAGTTATGGTATTATAAAATTGGAAATTGAGGTATCGGCCTAAAAATATTATTGACAATGTTGAGAGTAGGAATTACCTTGAAAAAGGTCTCAAAAAATACAAGATGTCAGTTATATTCAGGTCTGAAACTATTAATAACATTAATAACATCACAAATTCGCAACAAACCTAAATTGTGAAAAATCACCCCGGGCAGATTTTGTGGCTCTTTCTCCATTTACGATCCTGCCCAAAAGTATCTCCTTTTGACATGACACGTCACAAATATGCCTGTATTCTGCTCTTTGTATATAATTTGTACGATTGAAATCAAATAAGCTGAACTGATATATAATTTTTAACAGGATTCTACCGTAAGTTTGGCTGGTAATTAGTTGAATTGAGAAGCCTCCATAATTATCCCGGTCATTTGTTTCCATGTTTAACCATGCCAGGCTCGTATCCAAAGTAAGTGAATTCGGGTTTACCTCGTAGCCCGTAATCTCCATAACTGTTGACTCAGGTGTGGTGAGGTTACCTTTCCCAATCTTTATGACGTCATCGTTCATCACGAGGTATATAAATTTCACCACTAAATAATTTCCAGTAGAATTCACAATCCAAACACAGTCTAAGTCATTTGGATACTGTTTTGGATAAAACGGAGACGATATATTGGCAATCATTCCCTTCACAACACGAATTGGTAAGTCTGAATCACAGAAATCTAACAAAATGCACAATACAATGAAATAATTAGGATATCATTTTAATCAGACATACATTAATATTGATTCATATTTCTTACTGGCAGTAGGGAGTTGACTGTAAGGCACAGAGTTCCCACAAAACATCAAAATACACCTCATTTGGGGTTAAACTGCTCTGAAAGTGAAAAAAGTTACAGTAAAAACCGGACCAAAATATGTTCATCCCCGACCCCCGTACATTAATGCTCCCGCCGCCACTGCTTATTAAGTGAACAAAGGGTATAGGGATAAATAATATTTTGTGTTCTTATTTACAAGTTGTAAGATCTTTAAAACAGGATGGGAGGCTTATTATAGATAATCCGGATAGAGGGATCCAATCACACAACAACACCCCTGTCGTAGTATATTATGCTACAAACACTAGCCAGCTATACGGGTGAACGAATCGGTCGATGTCACGTGATGCCGCTTTAACCAATCGGTAAGTTTGAATGGCACCAAAATGACATCACACAAAAAGAAACTCGTCCGTTATAGTCATCCTTTCTGTTCAACAACCTGATAATTTTGGATTATTCTGAAATATACATTTTGTTAATTGGACTTTGCTTTCTCATTTGACACCCTGTTTGTTTAATCGAGCAGAAATTGACCAAGATATATGTCTGCAAACCGTCAAACCCCAAAATCAAAAGTTGCAATTCAACGATTTTCAATGGGAACGCATCGTTGTATTGCATACAAGCACCACGGGCTAATCAATAAAGCACACAATTTAACAGGCACAATTGAATCGTTAAAATGGCAACTGTTGATTTTGGGGTTTGGAGAGCTTGGAGGCGCATATCTTGGTCAATTAGTGCTCAATTTTTATGAACAGGGTGTCAAATGAGAAAGCAAAAGTCCAATTAACAAAATGTAATGTATATTTCAGAATAATCCAACATTGTTAGGTTATTGAACAGCAAGGATGACTATAACTGACGAGTTTCTTTTTTGCCTGGTGTAGTGTCTCTGTAGGATGAATGTGGACATGGCAATGTGGACTGTTCGTTTACGATCTAATCCTTCATTCTGTGCCAGTAAAAAAGCAACTTTAGGCCCGCTTTTACACTTTGATCATATATAGATTAAATAGATTTCCTACCGCACTCTCCTTCGTCGGAGGTATGAACACATTGCCGGACTCCATCGCACATTAAATCAAAACTCATGTAAGCCACACTACTTAAACATTCGAATTCTCTTTGTAGTGGATGATCTAGATAGCATTAAAAACATCGGTACCATAATAATTACTACTAAACATCAACGCAATGCTGTACGGTATTGTTGAGCTTTAAAATGGGCATCTGCGCAGGTTTTAGGTCAGAGGTCATAGGAGTCATTTGATGTCTGAGATCAATTAAGAAATTCATATTTCCATCTTTAAAAAGTCAAATGTATAACATGTAGAAGTACCCTCACCAGCCAACCCAAACTAGCCATGATACTACCCATGATTACGTTAGAAAAAAAATACTTGTGGGTCCTTCTTGACGGACTAAACCAACCCGAACATCCAATGTATAACACGAGAAGAAAGGTCAAAGCAATGATGTTATTTGGTCCATATCAATTTGTAAGTGTTCTTTAGCAAAGTCATAGTTCATTGAATTTACAACCGTATGACAAAAACCGAAAAAGCCGAAAATAGTAACTTTTTGCACAATATTTGCAGTTTAAAGAGAATTGACCATTGCTCATCCTAATGAGGCTAGTATATGGACAATATAAGTGTGCTCTAGTGATCGGAAGGTCATGGGTTTGAATCCCGCGCCGGCACATTCACTGGCCACATTACCTACTTCACCTGTATAATGCTGGGGAAACGATTTTAATCGTTAAAAAGCATCAGTAATGATCTCCTGTACTTGTGAACTTGTGGTTGGTAAACTGTTTCTTTCTTACGAGTGAAAACTGAACTATTCAAAATATGATGGCATTGTTCATAATAATTAGATCCGAAACTGTGCGCATGTGTAAGGATAAGAAAAAGTATGTCTCATTGTCGCATTGGATTTTAAAACCTTCACTTTTTGTTGGCCTTATAATTATGAGAAAATCATACCTTCCGGTAATCTGATAACCTTAAAAACAAACTGGTCTTCTAGTTGTGTATCACATGAAACGCAGTCCCACATAATCCACATAACAAAACTACGTATCGTCATTTCCTTTGATACGTGGTTGCCAGATTGAAGTACAAAAACACTGGTGTTGTCCGACTCTATATCCCCTATACCTACAGTTAACGAGCTATGTATCTTGAGAACAACACGGGAGAGTTGAATGGAGAAGAAGCCATCAGACGAAGACGTAAACCACCAGGAACATTTCCAAATTTTAAATTCGATCTGAAGGCCGAAGCTCAGGCTGGTAATGTTGTCTGATTGACCGGAAACCATTTCAACTGATCTGTTACACATGTCTATCAATCAAAGAAATTTAAACGATCAAGCACATCAATCAATCAATCAATCAATCAATCAATCAATCAATCAATCAATCAATCAATCAATCAATCAATCAATCAATCAATCAATTCATCAATCAATCAATCAATCAATCAATCAGGAAGGTAAATAAATAAATATATAAATAATATTATAAGTAACTAATAGGCCTAAATGTTACAGTTTACACTACAATATGAAGACGTCAAATATTACTATCATGAATACAACACAAAAAGAAACTCCCCACTTTCAAAACCCGTCATAATTCTAAACTTGCTGATTGTTGTGTGCAGCATCTTGTTAGCTCAATTTTGATATCGCATTTTCTACCAAAAGCTCAAAATTGACACTAGTACTTTTTGGTACTAATTGGTACTAGTATATGAAAGTTTGTGCATTTTCAAAATTTGCAAATCAAAATGATCACGCAGTTGGAATTCTATGCATGGTCAAGCTCGCTTGCCGCGACCAGCCTGAGCCTCTATTGACCATCCCAAGTGCCCGGTTTATTCAAATATTATATTAAAACGCATGGATTGTTACAATGCTTTACTGACGAGTACTATGCGATAAATATACCAAGCGGTAGTCATTGTCGCGCTCTACAATTCAGCTCTACAGCTCTGCTTGCTACTTTTTTTATTTGCAGCTTTCAGAAATGCATCGAAATCATGGGGGTCATATGCCGCCATCTTGTGGGTACACGCTGTGATGGTCGTTCGATCTCCATGCGTGAACAACAAAATCACCGCGTTGATGCTCGATAACAGCTGCGTGGCAAGCTGCGCCCTGCGCGTAGTGTCCGACGCATGAACACAAAGATCATTTGTACCCACAAGATGACGAAAGGCTGACGGCCTCTATATAGAGGTTTTAGTAGCAAATGTGGAATCAAATTAAAGCTAACAAGATGCTGCACACGACTGTGTCAAACAAATCGTCACAACATTATCAGGTTAAGATTTATGACTGGTTACAAAAATGAGGACTTTATTTTTGCATTGTGTTTAATTTGCACTCCGTATAAGTAGGATATAGCTGACTTCAAAACCCAACATCCGTTCGACTACGTGGTAGAACCGGCACTTGGGGCAAGTTTCTATTGTTCGGAACTACCAATAGTGGTTAAATCGTCGGTTCACTGTTCAGGTACCGGTAGTCGACGGACCGTTGGGGTTTAAACCCACCCGTAATGCCATACCACGAATAGCCGACTGAGATATTTGGCAGAAAAAGTCAGATGCGTCTACATTTTCGCACCCAATGAGTTGAAATTCCGACCAATAATGATAATACTTTCGATACACCAGGCAACTCTCATTGATTGATTCCAACGAGTTTTTTGGAGTATTAAGATCTGCATAACTGGACGTAGAATCTGACATGAAACAATAAAGTAAAAATGTGTAATGAAATTTGCTGGCTTGATTAATTGTAACACTTTGGGTTGGTAAAATGTTCTTTCTTTCTTATTAATTATATTCAGTTTCCTGATCGTTCCCCATTGTGTTTATATGTTCATTTGCAGGATGCCTAGTCCTATTACCTACTTAAACTGTCATTAATCCTTTAGAAATGATGATTTCTTTAACGACAACGCAAGCACACATGTACGTGTCCCGGGTACGTGTACACCAGTTAAAACAATTCAAAACTAGATTACTATTGTGATCAAAAAGTACAATCCTCAGACTAAGTCACGGCTCGGCAACGAGACAGTGTACAAAGAAGACGACCTAACCGTTCTGTGCTGTGCGCTGTCATGCCGTGCCGTGCCATGTCATTACGATATCTCAGGATAAAATATAAAAGTATAAAATTAATGTTTGATGCCAAGAACCTAGCTGCACTTTATGGATTAGTGTTAAATTGTGAAATATATGATATTTTAAAGTCATGTAGTCGGAGGTTAGCACAATCGATAAGGCGTTCGACTATGGTGCGTGCGAGAGGTTGCGTGTTCAAACTCTGGCGGCTAGTACGCTCTCGTATAAAATTGAGTTAGCATGATATTCCCCTGGACAAGGAATTGCTAATTTTCTCGTTGTAACCCATACGAAATTTGAGGAGCAGATCCTGTATTGTTGTTTAATGGTTTATGGTATATATGATATGCTGAGTTTTGCGGATCAACATCCAGGCGTTGTACCTGTGCGTAGCACACTATCAATCACTGGGCTAATTTTAATAATTGATCACAAATCGGAGTTTAAGTTTTGTGAACAAAGTAAAGGCAATGCATGTGTTTTTTGTTGTCATATTTGGAGTTAACTAGAACAAAATACTTTACCTCCACTACCAAGAAGTTCAAAACGCAAACTGATGTGTGTGTGCCAGGCGGTAGGGACTATTCTGATATAAGCTGCTGTAACTTGTGTTGGAAAAGAATTGGTGACAACCGTAGTTTGATCGGTGTTTCCATCAAATATCTGTAATATAGAATAGAAGGATTTGAATATCAAATAGACTAAAATGTCCGGATTCGTCCAATGTCTATAACGCATACAACTTCTGAATACATGACTGAGGATACCAGTAATGACATTGTGTTATGTGCAGATATGTTACGATGGTACAAGAAAACGATGTCATGTTTTCGGATATTATTTCTTCATCCTTGTACTTCATGCCGAGTTTCCGGCGATACAACAAAAATGGGGTGTTCTCTTTGCTGATCTTCATTCTGGAGTCCTGGAGTCTTTAAGATTAGCAGTGTGACTGAGATTGCATTTCCCCTCGTCCCTGTTCATGATCGTCTCTTGTTTTCTGATCTCTATCGCCTCCTTAATCCACCGCTTGTATCTATCTGCCTCTTTACCTACTACCTTATTCTCTTCTCAGTCTATAAAATGGGTAGTAAAACACGATCAAAATAATCTCTACACTGGAAGCCCATGAAAATACTTGAAAGACCATACAATGAGCATTATAATTTATATCCATCTCGGAATACCAGTTCCCATCGCAATACGCCACACAGTTTTTTTTATAAACATCTCAAAAAAGTAACTAACCCCCCTTAAATAATGACCATTATTCAAAAACGGGTGATTGTATTACAAATCTGTAAAATGCGTTGGAAGCAGAATTTATATCTACACATTTTGACACCTCTTTTGTAGCAATTGACTAAATATTGACGTTACAGCGTACATTTAAATTAATGTAGCCCAAGATTTGAAAGTTGCAGTAAATTCTATGATTTTGCATTCATTGTAATGGAAGGAAATCTGTGTAATGATATCTGAGTGTTTTTGTATTGTAAAAAATTATATATAAGTGCAACTTTCAAATCTGGACCTCACTACATTAAATTGGCCGGTGTTTTATTGTTTTCTAAGCTATGGTATCAAATGAGGTGTCAAAATGCGCAGAAATAAATGCTACTTCCAAGGCATTTTACAGATTTGTAATACAATAGCTCCTTTTTGAATAATGGCCATTATTTAAGGGGGGTTAGTTATTTTTTTTTTTTTATTTATATAGATAGCTCACCATATCACCCTGTTCTTCTGATTGCTGAATAAACTTCCAAGAGTTACCGTCAAGACTGTATTGAACTTTGAATTGTGTCACCCATTGGGAATAATCTGTCCTTCCTTGAATCATCACGCCAGTAACCGACATTGCCTCACCAAGATCTGCCTGGATCCATTGGTTGGCATTGTTATATAAGGCACTCCATGCTCCAGAAGTGCCATTCTGTGCAGGGCGATTCAGACGAGCATTGCTGCTTCCGTGGTTGGAATTCCATTCGGTAGAAGCTGTGATTTGACTGTCGCTAATCTGACCATCTTCTACGCCGAGAGGTTTAGCAACTAAAAGATCCAAAGAAACATTATTAATGTTATGCATTTCTATCTAATCTATCGAAATAATGCATGGGGGCTTTCCCCTCCCAGGCTTTTGCTCATTTCCCCGCCTCTTCCTCTCGTGACTCCCAGTCACAATCCCCCGCCCCTTCCTCCCGTGACTCCCAGTCAAAATAAAAAATCATTGATAATGCATTGTTTAGGTGAAAATGTTTTGAAATATTCGTCAAATATAAAATAAATAAATTCAATTATTCATGACAAATCACAAGTTTATAGCTACAATGGTTATAATGTCATGCAGACAATTGTGTAAGAGATTACGCCATTTGTATTCATGAATTGCATCGCGAAGGAACTTCCTTTTCTTCAATGATGGCATCAACCAACATTATACGTATCCCAGGCGGCATAGGACACGCAACACGTGACGTACGAGGCTGGCGAAGATACAGGGCTGACAGCCCCATTCAAATTACACGGTTAGGAATTACAAATGGAAAATTAACATACTTGCAGTGGGGTACTTTGTCGTACCCCGACGGTTTTAGAATAAGATAATTTTGCTTTGACACCACATAACAAATTTAGAATTGTTTGTGAAGATTTCATGATTATGTGTCAATCCAATGGCGACGTCAAAAATGGCGATATCGCTTCCACCACCGCCTGCGTTTCCCAATGAACATAAACGTTACACCCCGGCTAGAGACAGCCGGTCACCCATTTTAACTCGAAAAGCAAAACGCGGCGGAACTACTTTCCGACAATTAGTCCAATATTTCCGCTTATCACTCTCATTGTTTTAATAATTACACATGCAGACCTGAGCGCAAGAAGAACGTAAGTCCACTTGGCCCCTCAACATGTATACACTAAAGTTACGTATAATTTCTTAGGGTTTTATAATGTTTAATACATGTTCCAGGGTGAAAACATCATGAAAGGTTGTGAAAGATTTGTTTTGGCCCCTGAACATGTATAAAACATTACCAAACTATACGAAACTATACGCAACTTTAGTGTATACATGTTGAGGGGCCAAGTGGACTTACGGTCTTCTTGCGCTCAGGTCTTCACATAACTTTTGTAACATCGATGGATTCCACGATGTGGAATCACTCTACCCATACAACATAATTGTGAAGACCACTTGGTAAACATCAGTTGCGCACGACATGTGAGGTTAACGTACTACGTACGTCATACGCCCTAAAATAGACCATGGTCTATACGGGGCCTTCAAGAGCCAAATACATGTATATTAAACTTTCAAGAAGGTGCTAAATATTAACAATAACTACTTTCCTTCAGCACATATTGTCCATCGAATATTGAAGTTACTATTCGCTGATGCCACTCCAATGTACCAATTAGATGATGCAGGCCAATCATTTTCATGAAGGGTCTTGTCATAATTTCCAAAATGGTTGCTGCGAACCTTAATACCGTGTCCAACGTCCCAGAATATTGTAAACGTTTTCACTTCATTCGAGATTGAGTCATAATAACGGTCGTAATTATTCCAATATTGAGTCTCAGAAACATGTGTCCATATATTCCTGGTATGAGACCGGTCCGAAACCAGTCCTGTACGAGTATAACAAAAAGATCGCCACTAGCCGCTCAGTCAGAAAACGGAGAAAGAACATATTGTTTTTTACATACCTGAATAAATGTCATTGTAGATAGTGTGAAGGGCAAATTTATATGTGAGCTTTATATTAGATGGCTGTTGGAGTAAAGACCTAAGTCTAAGTCAGACCTGCATCTTTTCTGCTTATGACCAGGTCTAATCATGTTATTTAATACCCTTACCTATAACTAGAGGGTAAAGAGGAAAATCACCATAGCGACTTGGAGGTATTTCTGTCGGAGACAAAAGTATGAATAAACTGCCTTCCCCTTGAGTACCTAATGTCAAGTTTGTAGATCCATTGGCCATGGTCAATAATGGCACAAAGGCCTGTAAATTCCATACCGACCAAATATGATCCACGTTTTTTGTAACTACATCCCTACAATTATTGGTAGCTAGCGAATAATAATAATATAAACAATGAAAAGAGACGTTTTCATCATCATCATCATCATCATCATCATCATCATCAACAACAACAACAACAACAACAACAACAACACCAACAACAACAACAACAACAACAACAACAACAACAACAACAACAACAACAACATGTGACTGGACATCACGAATCAGCCGTAAAGTCGGCCCGGTCAATTTTGTTTTATTTCGTGTTTAGAAAATATATATCATAAGCATTAAAATGGTATATCATTTGACTTCAAACGATATCCAGAAGCGGGGTTATGGTTTGTTGAACTCTGTTCCTTCAACAATATTGTACCTTTTATCGGTTTAACATGTGTCTCTTTTTCCACATTTCTGGTTATAAATATCAAACAGTCATAATTGGCGGTCATTTCAAATCATCCCAAAGTCAACGAGGTTCAGGAATGTCCTCTCATTGTTAATTGTTGATTATACAAAATACAATGCTTTGTTATCCACCACTTGAACAGGATTTAGCCAAAGCAAACAAAGACAAGAACTATTCTATAGAAATAGGTAGAAGCTTATTATCCTCTTCAGCAATTGGATTATTGATTGGTTTAAACAGTGTTTGATGAGATACTTGTCGCACTGAATTGAGATAGCTATTAATATATACGACCTTCACGCACATTTTACACTGTAACTCAGAATACAATTTGCCGAGTTTACGGTCATTCGTAGTGTCCACTCACATATTTTATTGTAATATTTCGTTGAATTTCATTTAATTGAAAGAGAGTATCAAACCATTGTACGTACAAAATAGCATGTCTAAATGCACCACAAGGTCAACGATTGTGTATAGGTTGATTTAGTCATAACATATCATGTTAAATTAATTTAATAAACTGCTTTCCACAAGATGTCCACGGTTAGCGTACGTCCGTACCGTACAATGTCGAATTCGTCAACCTGACAATCTAATTGTGTGTTGGGCATTGGTCCGCTTAAAGGCCCATTCAGTGATTTGCTCATCCGGACGATCGTAAAAATCATCAAAATTCAGATTTTGGTACCTTTGTCATGATGTGCTAACATAGCCTGTGAGTGGTTCAGCCGAAAGCCGTGTATTTCAGACAAAATAAGACATTTTACACGAATCTGTAATTTAGATACTGACAGTATCTAAATTAGCTACATGTATTTGAATGGGGCTTCAACTTCGTCAGTACTGCTGTTTTCTTAGTTTTTTGCCAAATTTGTCATTTCAAAAATACCAAATGACAATTTGAATGACTTATCCTTCACTTTTAAGCAATTTATAAACAATTCTAATTTTTTCACACTTGCGCTGGGATCACTGAATGGGTCTTTAACATTTCATAAATTTGAGGGTCTTTTTGCTCGGCATCTCACTGATAATCGCTTCAATACCTTTGTATTCTATTTGAAATGTCAGCCCTATCTCTATTATTGTCAGAACTAATGTGGGTTTGCAAATACAAACAGATAACTACGAAAAATCAACATTTTTGTAATTTCTTACATAAATTGACCAGATTCTGTTCTATATCCATAATGACATCACTTGTTGCAGACGAGATCCCTGATTTATATTTGCATTAAAAGAAAGTAAATATAGTATTAAACTAATCAATATTGGTGAAAAATCAAATTGAATGAAATATCGATACGAGAACAAAAATAAGAAGGAAAAACAGATTATCAAACAGAAGAAAGAAAAGAAGTAGAAGAAGAAGACAATGAAAAAAAAAAGATTTAAATCACGAAGAAGTCGAAAATTATTAGTGAAAAGAAGAAATACCTTCGCACTCCAATATCTCGTCATTTGTGTTCACTCGGCAACCCAGTGCAAGTCCTGGAGAATTAACAGCAGATTTATTTTTGAGGAATTGCAATTCATCGTAGGTAATGGGCACGCTAAGATGAGCCTCATGATGTATCTCTTGACATATCTCGCTTGCATTTTGCCACGTCATCGGTGTAGCAAGATGTTTATTGATCCAAATATAACAACTTCCATTGAAGCATAGAGGCACGTGAGCTATAATAATGATAACCAATGAGCTTTTAATAAGAATAGGGAGTTAATAGATTCCGTAAGGTATTGTTCCTTTATGCCGATTTGATTTTCTGACAAGCTATTCATCTAGTGGTACCTTTTGTTTCGGACAAAAGGGTGCCGCAATTAACCCTAGAACTACTGAGCCATATTTTGTACAAACTGTTCTCTCTAATATTCAGTATATGAAGAGCTTTGTTGCAAAACCCCTTACATCCACTTTTGACTTTTTGAGAAAAACAGCTTTTTTTAATTGTGCAAGTATAACTTGTTCGATTTGATTCAATGTGGATTTAGATATAGTGTTAATGAATAGAAATTAAAAGAATAGGTTTGGTATAATTTTCAAGCCTTCCTATTTTTTTTATTATTTCTTTTATATCGCACATTTTGTGGATGTAAGGGGTTTTGCAACAAATTGAATTTACCCCTCTTCTACTAACCACCTTTGCAATCAAATTTGAGCCCATTTGTTTGCACTACTTTATGTAACTTGACTAATGCTATCAAAATCAAAAAGAAAAATTGAAATATCTCATTTACTTTTTTAATTATGAATTTTTAATTAAATTCGGGAAAATGGCATTTTTTGGGATATTTCCAAAGCTACACCTTTTGTTAATTAAAATGATTGTTTTCAAACATAGTGACCCAAAAACAGTTCCTTTTGGTTTTAATTGGTAAAGAACATTCCAGGCTACTATTATACATCAAAAAAATTAAAACAAAGCAATTCTATATTCATTTTAAGTTCAGATTTCCGGAAATTCCCTAAGATTTCCCAAACGGGAAATATACGATATCTCCGGAAGGGAAAGTGGTATGAAGGTCAAACTACCACCAAAATGTGTATTTTTACCCACACTATAATGTCATGTCAATAACTCAATTTCAGCCAAAAGTGGATGTAAGGGCTTTTGAAACAGAGCTATTCATATATGAGACTGAATATATGGCAGTAAATAGAGCCCTCTATCTTACTCTATCTATCAAGGTTACTCCTGCCTTCCTGCCCTGCGGGGCCTTTATATTGGGATCCCACTTGGAGTGTTTATTTATTTTTAATGGAATACAACATGGCCTCGGGTCTGCCGGTCTCGCCCAATATCAACAAAAAACGTTAAGGCTTCAAGGCTGGCAGGCCCGAGACAGGAAGCTCCCAAGTGGGACCCCAATATAAGGGTTGTGTAAGAGCAGCCTTAAAGGTGACGGGCTGTCTCTACTGGGTGACGAGCTGTCGAAAAATTAGATTCCGTGATCATGATTTAATAAGATTCCGTTATCACACTTAGAGACAATCCGTCACCTATTTCATACTTTTAACTTTTTTGAAAAACTTTTTATCCCATATTGTCTTTGAGAAATATTGTCTTTGAACTAAGAACGTCGTAAACATCTCCAACCAGCCCAATACCTCATTTCAGTTTTTAACTTATTCAAAATGTTGCTTTTTATTTTCTATAGTGTCACATAGTAACTTAAATATTTATTATTAGTCCTTTGAAAATACTTACTAAAGTGAATTTTGACGAACAGAGAGCGTTATTTACTGCCGTATATTCAGTATCATATACTGATTACGAGTATGGGGTCAGTGCTATATAAACTGAAATTAGAGTCACCAGGTTGATTTTGCAACACGGACTAGGGGGGGGGGGGAGTCATATACCATTATATTTGGTACCAATGTATAGCTATGGGTCACCTCTATCCAGTGATACCAAGGTAAGTACAACATTCCCCACATAATGTCGTTTGGACGTCACAATGTGAGCGCACCCTTGAAAAAATTTAAAATTCTGACCATATACTTTTAGTGGTATTGACACCGAATCAGTAAAAGTTTGTATCGCCCTTTCCAAACTGCCCAAAAATCTTAAAATGTATAGGGTCATGTTTTATTCTTCTTTTTTTTACCTATTTGCAAAATGTTTTGCCTGTTTGTAATTCCTACCGCACAATTCTGATATACCTTACAAATTATTGTTTTTTACCATCTCATGTGGTGAGCTTGCGCTTTATAACATTGTATAATGGCAATGTATTAGGAAAACACTGACCGACCGACCCCGACTTTGGAGCTTTAAGGCCAATGCAAACCTTTTTAGGCTAATTTTACCGAGTCTTAATATTTTCTTACAAGTTTTAAAGAAATAACAGTGTGCCATTTCCTCGTCCGATTTATCCATGCATGTAGGAAAACCATCGCATCGCAGATCTTTGGCAATGCACATGATCCCGTCATCACAAAGGGTCTCGTCTGAACAATAACCCATATCTGTTTTTTGAAAAAAGAAAAATACAAGGTGGCACATAACATTTCTTACAGATATTATTTATTCATCCTTCTTATAACTGTCTACAGGTCTATATAATTTATATTATAAGTTTTTAAAAAGTATGACATTTATGACGGACTGTTTCTACTGGTTGACGGGCTGTCAATAAGGAAAACTTGAGTGCTTAGTCGTTGTATGAGAGTCTCCGGCCTGCCGGTCCTGCGACCTTGATGTTTTTGGTTAATACTGGGCCCTAGTAGTAACAAAAAGCATCAAGGCCGCAGGGCAGGCAGGCTCGAGGTCGGAGACTCCCATACGACGACCAAACGGGACCCCAATAAGGTAAGAAAGCAAGAATAACCTTGATGTAACATTGACCCTCAGTTACCTTAATGTAAAACAGAGGGCGCAATTTACTGCCGTATATTCAGTGCGATCGAATGAAGTTCAGTGCGATATAGACTGAATATTAGAGAGACCAGGTTGGACCAGATAGATATAGAATGGATCTGGACCAATTTTGCATTATGACAACTATATAAAATTTGACCTTAGCATTATCGAAATGACCAAGGGTGATAACTTCACACTCACCTGAATCTTATGTTGTACCACCCAAATAATCAATAATCAGCAATTATTAGTAAAACTATCTGACCCGAACTATGGTTTTCACTGCTGGACTTACTTGTCATTAACTAGTTTATTAGTATTTCCTATTCAGTGGGAGTGGTCTAGTTCATAGACACGTAGATGACCCCACGTCATAACTGGTATTAATAACGCGTAACACGCTTGTAAATGTGCGGGTATGAAGCGCGTTTTATGCGTAGACCTAGTACGCTTGCAGTACGCATAACTGAAGACGTGATCAGTTATAAATAAGTTCATTTTAGAATGATGGTAAATTTGTACTCAATAAAATAGTTTATAGTTATTAAAATAATATTTAACTAACTGCTGGAAAGAATGGCGACATCCACTACAAAATATTGGACCTACATGTCGTCTGTCACACGCATATGGGAAGGTTTCTATACAAAAAATGATTCTTTTATAAACCATCATGCGCACAGTTTTCAACCTCGATACACCGGAGCACACATTTTCGTCCCAAGAGCTTCCAAGCAAAGAACAACAAACAGCGAATGTCTCCACCACAGTCTTTGATTACACTACACGGTTGAGTGCATAGAAATGTTGGAGCTGTGAAGCTTCTAGCTTAAAAATGGGCCTCTTTGATTGGTTTTTGTCGAAACCTCAAGTGTTCTCTTCATCCAATCAGAATTTTTGTAGTTCAAACGAAAGCTAACACTTCCCCCTAAAAACACTTTTAGTCACTAAGTCAACAGATAACACAATTCAATGTTTTAGCAAGGCGAATGTGGAAAATCTGTTGAAAACTACCTATCCAAGCACATAATTTTTGACCAAAATGTAGGTTTTAAAAGTCAAAACCTCAAGTGTTCCTTACAATATTTTTCACACTTATATTGTCCATATACTAGAGTCACTAGAATGAGCAATGGTCAATTCTCTATAAATCGCAAATCTTGTGCGAAAAGTTACTATTTTCGCCTGTTTTTTCATACGGTTGTAAATTCAATGAACTATGACTTTTAAAAAAGAGCGCTTACAAATTGATATGGTAGAGGATAGTTAAAACAAAATGTCTTATTGTTTATTCTCTAAATCAATCATACCTTGAAATTGAGAAATGCTTAATTCGTTGACGAAAAAGTAGAATTTGTGTTGTTTTCGTTGGAATCCCGAGCTAAATTCCATCCACATTGATGACGAAGTTGATTTGATCGTCTTGGGTGCCAGATTAATGACCTTTGGAAACTCATATTGCGAATTGGGTGTTACAGTGGAAATATTTCCCAAGATTAATTTGTCAAATTCGTCAAGTAGTAAGTCAACAATGGTCACAAGAAAAACGTGATTATTGGTATCGGTGGAATCATGCGTGGTAAAGATCCATGAGCAATGCATAGTGCGTGATGCATAAGGTCGTGGAAAGTGCGGCGATGAAATGACGTATACACCTTTGTTTGGCAGCACTATTCTCTTTTGAAAGCATGTCACTATAAGGACAAAAGAAAGAAAGACGTTTATAAATTTATTGATTAACTGTATATAATGTGACGTCATTGCCCGGCAGTATGCGCACGCATTATGGCACTTTCCATTGTTCTTTGCCCTGCAGTGTGCGTGCGCATCGTAGTTTGCTCAGGGCATGTGTATTTTAAATCTCCCACCCCATTTCATATAGTACAAGAAAGCCATTGAACAGTGAAGCGATTCGTTCGAGCATATCGACAGACCAATCCCTCGCCTTTGTTGATAAACAATGATGTCAAGTGGTCTATAGATACGATCTGTAATATTTTTGAAAGGCAGAGGAACGGTAGCTGCAAAACATGGTGACATGAAATCTCAGATATAATAACCAGGCCGTTGCAACTCATATACTAGCGCAGTACAAAAAGGTGGCAACAGCGTCGGCTTCCCATGTGTATTACCCTGCACTGACATGGCGTCCGATGGCGTCGCCAAATTGATTCACGGGCGGGGCACACCGACATCGCCTGGCTAATAATTACTTGGTACACGCAGAGATACTAAAATAAATACCCGGGATCGATACACGTGAATGTACTATGCACGATTTTGATATTCAGACGAAAATCTTTGGATACCGGTAGAAAATGATGAATATCTCCCGTAAATGATTTCGTCTGAAGAATCCAGATGTGGTTCCTTGCACTTGAATATACGTGTTGAACATATATGATAGTCGTTAGCTAGCGTATTGAAAAAGAAGCTTGCGTCTTGAACTCAAAAAACTCACCAAAATCTGATTTTACATTGCGTTGGTCCTGCATGGACTACAGCGTGTAGTACAGCTGCACTCACTACTCCCGTGGCAGTATAAAAGTCGATGACCATTGACCTCAATGGGGTATACAAGCTTACTCACGCACACTCAAGATCAATTACCCGGCTATTGTGAGTAGCCTTAGTCATGTCCATCGACTAATTATGCGTCTCAAAGATCGGAACAAAATGGCCATGCGTGGCTGTGGATTCAACCTACCATGGCGATTTCTGCCATGAAGATATCGGGGCGATGACACTGTGCGGGCCATATTGGAAAAGTAAAGAAAAATGCTGCCGCCACCACGATAGTACTAAAAGCTACCTAAAATATGCGTAGTGCTGTGGAGACTTACGTTAACATGACGATTCATGATGCTAATTAAAGAAAAATGCTGCTGTCACCTACGTCCACATGTTCCAAGTGTGACGTCGCTGTCCTCACGTCGACGAACGGAGTTTTAAGTCCATCGCACTACGTGCTCTATATACTTAGTCATGTAATAACTGGAAGAACTCCATGATAGGCATGCATTTTGTTGACAGTATCAATTAATTAATATATGCTTTATAGCTAATAGAAACATGGTAAGGGAGTATATGACCGTACAGTTAGGGACTGTGCAATAATTATTAGCCCGGGGGGATAAAATTCCCAAAACGGCTCGTCAAAAATCTCTTCCCCCACTCTCGGTCTGCCAAAAATTCTTTGCCCCCACCCTTGCGCATGCCAAATTTTTGGGATCCCAATTAGCAAACCTTAAATTGTCTAGATACATGTTGCGAGCGCAGCGAGCGGGAAAATATGCATATTTAAGATTTCTCGTGAAAATAATTTGTTCAAATAATATATAGGGTAATTGCATGCTTGCAGTACTACATTTAATAGCCAATGGCTTTATGCGGATGTAGCAATCCGTCATGAAGAGATCATTTGACATTTAAGAACTTCCACATTTATATTTCGAGATGTTTCTCAAAGATCGAGGTTTAAAATAGCAACTTTCAAGTCACACAGCGTCATCACCAGGTAAATAGTTATTTTTTTAATGCGGAAACTAATCAATAAGATATGCCCTGCAGCGAATCGCGTGGGTCTGTTTACAAAATAAGCTGAATTTATACTCCATCGATGAGCGACGAGCGATTGGTATTTGACCAATAAGGTAGCTCGCTTTTCCTAAACGCAACAAGAGGAGTCAAATCTTTTAGCTAAAAACCAATCGCTATCGCTCAGTGATGTTTTTTATAACATTCAGCCGAAGCCAGCCTAAGCCCAATAGTGCTCAGACGCTACTAAATTCAAGGGGTGCCATCCGGATATGATGGGACAGGGATATGGGAAGAGGTCCGATTTTAGATGCAGGAGGAAAACCGGAGCACTGGGAGAAAAACCTGCGAGGACGAGCATGGCAACCAAACTCACATGTGGCACCGCGGGGAATTGAACCCCGGCCACAGCGGTGAGAAACGAGTGAGAAGACCACTACACCAACCCGCCCTAAATTCAGGAACTATTGGATTCGTCCTATTATCACGGGGATCTGCGATGAAGTTATCGGTATGGTGTCAATGTGGGTCATTTATTGTAGTTATAATTAATCATATTTCCCTGGTTATTTGATTTCATTGCTAAAAAGAAAACCGCACTATTTTTTTTTTACCTTGATCACAATACAGTTCATCTGTGCCATCTTTGCAAGATTTTTGACCATCACATACGAACTTCTCATCCAATCTGACCTTTCCCATTTGACAATAAAAGCCAGGCAACTCATCTTAAAATTACAAGAGAATACAGACAATAAATAAAAACAAAATCCGTGTTTCTTTTTTCTTATCTCTTATCTATGCTAGTGCAACTGGACATAGTTAGTCTTCTCCTTATCCTTCTTCTCGCGCTTGCTTCTCTCTACTCTAGGTCAACAACTACAGTAGCCTCAGATTTCACACCACCAAATGAAGACCTGAGCGCAAGAAGACCGTAAGTCCACTTGGGCCCTCAACATGTATACACTAAAGTTGCGTATAGTTTCGTATAGTTTGGAAATGTTTTATACATGTTCAGGGGCCAAAACAAATCTTTCACAACCTTTCATGATATTTTCACCCCGGAACATGTATTAAACATTATAAAGCCCTAAGAAACTATATGTAACTTTAGTGTATACATGTTGAGGGGCAAAGTGGACTTACGGTCTTCTTGCGCTCAAGTCTTCAAATTGAACTAGGGTTTAGTACCCTTAATTTACTGCCTGTTTCAAAAAACAGTGAACGACATTAATTAAGCATTAAAATAAGCAGAAATTTGCATGATTTTGGCTAATTTGGATTGGTTATAATTAGTAATATTAACTCCTGCTTATCCTGGAAGTGTACCACAGATGGCAGAATTGCAAATTCTAAATTTTTATACTTTAGACCAATAATTTAGCAGTTATGAGGCCCAAAAGTTTCCATAATTCCAGGGTTAAGACCAAATTTAAAACAGAAATAGGAATTTTGATTTCGTATTGTCGTGTATAATGCCATCCTTGGGATGTCAGTCAACCCAAATGTGTTTTTGTTAAAAAAAACAAATTTCAAACATATATAATAATGTGTTAACGGTGAAACCTAATGGTATTTTAAAACTATACCGTAAAATTAATTTTATTTCACTTCAATCTTCAAATCTGTTTCTCATTTCTCTTTCCATACATGCCAGCATGCTTATATAGCCTTTTTAGCCTGGCTTGAGCATTTTGTTTGAGCCTGGTCCCATCAGGACCCAAGTGTGTCTCCACACGGAGCGACCGTTTAAACAAACAAACAAACAAACAAACAAACAAACAAACAAACAAACAAACAAACAAACAAAAAATCAATGATGTTGTTTAGAACAAATGATACGCTTCAGCAAACATTTCTGCATGTACACATTGGGCTATTCCATTTAAAATTCACGCTACCCCTGTGTAAGATTTTGGAAATATCTTCCACATAAGGATTATGAATTTCAAATGGAATTGACATATTAGCAGTTCCATTTGAAACTCACGCTCCCTCAAGGGAAGATTCAGGTTGAATCTCAGAGGGTATAATGAAATTTAAATGGAGCTACCTAATATGCTCATTCCATTTGAAATTCATACTCCCCCTGTGGCAGATATTTCCACCGGGCATAGAATTAGTGGTTGTTCAAACATAACTGACATTCCTCCTCCATGGGGGTAAAACAAGTATTAATAAGCATACGTGTTTTTTTTATATCAACGTTAAGACATAGGCCTACCTTGTATAATTCTTTCAATTTGAATCGAAATGCCATCTACAATTGGATGGATATCGAAAAGCAATTGGGCATTATCTTCAATAAGTTCATGATCTTCATTGGTCTGCTCGGGTTTTGTTTTGAACCATATCCACATCTGTGACACACCCACTGATATGCTTTGATTACAGCAAAACTCAACATCTCGACTGGCTATTTCTGCAAGGTAGGAATGGAGTAAAAAGCTGGATCCACTCCCGAATTTTAACGACACGCCAAACGTAATGCTGAATTTGATGGAAGATACAAGATACGTTCCGGTATCTAAGGATGTTATTATCCATTTCGCATCTGCAATCGTTGTCCTAGGAAATAGGTGTGTAGTCAAATTTTGCACAGCACTTGTTGGCATTGTTGAGATTTTTGTGTCGGCATAAGCTAGAAAATGCAAACATTTAACGCAGAAGTTATTTTGGCCCTGATGTTCAGTGTCACGTCACATATGTGATGCGATCAAGCAAAATCAGTCGGAACTCAGTAATATTGATTTTGAGATATAGCCAAATAAAGGAAATAGTTCTTTTTGTTACCTCTTGTTTTGGAAAGTCTTTAATTGCTCATATCTTTGGAATTGGTTGTTCGATTTCAATGGGGCTTTCTGCAAAATCCAGCTTTGTAAATGTTTGTTACTAGCTTATAAGAAACTTAAAATTTAATATTTCCGAGTTCCGACTGATTTTGCTTGATCGCATCAAATGTGTATCGGGCGAAATAAAGAATCATCCAGCTGACATGCTCGAAAAATTACCTAACCGAGACGAATATGTGCACAGCTTGCGCAAGTGTGCCAAAATAATATTATAAATATAGATTTCGCGCATCTTACATTAATAGAAAATGGTTGAAAGATAATGTTTTCTTTGCCAGGAAAACATTGCAAGGTTTTGGCACTGGCACTGGTAAATTGCGAGGAGAGAAATTATGGGCAATTATACACGGGAGGCGGGATCATATTAACACGCATTCCTGGGGGATTGTATTGGCTGGGAAGAGTATCTTCCGAGCCAAAACGATCTTCCGTGATGCGTATCTATAATAGAAAGTGCATATCCTGCACTCGAATCCGTATCCGGGAAATGAATGCGTAGTGAGCTTGTTTCTTTTAAATACGTTACTGTGCGTGTGCACGGTTGTTTGTTGTAATGTAAAACTGTGTCATTTTAAAGTTGAACAATGGTGGCGTTATTTATCCTAAATCTTGTTTGTTTCTTTACAAGGGGTAGAAACTTGTATAAGGGAATTTGAACATCAGAAAAATACTAACAAATGGCAAGGAAAGTTTTAAAAATACTTTTTATCATGAATTCTAAGGAATAAGTCATATTATTTGGTTAATTTACATATGTAAATAGCGCCCTCAATTGGCACACACATGTACAGTTTATAGAATAAAAATTACCACAACAAAGAAGAAAAAAGGAATAATTTGATCTTAAAAGTAGCTTTAAAATAACTATATGTGTATTTTTGTGTGATAGCTGTTGGTATCGTCCGGGTCTAGACTTGAACACCGGGCTTGAACATTACATGTTTTTTGATAGAAAAATTAATAAAAGATCACATCAAACAACCGTGTGTGCGTGTAGGGCTTTTTTTCCTCGCAATTTGCCGGTGCCAGTGCCAAAACGAGCAGCCTTGAAGCCTTAAATTTGGTCAAATGTTATAAACCATAATCTGCTACACAAAACATAAGCATACAACACGCGTGATCGTGTCTTTCATGCAGAGTTATCATATGGTGTAAAATCGGATAATGGATAATTTGCATAACTGGTAAATTCAAACTTATGGCCAGTATGTTGATTCTTTATAACTTTGGTTTGAACTGATTCAAACCACCAACAGAAGTGCTTCAACTTACCACACTGTGTTTCATCAGACCCATGAAAGCAATGACGGAAAGAATCACAAACTTGATGTGAAAATAAACATACACGTCCGTTTATAACGTCTTCACATTGAAAATCACCTCCATAAGTATCTAGCATAAAGGCAAAAAAGAAATACAAAGGAAGATGAAGAAGATTATGAATATAATGATGAAGATGATGATTACAGGTAGTCCCAAAAAGATCGTAACAACAACAGTGAAAAGTGCTGTAACGTTTTAATTTTAATTTTATATTAAAGTATATATTTTGGAAAGGAAATTAGTCAATGAATCTAAAAAAAAAAAAACATTTTGAGGAAACGCAGAAAAACACCGATTGAAGTTTTATATTAAAGCTTGATTATTTTTTTTTACGGAATAGTGTTTATAATATAGTTAAACCACATAATGTTTCATATTGTTTCTAAAATTATCCGCCATTTGAGTGTTAAGTTATTATTGGGACATACTAATCAACTGCGTGGTCGTCGTAATGATGGTGATGAAGGTATTGATGATGATGGTGCACACATTTGTTGATGTAATGTATAAGTGTGTCATTTTTAAGTAAAGTGGAAAAATGATGGCGCTATTTATCTTAAATCTTGTTTGTATCTTTTCAAGAGGTAGACACTGATGTATAATGGTATTGGAATATCAGAAAAAAATTCTATAACAAATGGCAAGGAAATTTTCAACAAAAAAAACCCAACCTTTTTGTCATGAAATGTAAGGAATAAGTCATATTATTTGGTTACTTTAAATTAAACATAATTATAATTATGTAAAAAGATGAATAATTTGATATAGAAGCGAAAATCTATCTTTAATTTTGCTTTAAAATCTATGTGTATTTGTATGATAGCTGTTTATATTGTCCTGGTGTAGAATTGAATATTATAACAATGACAAATAATTAAACATGTAATGAGTTTTACCGGGCATCATTGGTGCTCTTCTAATGGACACCAAGAACCCGTTCTCAATCGTCTCATGCTGGAATATGCTATAGCGGTTCAATGCAATAACAAACGATATCCACATGCTACGACCAGAAATCCCAACTGCTTTTGGATAATTGTCACGTATGGGTGTGCCTATTTGTCCAGATATCCCATAAACGATGCTAGTAAATCCTGGAAATTTTCCATAGCCAACCCCTATGGTGTCCTCGTATGAGATGTTAGTTATTATAGGATGCACAATAAAGATGCCATCGTCGTTTGAAGAAATTATTTGATAGCACAAAGGAATCCCATCATCCATTAGGTCATTGGTAGAATAGACGTTCGGAAAGTTTGGTGATGAAATGCACAAGTTTTCATCTTGAGGAATAGTTGGTAACCCATAAAATTGACAGATATCTAAAGATGTGTAGGAGAAGTGAAAATGAGAAGAAAAAATGTTAGTTATTGGCACAAAGATTTAAAACATTGGCCGAAGGTCTCTTTCATAGGTTTTTACCCTCGCCAACCGGAGGCATTTCGCCCTAATTATATATATTAAACATATCTTCTTGATTTTGATTTAAACTTTTGATCCAAACACAAGGAATTAATTCTTACCTCGAAATTTTCAGATGGTACTCCATCTTTCATCAGCGAGTGAGTGACTGTATCAGAAGCGCTCAAAATTTTGTAATGATACCATATTTTGGTCAAAATATGATGTTTCGGGGCTAAAAGGGAACATACATTTGGAAATTTTGGGGGCCCTTGGCCCGGGCCCATCTGGCCCATTAGTAACTCCGGCCCTGCGTTTGTCGATACTGACAGTTTTTGGTTGGGGCACACAAAACGTGTCGCACATAGCCAGCTTTTTCAACTTTTCTTTTTTTCAAAAATTTGACTGTTAGTCACGGCTGCAATTAGAGCACGTCAGGTATTTAAGTACACCATTGGGTATTAAAATCGTGCAACAAGTAGAAATTTAAGGTTTGTTTATACCTACCAGCCCCTTTAGAACATGAACCCTTGAAAGAGAAACGTGGCATTCCTATGTCACAAACCCCCCTGCGTCGTAGTCCATCGATATGGCACCAAGCACCTTGTGGATGACCATTCGGGTTCCGGCAATAATTGTGATCTCCTATACCTTTGCTTTGATATCGAGTTCCATATTGAGATGACCATCTTTGGCAGGTATGACCAGAGGAAGTTACAGCAACAGCGCCTCTGTAGTCTCGACCCAATATATCGATGTAACATTCAGTATCATTCGGTGCTAATACTTCTGTTGTTTACAGTTAAACATTAAATTAATCAATTACAAAACGTAGACTACGAAAATTCTCACCCGAAGACGATACACACACAATATCTAGAAAAACCCCATATCCCCATTATATGACCTTAATCTTCCCTCAAATGGGATTACCTGCATATGTGATTCCATTTGAAATCTACAACCCTTGTTTTTTCCCCAAAAGACCTAGTTTTTTATGCTTTCCGGAAAAAATGTATATTTTCAATACAAAAGGTCAAGATTTTCAAACAATAGACGGCTTTTCCTCCCAGCTACATACACTTTAAGTTCATATCATCAGATTGATACAATTTACTTCGAGGACTGTTAAATGTCAAAAATATAAATATTTAATACTTTGCCATATGATTTTTTATTATATCGCGAATTTCAAAAAGCCAAAAGTAACTACCTCTTAAAGAATGACCAATATTGATGTCACATCATGTCCAGCGTACATTTAAATGAAAGCAACACAAGATCTGAAAGTTGCAGCAAAATCTTCTTTTATTCAATATACATGGAAGGAAACGTTTTGGGCTCTCATTGGATTATTCTTCCTGTTTCGTGAATTTGGCGGCGGTCAGAACATGTGATAATCAATATAAAAATGTGATATTCATTCATTCATTAAAGGTTTATTACACAATTGTCATAGCAGTATAAAACTGAAATGCAACAATTTTACAAAAGTACACATATATAAAAATATTAAAATACATAAGTATAAATGATAAAATACACATAAATACAGCAAAATCATTAAGAAAAGAACAAATTACATAGTTAAAACATCCACACATTCATTTTCACCCAATCACCCACATGTACATCACAACACACACCCCTACACCCCACATCCACTCATAAACTATCACTACCACAAGATCACACCCACTAACCTTACACACCACTTACTCAAAATCTTTCCCTACTCATGCACCAGTGACTACATACTCAAACTTCTTCTCGGCACACACATACTTTCATAAATGAATTACTTAGCATATTAAGATCATATTAAATGACAGAAACAGAAAATATATTGCACATAATAATGTTTATAAAATTTGGCGGAGATGTGAGAGAAACTGCAATAGCCTTGTAACATAATTAAAAAGCTAAACTAGGAGCTTTATCCCACATATTGGCCATGTACACCAGAGGGCTTTTCTGACAACGCAATGTTCTACACCTTGGTACCGACAATTGGTCAGAATTTCTTAAAACTCTGCCATGAATGGTGCTCTTCTTTGGCGGTACCCAACTATGGAAACGCTCAGATTTGAAAAGCGAGTTGAAAAACCTCAAACATTGTTGCTCACGTCTTTCATACATGGTTGGCAACTTACAAAGCTCAAGTGCCTCATCATAGGTTGTATACTGCTTGCCAACAATGATCCTACATGCTCTCTTCTGGATTCGTTCCAAAGCGGCACTTTCGTCGATGGTCAGCATACTCAGCTAATGGGCGTACGAACCCAGAAAAGATAGTAATAAGATCATCTGTTGGCAAGTTGAAGCGTTTGAGAAGTTTAAGCATATACAGTCTACCATTCGCTTTTTTTAGCACTTCAGTGACATGGTTACCCCATTTCAGATCAGAACTTACATGGACACCAAGTATTTTAGCAGCTGAAACAGACTGAAGGGGAACATTAGCAATCATAAGTGGTTGGTCAACCGGGTTGTTTCTCAGGAATGACACTTTCATAGAAGCACACTTTAAAGGGTTAAGCTTCATGTGGTTTTGCACCGCCCAATCCTGGAATTTGTCAAGATGAGTCTGCATGTTAGATGCACCATTGCGTGCTCTCGTCTCAACCAAAGTTAAATCATCGACATATTTCAATGTCGTAATGGAATTGTCCATAGCGGCATCATTAACCACGGTGACAAAACCAAGTGGGCCAATGCGTGTGCCTTGAGGCACACCACCTTTCAACTTAACCCAATCACTATTTTGACCACGGTACCGAACACTCTGTTCTCTACCATCAAGAAAACTGGCAATCCATGTCACTACTGAGGGACGTATACCAAGGGATATAAATTTATTGATGAGCACATTGCCCGGGCACATTGTGGTTTACTAAATCGAAAGCTTTGCTGAAATCAGTGATAACAACCGAGCTCAAGTGACCGGGTTTGTCAGAATTCACGATCAGAGTATCCATTACTTTCACCAGATAATGTGTGGTGGAAACACCTTTGCGGTTCCCGTATTGATTGGTGTCTATGGATATCTCTAAGTCCTCTAACAACCACTTTGCCATAAAACCCTCTGCAACTTTGGCAAAGTGGTCAATATGAAAATCTTACAAGTTCAATGGTTCCTGTAATTTTACCACTGAATGGGCAACTTGCCATTGTAGGCCATTTAGGACCTTGTTGGTGAAGAAAAAATATTGAAATCTTCATGTTTCAATTTGACATTACGTGAATAATGACCACTATTGATAATTAGGACACTTGTTATTGATTATCACATGTTTTGATGTAAATGTATGCAAATGCATGTGACAAAAAGAATAATCCAATAAGAGCTGAACAGATTTCATTGAATGGGAATTGAATACAGGGCACTAGGATTTTGCTGCACCATTCACATCTTGTATTACGTTCATTTAAGGGATGGGGTATGAACGTTTGGACAGTATTTATTGTGGGACATTAGAGCACATCAGACATATCGAATTGCATTCTGAATACAAAGAATGTCCTTCTGATATCAAATAATTTTGATTTTTTGAAATTCGCAATGTAATACACATTTTATGGCAAATCATTAAAAATTGATATTTTTGATATTTAACAGTGCTCGAAGTAAACTTTATAAATCTGATGATTTATACTTAAAGTGTATGTAAGTGGGATGAAAAGCCGACGATCAATTGAAAAATTTGACCTTTCGTATTGAAGATATGGATTTTTTTCCCAAAACACCAAAAAAAATTAGGGCTTTTTGGGAAAAAATCCATATCTTCAATATGAAAGGTCAACATTTTCAATTGATCGTCGGCTTTTCCTCCCAGCTACATACACTTTAAGAATATATCATTAGATTTATAAAATTTACTTCGAGGACTGTTATATATCAAAAATTTGAAAAATATCAATTTTTATAATTTGTCATAAAATTTGTATTATATCGTGATTTTCAAAAAAATGAACATTATTTGATATCAGATATACATGCTTCGTATTCAGAATGCAATTCGATACGTCTGAGGTGCTCTCATATCCCCTAAAAATACTGTCGAAACGCTCAAAACGCTCATTCCAGATCCCTTAAATGTACACTGCGGCATCACCATTGGGACCATTGCAACAAACAGGTGTCATAATGATAATATCATCAAATTTACGTATTTTAATACATAAATTTGATGATATTATAAAATTGAATTTCAAATTTACTACAAATTTTGCAATTCCAAAATTGTAATATGTTATCAAAAACAACATTTTGAAAATATTTGACGACGGAAAAAATATTCAACGATGGAAACGTTTACAATCTAATCACAAAGTTGAACAAAATAGACAATTTTCATGTTGTTCCGCCTTTGCATTCAAATGTATAGGATACTCGCTTTGTAGAAGGTCACTTCGAGACTTACTGTCTATAAACTGTTATGGCAGCGCGGAGGTTGTCACGTGCGAATTTATAAAAGCGTATTTATAAATATAACCGAAGTACACTGATATATAATCGTTTTGGAATAATGGTCATTCATTAGCGGGAGGTAATTACTTTTTGGTAGGTGTTTAGTTTTAGAATAAACATACACTGCATGACCAAAAGTATTGGAATAGCACTGAGAAAAGAAGAATTCTACAAACTGTAAGTTGAACATTCATCCAGTCGATTTCGTATTACGTACTACATGTACTAGATGGCAATATTCCTTTAAAAACCCTGAGCACTACCTGCCGATCTAACATTGCCTCTGATTGGTCAATTACATGATATCTTCACTTTAATCACCAATCAGAATGGAGCTTTGCAAATAATTCACCCCAATTTTTTGCGTGGTGAAATTATTCTAACAATGTTGCTGATTGGTCCAATTGATAATGAAAACTTCTTTTGGCCAATCGGCAGGTAGTTCTCATGGGGTTAATGGTATACAAAAATCGGGATTTATCAATTAGCTGTCACCTATGGTGCTTACAATGCAGGAAGAACGGAATCCATTTGAACACAGAGACGAAGAAACTGAAGTCCACACAATGTCCATTATGTCCATTACACAACATTACATGTGCCTTTAGAATGGTCGCAGAATGATGTAATTGGTTTGTGCAATACGATCAAGGAATTGACGTTAAAACACATTGTAATAATTTGTATAAGTGGTAAAATAGTCATATAATGAGCTTAAATTTGGTTAAAAACGTGCATTACGAAATATATGTGCATACCATTGGGGAATTGAATGGACCACCCCTCGTGGAATATTCATTCCCCTGGTATTTACAACTATAAAGATGATGTACCGTAAAAACTCGATAGTTAGCATACCGTATGTGCTTAATTTCGAGCGCTTTTAAATCATGCAAACATGAAGAGCCCCACCCACCAAAGTGTAAAGAGTTTTGAGCGAATCATCGATACACACAGTTATATAGGAACAAGTAAACCTGCAAATGTATGTCTCAACCCTATTAGCTCAGTTGGTAAAACGCCAGACTTTGTACACACTAATGTTTTCAAAAGCGCTTGATAGTAAACACATATGCCAACTATCGAGTTTTTACGGTTTATCAACATCTGACCTACCGCAAGTTTGTCCCCTATAGCATGAATTATCATCATCACCACACATCTCTCCGTTTTTACAAGATGTCAAGCAAGTTGCTGACCAAACATATGAGAACAGTTTAAATTAACAAAATAATAAGAAAATGGAGAGAACAACCAAATATAACCATACATTTTATATTCCAGTGATTAAATATCAAAGTACAATTATTCATTTCATATGAAAATTAAATCCTAATATTCATGGGCTCATAGCTTCTTTGTAGTATAGAAAACTTTCCTTATTCATAAATTCATAATTTACCCCTCGTAGAACTAAATCACCCGATTACTTTAGCGATTATCTTTTTGCGCCCATGCTAGTGACCAACACGAACACACATCCTTACCCTCGGAAATTAATTCCTGTTTTTTAAAATGAAAATTAATAGTAAGATATTTTAATGACTTTTTGTTTAAGTTGTAACGATAAATTGTATATATAAATTGTGCTTTTTTATGATATTCTCCCAAACTGGGAATATTTACGTAAATCTGGCGTCGCAGTTGGATTTCTTCAAATTTGTGTCATTTCAAATATGTATACTTTTATACAGGTTGTATCACAATGATTAGTACTCATCAGTTTAGAGTGATTGTGGACAAGACTACCACATCAAAATGCAAAATAGGAGCAACATTGTTTATATATGAATGTTATAAAGGTAATTAGCCTATACATCCAGGGCATTTCGAGATGATCCATATTGCATATTGAAGAAGCAGGTTTGTCAGTAAGACCAAAAACTGACGGGTACCAATCATATTTAGCAGTAATGTGGTCTAAGAGCTTCTAATCCAGGGCTGACACCAACGTTAATCTTAATGCCTTGATATACAATTGCGGTCAAATTTTTATTTGGTTTTGCCAAATATTATAAAATATTATTAGTAGGTCCTAACTAACTAACCTAACTGTCAGGTATTTTTTATAGTAACTTTAAGCTAAACTAATGAACGTAAATTCACTTAATTTTATTAAGCTCTGAATTTGGAGGAATCCACTTAGGTGAAAGTTGGGAATGTGTAAACATTACATATATGCCAAAAATAAGGTGTGAAAAAATAAAGAGGTACTTTACCTTCTGTCCCAATCTTTAAATAAAACAGGCAAACTGCACCCAGCAATAGCCGCATTTTATGAAGATGATAGGGATAAGCCTGTTTATTATTAAAATGTACTGAAACAAAACAGCAAAGAACAAACTAGCCACTTATTTCATGTCTGTAGGTGTTCCCGTGTAATCCAAATTGTGCTCTATGCAAGATTTGATATACCTTTACCTTATTACAGAATTACGCACTCAAAATATTAATTATCTCAGAAATCTACTTTATTACGCTATCTGCTTACAATGGGTCTTTTTATTTTTCTCTATTTGCAATTGAATACAAGTTTTTTGACTATATATTCTCTCCGATATTTGATTGACATGTTTATCCATTAGTGAGAGAAAACGTAAAATACTCCTTTTTCGAGGCGAGTGAAAAGAAAACTAAGAAAAGAAAAGAAAAGAAAAGAAAAGAAAAGAAAAGAAAAGAAAAGAAAAGAAAAGAAAAGAAAAGAAAAAAAAGGAAAAGAAAAGAAAAGAAAAGAAAAAAAAAAAAAAAAAAAAAAAAAAAAAAAAAAAAGAAAAGAAAAGAAAAGAAAAGGAAAGGAAAGGAAAGGAAAGGAAAAAGGAAAGGAAAAAAAAAAGAAAAAAGAAAAGAAAAGAAAAAAAAAGGAAGAAAAAAAAAGAAAACTTATTACAGAATAATTCGCACTCAAAATAATAATTATCTCAGAAATCTACTTTATTACGCTATCTGCTTACAACGGGTCTTTTATTCTTCTCTATTTGCAATTGAATACATGTTTTTGACTATATGTTCTCTCCGATATTTGATTGACATGTTTATCCAGTAGTGAAAAGAAAAGAAAAGAAAAGAAAAGAAAAGAAAAGAAAAGAAAAGAAAAGAAAAGAAAAAAAAAGAAAAGAAAAGAAAAAAAAAAAGAAAAGAAAAGAAAAAAAAAAAAGAAAAGAAAAGAAAAGAAAAGAAAAGAAAAGAAAAGAAAAGAAAAGAAAAGAAAAGAAAAGAAATGAAAAGAAAAGAAAAAGAAAAAGAAAGAAAAGAAAAAGAAAGAAAAAGAAATAAAAAGAAAGAAAAAGAAAGAAAAGAAAAAACAAGAAAAGAAACAAAAGATAAAACGTATAAAAAGAGAGATACAGAAAGACAAAAAGAAAGAGAGAGTGAGAGTTAGAGAGAGTTAGAGAGAGATAGTTACGAAAACTGGACGTTAATTGTACCATCTTATGAATTATTGATTAGCAACATTTCCCATAAAATTATGTCAGAGGTCAAAATGGAACAATAGAGAGGTTGCGATTTCCAAACGTAGACATCGGACGTACGTTGATCTATTCAAAACCACTCTCCTGTATCGAAGCGAGGTCACGTATTTAGCTATTTTTGGAAGATATTCCACGTGCGAAATCGACGTAAATACATCGTTGAAAATGCACAAAATTTGTCCATTTCACAATATGTTAAAGACAGTCAAGGATAATGAACATACGAAGGAAAGTCTAATTATTATTATGATTTTTTTTTTGTTATAAATCATTATAATAAAGGTACAGCGATGTGTTAAAAATGGACTAAATTTAAACGCAATATTCACACGCAGAGATTGTCTTTTGAAATGTGTGTGTGATACTTTGCGTATAAAAAATTACCTTGCGATTTGACATTTTGGACTCAACGTAGCATTAAAACGTACGTTCCACCATGGTTCCACGTGGAAATAGGCTGATTTTACCTCGAGTCTAGGTAAAGGAAACGTAGAGAACGAGTGTTTCTCTACGAATGTTATAATCAAAATATCATGTGTTTTTTGTACAGCTGAGGGGTGGTGCAATAACTTTGTGTATCCCCGAGGTGGTGAAGTATTATAGGGGGTGGGGGGGGGTCAAAGATTGGTTGGCAGGTCAAAGGGGGGGGGGGGCAAGCATTTTTTGCAGGTCGAAAGTTGGGGGGGGGGGGGCAAGGAAAGTTTGGCTCAGATATTTTAGGAACATTAGGAACACGTTCAAATATGCACAATTCCTGATCGGTTATTTATTTATTTATTTATGTATTTATTTATTTATTTATTTATTTATTTATTTATTTATTTATTTATTTATGTATTTATTTATTTATTTATTTATTTATTTATTTACACACAAATTCAAAGTATAGATCTCTGGTAAGGCAACGGTTCACTCGCACCTATAAGATTAGTATTTTTGAAAAGAGCTGTATTGTATTCAATCTATGTTTGCAGACATACACAGGTGATTAGTGCAATCTGCTTGTGTTGGCATGGTTGGGCGATCTATTCAAACATTGTATTCATCTATTGCGATTATTACGTCACTTCTTAACTTATAGAGGCCCTGCATTCTTTTATTGATTGGCTCCAAACAAAGGATTTGAACCGGTGTCCTTCACCGTAGTTATGGCGGAGTACAGTTCAACAAAAGCATGATTGCAATCTACCACGACATTTCGGCTAACACACATAAGAAATGCACTACGATAAAATAGGTTGATGAAAACAGTGCAACAGAGCATTAATGCCCAAAATTGAAAAGCTGTATAATTTATAAACAATATACACTACACATAAAAAATACTACTACAAGGGATTTTCAACATATAAGAATCCAAACAATCAAGTACCAACATGCACAGTTTTGTCCTTATGTCACTTTTGGGTTTATAACAAAATGTTTTCAAGCCTCTATCGTGATTGGCAGCTGCATAAGACATCTTTTTGACAGCTGATAATGCCCATCTATTCACCAAGTGGCTATTAACTGATGAGTACTGTCATTATGCTAATATGAAATCACTGTTTATCAACAAAGGCGAGGGACTCGTCTGTCGATATGCTCAAACAAACCGCTACACTGTTCAATGGCTTTTTTGTACTATATGAAATATGGTGGGCGATTTGAAATGCACGTGCCCTGAGCAAACTACGATGCGTACGCACACTGCAGGGCAAAGAACAATGGAAATTGTCATAATTCGCGCGCATACTGCCGGGCAATGACGTCACATGTCAAATGGTCTATACCCGATCAATGTTGGAGTTGCCTATAGCCTATATGTTTAAAATTCAATATGGCTACCGAACTGTTGTCATGTGGTCCAGTGGATTAGTGCGCTGGACTTCTGTATTCTGTATGTAGCAGCGGCGTGGGTTCGAGGCCCACCTGTGCCGAACTGAAATTCCATTTTTTTACAAATTTAATATTAGGGAAATGAGACTGGGCGAATTTATGTATGACGTAGAGAGGATTAAGATCCCTTTATTGACCCCTGACCCCACCGACTACCCGGGCTGATTTCATGCAAAACAAATCACCAGATGACTGACTATAGGACATAGCGCCACAACACGAGCGTTGGTAAAGTATGTGGCTTCACTGCAATACATAGCTACGTAAAAACGTACGTAAAAACGTACGTGTTAACGTACGTCCTACGTCTACGTTTGGAAAATCGCAATCTCTCTAATATCTAATTCAAAGCTTGAGTCCGTTGGATGTAAGGTAGATATGAGGATATTTTGGAAATTAGGAAATGCACTAAACCCCATATTTTATACAGATTAACTGAGTAGAGCAAAGTACACTGATCAATATGCCTCAAAATTAACATTTATGCAAATAGCTCATTAATCATGCAAATGCAATTCATTTGATCATAATAACACATTATCCAAGTTTTAATGGAAAATAATAGTACCCTGAACATTGATTACTGATAAAGAAAAAAAAATATAAACCGTATGTCCGATTTATTTCAAACGAAAGGCATATTGATAAGCGTACTTTACTCGACTCATTAATGTATTTCAAACATACTCAGATCATTTCCTTATTTCCAGAAATAGGCTCATATTCCACCTTAAATTGATAATTGCTGAAACGATTGCTATTGTTTGGACCAATTTAAGGAAATTCATTTATTATTTACTTGTTTACAATTTAAAAAGAAATCGCTCATTTATATCCCTTGCCGGTGAGAGTTATAAAAGTGTTAAACAATGTTTCAACAATACTGGTATATACTGAGCTTGGTTTTAAAGAAAATACCATTAATGAGTATAGAATCTTTCACGCGGATATTTTTAAAAAATTCAACAGTAAATAATTTTACCAAGAATCGGACTTAAACGATATACCTTATCATTGGCATAGACCTGATCAATCCTTAGAAACAATACTTCATATCCTTGATAGATAGATACATAAATATCTAAAAAGCAACTCCGTATATAATTCGCCTATGGTGTTATATTTTCAGAGTCTTCATCACAAGTAAATCAGAGGAAGGTAATAATAACCAGTCATCTCGGCTGCATTGGTTTTAGAGTGCACTGAATAAAGTATACCTACACAACCACTACAATATCATAAGCAGTTATAAGCAGCATAAGCAATTGAACTTGAGTTTTTTGTTTCCTTTATTTTATTGGCAGCACAATGGATATTTTTACGAAAAGCACTTATGCTTCCGTCATACTTTCCTGCCGCTTGCCGCTTTCAGAGTTCAATTTGTAGAGTTGAAATCACTGCTATGTTATACGGTATACTGTAAGAATATTGTTGACCGAACTCTTGAAATAAAGCTGAATAAGTTTTATTGTCTGTAAAATATTGCATCTGCCATGCTGCGGATGAGCCTACTCAAATGCCCCACCGAATACACAGTGGTAATGTTTGGAGTGCGTTCTAAGTGCACAATCTGTAAAGTTGACATTCACAGGGATACTAGTGGAGGGTACATATAGATTATGTCATGAAAAGGACATTTATATTTGTTAATATTAACCTGTCTCAAAATCTACATGTAACCTTTTTTGGGACACCCGGTATATATGGGGTACAGGGTCTTGGGTCTAGTACTCAAATACAAGTCCACTTCCAGCAAGTTTTTCTTGCATAAAAACGTCAAAGGCTTCGTTCTGTGCCACAGTGAAATGATTTCTCCAGTCGCCTACTTTACCTGTGTTATATAAAGAAAGAAGAAATAACATTCAAGATTTAGCCTACTTACACTAGTGGAAAATTGAAAACGAGATTTTTTTTCAAAGCGATGAGAATTGGTCAAAACTAAGATAATTGAACATCTTCTCATTTCTATGAAACGTTCTCATCCAAATGAATGAGAAATATTAACGTGTCAACCACCTGTCACAAGTGGTGATTTGTTTCATTTAAAACAATGTGACAGGTGGTTGACACTTAAATTTCTCATTCATTTGGATGAGAAAGTTTCATATAAATAAAAAAAAATCAAATTCTCATACTTTTTTCAAATTCTCATCGCTTTGAAAGAATTCCCATTGCAAATTTTTACTGGTGTATATAGCACGCACATCAGAATGACGGTGGA
Organism: Amphiura filiformis; assembly: GCF_039555335.1. Taxonomy (NCBI): domain Eukaryota; kingdom Metazoa; phylum Echinodermata; class Ophiuroidea; order Amphilepidida; family Amphiuridae; genus Amphiura; species Amphiura filiformis. The sequence continues at coordinate 15,811,532 of NC_092637.1, read as the reverse complement.
AGCTTGATCAGAATGACGGTTGAAACTTGTATTTTGCGGCCAAAGTTAGAATTTTCGTAGTAGATCAGAGCCTAGTTAATTAGCATATCAGGATGGTTGTTGAAACCTTTGCGCCTAAAATTATTATCTATCTCCATCTGATAGGATTAATAAAAGAGAGAAAAGTGAAATCCTATCTTTGCCAGAGACCCTGACCAGGCTAAAGATGAAACCCAGTTCCCGGGCATTGATGCTACAGCAAATAGTTAACCAAGGAAATGTAACTCACGATGTTGAAGTGGACCGGGGTTATGCTAGGAGTTCGAAAAGCAGTCTAGATATCGGTTTACAGATATCGATATGAGATATAGGCCCTGACACTTCTCCCCTGAAATATTCAGAAAGAGTGCTATTATAACAGAATTTTAAATTATTGTAACAAACCTTTCCTCATAAACGGAGACTTCTCTTGCTTAGGTTCTTCAACGGTTACACCGTCCTTAGAATCCAAGTCCTTCTTTCGTTGATCCTGTGGCATACGAACAGTTTTTAAAATTGTATCTGGGTTGGTCATTGGATTTTTCTGCATGCTTGCAAAGGAACAGTGATCAACAATACCGTTGATGACGTCATCAAATAATGTATAAATCAAAAACTTGGCTACGTCCTCAACGACTGATTTTAGATCCTGTCCATGAAACAAAACAATGAAGAATTTTGATTAAATAATTTATTAGAATATGCAGTAAGTTTGGACGAAACAAAACAAAATTTGTTTCAATTACTACGTTATTTAGCTTTCTATCGCAAAAGAGTTCGACAAGACTTTAGAATAACTGTTGCCATCCCGCGAGGGTATAGTGTTAGGGATATGGTTATATTTTATAGTTGGGAATAAGATTAGTGCTAGTTGGTGTGGTTATCCATGAGTACGATAAAGCTTACGATAAACTTATGGTTGGGGTTGCACGAATGATGTTATTAATACATTGTTACCTTTTTCATTTCTTCAAATTTCACAAAGAGAACATTAGACTCATGTCGTAGATTCCAATAGAACAGATAATGCTCCCACCACGGTCCATAGGTAACTGCGAAGGACGAAAAGTAACTGCATGCATGAAGCGACAATATAATTATGCTTATTTTATTTTTGAGTTGCATTTTTTTTATGGATTTATGGATGGATTATGAAAAGTATTATTAGTAGTATTATTATGTTGTTTGTAAAAAATGCGTAGATACACTGAAAGGTCATTTTGATGTTAATCACGGTACTGGTAATTCTTTATTTGTTGATTAAGAGTTAAATTGGGTTGTTTGCTTTTATTTTTGTTATCTTTCCCTAAGAAGAGCAGTTTATCTGCTCGAAACGTTGGTTGTTTTTTGTCTATTTAGTTTTGTTTGTTTACTATGTGCACAGTGATTTTCATCACTTCCAGTGTACTTTTGTAATGTTTTCCTGGCACTTCTGTGGGCTCTGGAATTGGCCATTTTTGACCATCAAACTCTGCCTGTTTTTGTGCCTACATTGGTTGTTTGGGTTCTTGTGTCTATTTATGTGCACAGTGATTTTTGTCATCACTTGTTCAAGTGTACTATTGTATTCCCATTGATCCTTTTTGTGTTTGCACGTTTCGCACTTCTGTTGGCCTTGAAAATACCCCACATTTGCTGTTTTGTCAAGTTGGTGTATCTTGCTCTTTTATTCTTTCCAGTTGTTCATATTCAAGGTATCCGCTTGTATCATTTATTGATCCTTGATGTGTTTTGTGTCCTCGTCCGTTGGATTCACCATTACCCACTTTTTTGTATGTGGTAAAGTTAGGATTAGGGTAAGAATTTGGATTACTATTATATACCTACTTTTCCCCGCAAAGAAATCCTCAAAGAACTCATTCCGCGACTTCGGTGTAGGCAAGTTTGGAACCATAATATGAAAATAGTAATAAGATACACACATATCCTTAGGATTCCTGGCAACGTATACTATCCTTGCCTTCTTCTTGAAGACGTCTGGTGGTAGTAGATGCCCTGACAGGTGAGATTTGATGGTCCTTGGGGACTTCATTTTATCGACGATTTCGTATGTTTCAGGAATCTGTTATAGAGAGTATAAAAAGGCTGCGCTAAATACTGTCTTAACATTTAACCCCAATGACACTACTGTCATTTCAAATATTGAGTTTTAGTTTTGATTTTGGTTTTGGTCACGTGGTTTCCTATTATCCTGTCTAAGCTCTTGAGTGACTTCATTATCGATTGCTAACGATATCTTCGTCTGTACCCTTTGTGAGAAACTCAAAATTGGTAGCAAGCCGTTTCGGTTTTTAAGTTAGTTTGTTATGTAATCGGAAATCAGGTTTGAAGTTACCTTGATCAAATTATACAAAAGAAGTTTTTAAATTTCGCAGTGCAATAAGCACGAGCAGAGACGTCGCACAAGCTAATCTACATTTAAGAGCGTGATTTAGTTTCACTGTGAAAAAATACCAACCATCGAATATTTCCACCGATATAACAAAATAATACCCTGAGAATAGACACTTCAGTGGTATATACACTATTTATATGTATATCGCATGCATACGATCGATATATGAAGAGCTTTGTTGCAAAACCCCTTACATCCACTTTTGACTTTTTGAGAAAAACAGCTTTTTTTTAATTGTGCAAGTATTACTTGTTCGATTTGATTCAATTTGGGGTTGGATAAAGTGTTGGGGCAAATTTCAAGCCTTCCTATTTATTTTATTATTTCTTTCATATCGCACCTTTTGTGGATGTAAGGGTTTTGCAACAAAATAAATTTACCCCTTTTCTAGAAACCACCTTTGCAATCAAATTTGAGCCCATTTGTTTGCACTACATTATGTAACTTGACTAATGCTTTGAAAATCAAAAAGAAAAATTGAAATATCTCATTTACTTTTTTAATTATGAATTTTTAAATAAATTCGGGAAAATGGCATTTTTTGGGTATTTCCGAAGCTACACCTTTTGTTAATTAAAATGATTTTTTCTAACATAGTGACCCAAAAAACAGTTCCTTTTGGTTTTAATAGGTAAAGAACATCCCAGGCTACCATTATACATCAAAAAAATTAAAACAAAACAATTCTATATTCATTTTAAGTTCAGATTTCCGGAAATTCCCTAAGATTTCCCAAACGGGAACTCCGGAAGGGAAGGTAGTATGAAGGTCAAACAACCACCAAAATGTGTATCTTTACCCATACTATAATATTATGCCAATAACCCAATTTCGCCAAAAGTGGACGTAAGGGGTTTTGAAACAAAGCTCTTCATATACTGCGCCAAGAAAGTATCCTTACACTAGTACTTGAAAAAATAATCACAATTTCAACACTGAACCATATTGGGGTACATTTGTTTTTGTAATAGATGCACTATCTAATCTTGCACATTATGACACCGCATTGAATCCAATGTGACCTCAAGAAGTAAAGTTACAAGCAATTTGCTGAATGGTATAGTTTACACACTTCTTATACACGGCAATTCAGCCAGGGGGATGAGACTGCATAGGGTTAAATGTCGGGACCTAGGTCACAATTTGAGAAGAGATGAGGTCCGACCAACGGCCATTTGCGGAAGTAAAAAGTCACGTCTATGACATGTACCATAGTCTGCCTATTATGATTAATATCCTGCATATTTAATGCCTCATGAGTTACCTGGTATAACTGATTTACTATAGAATAGTTCTTATACGATGTTTTAATATTTTATCATACATGTATTGATAAATTGTGGAGCAAATATTTATTAAATATCTTCCAGGGTCTATGGTAAGACCGATGTGCCTACTAAGCATGCCGGGAAATAAATTGACCTATGTCAATTCAGATCGTAGAGATGAGGTCCGACTTGTGTGAATCGTGACCTTTTTCAGTCGCAATTCCCGGAGATCTAAGTTCCCTGATTCAGCTGTTGATTTCTCACCGGCTGTTCTGTCTTTGGTCAGTGTGTCTTTACGGTGCAAAAAACTTATGCTCCACGCTCGGGATATGAAAGTTAAAAGCCTATTTGAAAACAAGAACCTTACTTCAAAAATGTCTGTGATTACAAAAAACCCGCGTTTTTTCATTAAAGATTCTCAATCATCTGGTTTTTAATGGGAAAGTAGCCAAATTGTCGCATGATTCAGAGGGGCTCGTCCGTTTTAATGAACACCGCCAATTAGCCTGTCGCTCTCTATTTTTCCCACGGACGGAACAAGAATATTCATACTTTTAGGTATCCGTAGATATAAAACTGGTAGTAATTGGATAAGAGAAAAGATATTATCAGCGGGGTTGGGGGGGGCACAGCGACGACGCCTGGGAAATAATTATTTTGTACAGGCCGGGAAACTAAATCACAATTTGATATTCAGACGATAAATCGTTGGATACCGGGATAGTAAATGATGTAATTTTTTTGTTTCTAAAGAAGTCAATTTCAAGGTTTGCACTTGAATATATGTGTTGAAAGAGTATGATAGTCGTTAGCTTGCGTATTGACAAAGAACCGTGCGTTTGGAACTCAAAAATCTGATTTATATGTGCAGAACAAAAAGAAAATGACAGCTGCCCTCATTCGTAAACACTCGGGTCACGAAAGATACACGGTACTATAGCGCAGCGTAGGCCACTGGTTGAGGCTGTCTAAAAGCAGTTGACGTACCATGCTCACTGACATTATACAGAGGTCATCCAATAGCCTTAGTCGGATGTCCCTCGGCCCATTATGCGTCTCAAAACTATTAAACAGGTCGGAACAAAATGGCCATGCGTGGCTGTGGATTCGATCTACCACCATGACGATTTCTGCCATGAAGATATCGGGGCGATACTAGTGGGCGGATTTATTTTTCTCTCACTAGTGGGTGAAGGATTTTTTTCAAAACTCCCTAGCCCCCCCAATAATATCTAATGGTGCGTCCCTAAAAGCTATACTATCGAGCTGGACAAACCCACCTGTGGCCACTAGAGTAGTCAATACCTGTGCATGCCGTGCGTGCAAGCGTGAAGAAGGGTCAATTATTATTATAATGGCACACACTAACTGCGCGCTTGGCTTGTCAATCATTTCTGACTGAAAGTGGGCCAAACCTTTCCATATGAAGACTGGACGCAACGTTCCCGGAACCACCGCTAGGTGGCAGCACACGACGAAAGCTTTGATGGAACACCTTAATTACTTTCATATGGAAAAAACAGGTAATGCTCTGAGATGCCCGAGATATCTATGATGTATCCACAATTTTGACATCGTAGCGCATGGAATGCCTTAGAATGGTTTCAAAATAAATATACGAAACAGCATAGATCTGGGCCAAAAAAGTGCATTTAATCGACAGATCTAATAGACCCGTGACGTCTGCGTGACGTCACGGGTCTATACATGCATGTACAGGTAACCGGGTATAGCCCCCTTCATCTGGCCAGACGCCACCAACGGCATCTAGTTCCGAAAAACTCTGGATAAATGTGAATAGAAAGAGGAAAAAGAGGAGAGAGAGACGGAAGTGGAAAAGGTTTACCATACCTGCCTTAGCATACGAAACAACAAATATATCCTCCGGTAGAGCTTCCCACGTTTCCATAGCTTTTAGCACCGACGGCTTACATAAGGTCAGGGGAAACAGTATTCTTTTATACTCATGTAGTTCCGATTCTACCCGATGGAACCCGTACTCGTCAAGAAGCTCTTTAACTGAAAAATATCACAAGCAAGTTATTATTGCCACATTTGGGCCCAAGGTCATACAAGCAATAAAATTGTAGATCACTTATCCGAAAAAGTACGTTAGCCAACGTTAGCCATTTGTGCAATCCCAGAATTCCAAGGTCAAAATTTATACAGGGCTCAAATTTCAAAATTCCAACATACTCCTCGGGTCATTATGATTCAGAAAAGTTTGACCTACCTACGGCTTGTCGTTCTGGAGTTATGAGCAAAAGTTCGAAGGTCAAAACAGAAAATCAAGAAAATGAATACGTTGCCCTAATGTAGGACATTTGGTTTCCTAGGAAACACATTAAGGCTACATGCTCTTTTTGGTTGAAATTTTTGGCGGGAAATAATCCCGCCAAAACATTAAAGTAATCTTTTCCCACAACTAAATATCATAGTCAGGAAATTAATGATGCATCTGGTAGCTTAGATCATAACTTTCATTGCACTTAGTTGCAATTATCCCAGAAAATTCTTGATTTGTTTTTACAGAGTCTTGAATTGTCGATGTTTTTGATCAAAAAACATCACTCGGTGTATTTTGAAACTCGAGGCATTAAGTCTTCTCAAATTAGCCCCAAATCATAATTTATTATATGCATGTGTAGCAAACACCAATGGGAATAATTGGACGTTGTTTGCGGAGCCTAAATTTGGTTTGATTTTATTTCACAATAATTCTAAGGTGAGAATTTTGACCTGACATTTACGTTTTGGATTTCAAATTTAAATTTATTGATATACATATTTTGAATAAATAAAGAGTACGCTTACCTTTCTGCAACACTTCCCGGTATCATTAAGCATCTGCTGATAACCAACATTTTAGCTGAAAACAGTCCCTTCCTATCATTTTTGAACAAAATATGGTTCAAAAGTCCGTACGCTGCGTGTATAAACTAGCACAGCGAGATAACGAACAGAGCTATTTACGGTGGGGTATCCATTGTAAGCTATTAGGGTAGGCCTATAGTATATCTTCCCGCAAGTGACAAGATCATGAAGATGTGTCAAGCAGGGCGGTATATTCAAACGCTATTGTCTGGATCATTGAGTATCGATTGAGCACGTATACATGCAGCACGGATGTGTGTGGTCCTCCCCAGGTTTTGACATAAATTACAAATGACGTCGTGAATGACCCAGCGTTTTCATTTTATTATTACTAAATTAATCGTCGTTTATCACGAGTGCTAAGAGTTGTACCAGTTCAATTCATCAAAATTAATTTGTATTAAATGAAAAACAAACAGACAAGCAGAGTCATATGTCTTTCTATGACCGTATTCCTACCAAAATCAAAATCAAAATGATTTTCAATACACTAGAAACGTGTTGATATGTATATCTTTGAAAATCGCCGAATGTTAACCACAGTCACAGTGGCACAGCATAGGCATCTTTAGCATTCAGTGAAATTGGCAGTGGTTCGAACCCCGGTGAAAATTTTAGTATTTTTTATTCTTTTTACTAATGCGCTGTGCCGTTTTACAAACACGCCCCTGAATGAAACTCATGGGCATGTACCCTTAACATAGGGCACAACGAATATAGGACTTATTTGGTATTGACCCGTTTCACTATGTTACCTAGGTAACAAAGCATCTCAGATATTGCAAATTATTCCTAATTGAAATTTTTTAACAAGTCGAACATTTTGAGATAATTTTCATCAAAATCGGAGGAAATTTTATGTTTTGACCCAGGTGGAGTCCAAATGTTGACCTATGACCTCTTTGCAAATAACTCCTGAACGATGAGTCGTAGATAGGTCAAACTATATATTTTCTTAATCCACATGACTACAGGGATATTTTGAAAATAGTTTTAACACATTTTGAGCAACCTTGAAATTTGAACCCTGTATAAACTTTGACCTTATTGCACAAATGGCTAACTTTGGTTAACTAGAAGAGTATAATTATGCTAATTCTGTTGCTTGCATCACCTGGTCCATGAAGTTGGGTAGAATTTATCTACTGGTCAGTTGTATTATTATTTTGTTAAATTATTAATTTATTATTATGTTCAATAATCTGTTATACATTTCAGCTGGCTGTAACAAAATGCATTTTCTGTACAAAATTAATGCAAAATGTAAAGCAACGGTGTAGAGAATAACAGCCGATTTTTAATTATCTTCATTCCTGTGCCTTGACATGAAATCGAATTATAAATGTCTGTTGCATAAACTTACACCCCTACGTGTTTGGAAGTTACAAGCCTGTACTGGCATTTTCTTCAGAAGAGAGGGTTTTAAATATACAGGGGGGGGGCATACATTTTGGAATGAAAAATAGGAGGTGGGGGTGATGACCAAAATGTAGGGAGTCACAAGATGGCCACAGATAGTGTGTTCATTTTATTCAAAAAGACTGATTTCAATACAATTTTAGCCTGTTAAAGGGGTAAGGTGTATTGGTGATGGTGGTGGTGGTTGGGGAGGGGGGGGGAGTCGAAATTTTATTGACGCTGAATTTTTGTAAATTTGGGACTCCCCTTCCGCAGAAAATGCCAGCCCCTTAGCACATCTATGCAAAACAGACGAGCGTTGAAATATGCAATTTTTGAAGATAATGGTTATGGTTTAGGGTTAGTATCAGGGTTACAAAATTTGACCAAAAACTTCCGAATCACGACAGCCTTGGTATCGGAGCATCGGAACCCAAGTGCTGAGAGCTAAATTGTACAATTGATTTGTTGGGAGTGGCCTTTCTTTTCCTTGTTCTTTTTCCTCAATCCTGTTTCTTTCTTTTCTTTTCATATAGGCCAGCATGCTGATAAGCTTTTAAACATTTTGCTTGAGCCTGGTCCCATCAGGACCCAAGCGTGTGTACACCCAGACCGACCGGTTAAACAGAGCGGGGATTGAACTCTCACGCTAAAGAGGCGAGTATCAAAAGACTTGCGCCGCGATTTCCATACCGTTGTATTTCAAAGTTACATATCGTAGAGAGCATGAATACGTTTCACTGAAAGCCAAACTGGAGTCTAGGTGACTCTAAAAGTAGAGTCCAGCCACTCTATGTTTAAAATGACTTCATATTGGGTTCATTTGAGTCATAAATTTCTTGACTCCGCTGAAAAGTCACTGTTGATGACTCTACACAGGAGTCATTTGACTTCCAATATAGAGCAATTTTTGACATAGAGTCGCGTAGTGGCTTGACTCTGCTCCTAGAGTAACCCAGACTCCATTAATAGAGTCATCTTGACTCCATTACAGGGTCACTCCGACTGTCCGAAAAAGACAAAATAATAATACACATGTAACTCAAGATAAAAATCAAAAGTATAGACCTACCGGAATAGGAGACTTTGCTCTGAGTTTCACGCCATTGGCGATTGTCAGATGACACGATGGAGAAAATTTGGCTTGACCACCATTCCCTTGGATTGGGAGAATATACATTCCATGGTGTCAAGAACCAAGCAATTACAGAGTCTGACTCCCTTGAAGAGTCATAAATTTCTTGATTCCGTCGACGACTCTGAATGTAGAGTCAATTGACCCCACAGGTAGAGTCAGGTAGACTCTCCTGTGATAATCAGGTGACTCCTTTGGAGAGTCAGTGCTAGTTTACTCCACTTATAGAGTCACTTGACTCCATTCTGGCTATCAGTGCTAGACAAAAGTTAATGGTCAATGGGGAAATCTGGAAATAGACGATCGGGGAATAGAGGGAAATGGTCTACAGTTTTTAAATATAATAACAAAACAAAAATCTGGAGCCGCCACTGAGAGTATTATAAAGAATACATTCCTTACCTTGCATTTATTTCCTAATATATTTCAATGTGTAGGACAAACACTAGCCACGAATACGGCGTGACTGGTCTAGTCAAATGGTCAATAATTGATAAAAGTCCACTGGGGAACAGTGAACTTTAGTGTCCTTATCTGTGTTTTGTTTATATAAACGTACACTCATAGAAATAATTGTTCGTTGGCAGTACTCAGTAAGTTGATGTAAGTCGTTGTGTCAACTTTCCGAGTAATGCCAACGCGTACAATTTTGAGTAACGCTGACTCGATATCATTATGTTGGTCGCACTCATTTGCACTTACTTTATTGAGTTGTTACAACTCAGAAAATGAAACTAGGTTAGCATAATTTTCTAGAGGTGTGCTATAGTATACAAAAGTTTGCACTGATTACAAAAATAAATATTTGAATACTGCTAATTGTGCAGAAAATGATCAAATTACGTGAATTAGGTACCAAAGTACCAAATTGGAATAACTCAAAACAATAAGTACCAGTAACTTAATATGAACGAGTTACATCAACTTACATGTTGAGTTACAATAACTCAACTAATTGGTTCTTTGAACCTTGTTTATTTTCTAAGTTCCCTGAACTTGAATTCAGAAGTTGGCATTACTTAAAAAGTTGACGCAACGACTTACATCAACTTTTAAGTAATGCCAACAAAGTTGATTAGTTGACGGAACTTTTGAGCATTTTCAGCATTTTTAAGTTCGGATAACTAAAATGAATTTTGTTTTGGCAACTTTTACACTATTTTTGAGTTGTCCAAACTTACTCCTTTTGAATTGCGCCAGGCTAACAAGTCATTTCTATGAGTGTAAATGTGACCCAGCAATGCTGGCTGGTGACAAAATGCAATAACTCGATAGCATGGACGATAATCTTGACAAAAGCATTTGATTGTCCATCATAGCCTCTGTATCAGTTATAATAATAAAACAATATATAATTAATTGTATTGCTACAGTGGTTTGAACATTTGGGAAAAGGTCTAATGTGGAGCAATTTTCGATGACCCCTGGTGACCGCTAGAGGTCAGAAAAAGTCATACAAGGTAAAAAATCTGTCAACAAGATCGGAACATTTTTATTTTTTACCCCTGTTTGAAATTTTGTTACCTCTAACGGTCAGCAGGGGTCAGATCGAATATCTTAAAATCAACATTGGTCCTTGTACCACATATTATGTGGAAATTCTCATGCTATTAGCAGCTGTACTCTGGAAGTATACTGCGCCAATGAAGTATCCTTATACTTGGAAAAAATAATCACAATTTCCAAACTGAACAATATTGGGGTAATTTGTTTTGTTAATAGATGCACTATTTAATCCTGCACATTATGACACCACATTGAATCCAATGTGACTTCAAGAAGCAAAGTTACAAGCATTTGATCATACGAGGAACAAAAGAAAACTGAAACAAAAGAACTGACAACTAAAATGAAAGTTATGAAAAGTACAGAGAAGTAAAACTGAAATAAAAACTGCTTTAAATAACGCTTCATTGAAGAAACTGTGTTGTCTCTTTGTTGCGCTTGTTGGAATCTTTTTGCGCCTTATATAGGCCAGTTTGTCACTTTTAAAACTGGACCTTCGTCTATTCTATTGCTTGTAACTTTACTTCTTGAGGTCACATTGGATTCAATGTGGTGTCATACTGTGAAGAATGAAATAGTGCATCTATTAAAAAATTTACCCCAATATTGTTCAATTTTGAAATTGTGATTATTTTTCCAAGTGTAAGGATACTTTATTGGCGCAGTATAAATGTGTTTCGTATTGGCCCATGACTCATCTTACAACGGATCAAGCAACGGATTTAAGTAAATTAAAGTAAACAATAGTTGTAAATGTGCTAAACAACAACAAGATGATTAAATATTATATATAATATGTTAAATCATAATCTTGTACACTCATAATAATAAAGTTATCTTTATCAGATAGACTGTCAATGTCATAGATGACGGGAATGTTTAAAAAACTCTAGCAATGTTACCCGCAAGTCATTGTTAAAAGAACACTTCATAATAAAGTGAAACTCATCTTCAACCTCATTACTATCACATAACTTACAAATCTTCAGGCTTAATATTACAATGACGACCCTTTTCTATCGATATCATTAACTGATGTGCACTAATTCTTAATTTACAAAATGAGATACGAGAGGAGCGATTCACTGTAATGATGTAATTGATGTAAGTTTTTTTTTTAAACCAATAGTCTAAGTTTAGCCTGGTAACAGGTGATTTGTTTTACCCATAAATCACAGTATACATCTTTAATACCACTAAGCACAATATCATCACTCTCATTGTTGATGCCATTTACCTAAATCAAATTTTATGTTAGTGTTGTGCACCCTTATTCATTGCACTCCTATGGCATGTTTGTTTATGTGATGAGCGCCCTTGAAGTAAGCTAAAAATAGCATACAGCTCCACACCACTCCACGCCATACATAAATTCTCCCAGTCACATTTCCCCAATATGAAATTTAAAAAAGTAAAATTTAAATTTTGCTTCTTTTAAAGTTTGGCAGAGGCGGGGTTCGAACTCACGGCGAACTGCGGCGCTTACAATGCTCTATGAGCCTAGCGCCTTAGACCACTCGGCCACTTGTCTTCATGGAATTCATTTGAAACTTATTTGAAGATATAATCGCAACTTCAATATAGGCCTACCACGTGACAAGCAAAAGCAGAAAACGTACCATATTTTGGAATTTTATTTGCCTAAATACATTAATGTGTATTAATAGCGCTCAATTGTTGTTAATCTGACCATAAACATGATAAATGCGCGTCTATATGGACAATACATGATATCGATTTTGACACGTGCTCTCACGGTGTCAGTACATTTCCATGGTCAGTAAAATACTATAGAGGAACCTACCATTTTTCTTGTATACACGTTCGATGTTTTTATCAATTACATAAAAAATCCATTTTAGACCCCAAATGTTTTTTAAGGAAATAAAAGATTAGATTACCATAAAAACGAAACAGTAATCTTTTGCCGGGTCTAATGTAATATTCACATAGGATTTTCAACGTTTTTTCTATCCTTATTCTTGCTCAATTAAAAAAATATTTTGGCGTATATAAAATTGAAATAAAATTCTCTGCCTCTTAAACGGCATCAAATGCGCCATAATTGGGTATCACGAATCGTTATATATGATGTGCAGTTAATATTCATATTTTCTTTTATACAGAGGATGCTTCAGTTTTGACAGGAAAAATATTTTCTTGAAAACCCTCTCACTCGGTTATTTTAAAAAGGTAACCACGCTTCCCTAGAATGTGCAATAAATTAGCATTAAAATCTTTCTTATTCTAACAGCAAGCGTTTCTAGAATGTATTATGGCGAAATGTGGTGTAATACAGCTCAGCACACATGTAATTTGGCACTGGACGCTGACATTTTGAACTTGAGTATATATATTGTTGTTGTAGGAGCTCTCGGTAAAGATACAATTAATCTTTACAAATGTAGGGGCAAACTTGGATTGCTCCTCTAAAAGCTATTAAACCAAGATAACACTAATTGAAACAGCTCAACTGCTAAAATCGGATCTTCTCTGGTTGTGCACAAGTGTCTGTTTTCATGTGCGATATCGCAATAAAGCTGGTATTCATAGCTTCAGTTGGGTAACCGATTATAAAGGAAACGAAAGGAAACAATGGTATGTGTGGCTTTGTTCACGAAATCAGACAATGGCGTGCTTTTTGTAAACCAGCATTCTTGAAAATGAGCAACGTAATGATTGTTGACTTAACACGGTTTGGAAATAATTTCTTCATATTTTTGGTGTTATCTGTCGTTTACATGTCCTTCCTAAAACACAAAAGTACGACCCTCTCCAAACACCTAAATTAGCTAAAAATTTAGGACATGTTACAAAACTATATTGTCTAGAATTTTAGAAGAGTACTTTTAATATTGGCCGGTTATTTTTCACACAGCGACGTTAACTAGGCAATGTACTATTACCTATAACATTAACTAAAACACCAAAGTACGAATATTTCCAAACATCTAAATTAGCTAAAAATGTAGGACATGTTAAAAACTATATTTTCTAGAACTTTAGAAGAGTACTTTTAATATTGGCCGGTTATTTTTCACACAGCGACGTTAACTAGTCATATCCCCATACTTTTAACGTAGGGCTATTTGTAGAGGTCACGCGTCAATGGGAAAGAGCACTGTGTATTGTGTATAGGAAAACGGACAGTAACTGCAGTATGTGACTTGTAGAATCAAAAGCACAAACTGACACGGGACTACTACTGAAAAATAGCTTTGTGGTATTTTTTAATAAAATATCTGATAAAAGGGGGTAACAAGTTTACTCCCACCAGTCACGAGTCGCAAACGACAATTCAAATAAAGTTCGGTAGTAAGTGCCTGGATGTACGCCTCTAATACTGACATTAGTAATCTTGCAGTTGCACAGCTAGTGCATGCAGGAATAACTCATAGAATCTCATTCACCAAGCTCATAGAATCTCTTTCTCCCACCCGTCGGTAAGCAACGTAGGGCCTGCGTTCAAGCGAAGTTTCGTGTATACTGACATTCGCATTTATTTCAGGTTTCGACACATGTAGCCTCACAAAGCATAATTTACACAGGTCCTACGTATAGTTTCTCACATAAATTTGTGAACCGTTGTTCACTTTAGAAAATTTGCGCTTCGTTGCTTCGTTCGTTTCGGTATTTCGGAGACATCATGTCGAGTCATAAAAGTCTTACAAGGCTGCTGGTAGAACAACATAAACAAGCGAGTTTGCCAAAACGCACACTTCAGCAATTTACTGGGGACCCACTTCAGTATACTACATTCATAAGAGCTTTTGAATTTATAACTGAAAATAAAAGCAAAAGCAATAGAGACCGTCTGTACTATCTAGAACAGTACACAAGAGGTGAAGCCAACAGTTTGGTGAAAAGTTGTATTCACATGGATGATGAGGTTGGTTACCTGGAAGCGAAAAGGTTGTTGGAAAGGAAATATGGTAACAAGCACAAGATCACAGAGGTTTTCTTAGCCAAGATGTGAAAGGTGATAGTTCAGGGCTACAAGATTTGTCATTATTTTTGTTGGAATGCAAAAATACCATGACCAGCCTGGGCTATACTAATCAGTTGCAAAGTAGAGCAAATATTAGAATGTTGATGATGAAGTTACCATATAGTATGAGAGACAGATGGAGGAGACAAGTAGATTATTATAGAAGAAGAAAGAAACAGTGTGGTAACATTTGAAGACTTCACCTCCTTCTTAGAAAAACAGGCTAGAATCGCAGCAAATGCTGCCTACGGTAGAAGTGTGACGGAGAATACATGGGGGGGGGGGGTCAGATGGTTTTTAGTTATTGAAAGGGGGGGTCAGATGGTTTTGCATCTCAAAAACCCTGGAGCTTCCGGGGACTTCGCCCCCTGGACCCCCATCTGGAACATTGCCCCTGGACCCCTGACCATTAGATGTGCGCTTTGCATGGCGGCCGACACTTTGGTCCTAGTCCGGACTTAAGTTGGGCCTCACCTGTTTTTCCCCTGCCACGGTGTGAATTGACATACATTTGCACCAAAAGTAAGTAATTTATTATAACATAATGGGTCATTGGGTAAAACATTTCAAAAAATGGAGAACAATTCTAGATTTTGCTTCTAATTTGCCAAATGTACAATACCAATATCATAATTATAATAATACTAATTTAGAAATTCACCCTTTCAGAAATTATATTATGGTTGTGTGATGGACAAATGTTCCGGACAAATGTGCAGACACACAAACCACAGCCACCCTAGCCCTATGAATGGGGTGTACATGTCTGTGTGCATGTTTTCTCTCTTTCAAGAGTTAAATGAATTAGAGAGTTCCATGAAAGAAATTTTAAATATTTTTATATGGTCAAAATATTAATTAGAATATGTATAATTATCAATTATTTCATTAACGATAACAGTAATGATTCTGGGAAGTGACAGATATATCTAAATAATTTTGTGGATATGTTCGATATTATGACAACAAATTTTGAATCAAATTTGAGATCTATTTTGACATTTTTAGATAATCATTTCACATTTTACATGGATCTAATTGGACCTTCTGTGTCCAAGTTTGAGCCAAACTGATTCTGTTTGTGTCCGAGTCCGGCAAAAAGTGGACTTGAGTCCGATCGATGCATCACCATAGGCGTAGATCCCCCCAATATTTTGCCAGGGGGATGCTCCATACAATCATCCCCCAATGTTGACGCTTGAATATATATATAGGTTTCTGACCACATATTTGCACATTTTAGCCCCACAAGTGCAAATTTCCGCGCGCTTCGCGCGCATTTATTCCACTTTTGCACCATATTTCATCAGTTTAGCATCAAAATATCAAAATTTTTCCCGCGCTTCACGCGCAAATGGCCCATAGACTTATTTTGTCGCCAAAAGGTGCTGGATTCACTATACTTCAAGAATTTTCCCAGCCCCACCCCCCCATGTCAAAAAGAAATCTACGCCACTGTACATCACTGAGTTATGGTAAGATGTCACAAACTACTTTTTATTCCTTTTAATATACTGATGAAGAAGATTTTGCAACTCATTCATTTTACACCAATTGAAAGGGGCTATGTACTGCAACCAGCAACAACATGTATGAGAAGTTGATGCATACTTATAATTTAAGAGATTGAAAATTAATAACTCAGCTTGATAGTTCATTAAACTCATTTGATTTTTTATATTCTGTATGATTGAATTAAATTACAACTTAAAAAATTAAATCAATTAGTTTTACAGCCATTTTAGCCTAATTATATAAAACTAATGAATTATAATAATTTTGACCCCAAGTTTCCAAACCTACCACTTGAAAGATTGTTCTTGGTGCAAAAAAACTATAGTCGTATGGATAATATGACCTGTGGTATTGAAGTGCATGTACATGTACTAGCTGGAGCACAGGGTGGCGGTTTGAACCAAAAACTGTGTACATGCATGTGAAATAAATAATATGTTAGAAAAATAGATAAAACAAGTTCAAATACCCTGTGGGGTTCTACCTAGTTGAAGGTTTATGAGGATGTGCCACGATTTTGGGGTCCTTTTCAGCGATTTTGGTATTATTTGATGGGTGGATATTCACCAATATTTGGAGAAAAGTGCCCAATTACTGCAATTAGGGTAAATGTAGGTGCTTTTTGTGAAAAATTGGTATACTGATAGCCCGGTGGCAAAAACAGTAAAGGCATAATTTTTCAGCCTGATATGTGGCAGTGACGTAATGCGTTGAGGCAGCTGATCCCTGCGCGCATCTATTGCGCGTCATTGCGCGTGTACATACGTCAGCGCGCTTTAAGTGTCCACTGGCTACTTGAAGCTGTGCCTATAAATGAAATTCACACTGACATCACTGCTACATGGTGATGAAAAATGGTAAAGAGGCGAGAAAGTCAGCATTCAAAGGTCTGTGTGGCACATCCCTGTAACCAAAATTACAAAGACCCCACTCCACAGTGACATCGCCCCGATATCTTCATGGTAGAATTCGCCATGGTAGGTTGAATCCACAGCCACCCATGGTCATTTTATTCGGACCTTATGAGATGCATAATTAGCGAAGTGACCTGACTAAGGCTACTGACAATAGACGGGGTAATTGATTTCTCGCTGTGTGAGTAAGCTTGTATACGACATTGCGGTCATTGGTTATACTGTCTCCACTTGAGTGAGTGCCGCTATAGCCTGCTGCACGCTGTAGTCCATACAGGACCAACGCAATATAAAGTTAAGAGTTTTGGTCAAATTTTGAGTTCAAAGCGCACGGCCAATTTTCAAAGCGCACGCTAACGACTATCATATCTGTTCAACACGTATTTTCAAGTGTATGAGACCACATCTGGTTTCTTGAGAAAAAATCATTTACGGGAGATATTCATCATTTTCTAACCCAGTATCCGAAGATGTTCGTCTGATATCAAAATCGTGCATAGCAATTCACGTGTATCGATCCCGTGTATTCATTTTAATGTCTCTGCTGCACCAAATAATTATTAGCCAGGCGATGTCGGTGTGCACTCCTCTGCAGCAATACTTTCTATTTTGGTTGGTGGGGGGTGGGGTCATATGATTTTCATGTAGCTCGGAGGGGGTATATGGTTTTTATTTTCGGAGAAGGGGGGTTATATAGTTTTCGGCAGCGACTTTCTGTCTGCTAAAACAAAGAGAATTGATATTTCCTTCTTTACGTTGTCAATGTTTTGTTTGTGGATATAGTTTACAGCAGGCAGGCAAAAATTCATTACAAACATTGCGTGACCTTAAAGTTTATATGGAGCTCGTGATGTTCAGGTATACCCGGAGCTCGTGACCTGAATGGGATCAGTACTCAAATGCAAGTCCACTCCCAGCTAGTTTTTCATGTACAAAGGTGTCAAAGGCTTCGTTCTGTGCCACAGTAAAATGATTTCTCCAGTCACCTACTTTGCCTGTGTAAAGATAAAAAGTAAATGATAATAATAATGGAGATCATGATGTTTATCATGATCTTTAATAATTAGGGGTACAAACGTCGACATTTGTCTATGGCATAAATAAACTACAATAAAAGGTCAAATCAATGTCAATTCGTCGTCCGTATTCCATAGTGGCGTATAGTGGGGCGCCGCGAATAAACAACTTTTCGAGAAAATCGGGTTTGAAGAAATGCCAATTTAAAATCGAGTTGTGTAAATCAGACATTCATTATATTTTGTAAATGATGTGAAATTTCTGTAGTAAACTAAATAGATTTTATTGTTATATATTTTCAAAAGAAATAAATACATACTATTTCTGGCAAACTGACAATAAAACTATACGTCACTATGGAAAACGAACAAAACGCAATACCCTAACCTTACGTTGACCGTACTCCCAGACCTCGGTCGCCGTGTAATCCCTATGGCGTTACTTTCCGTCGTTCGTATTCCATAGTGGCGTATAGGTCCGATACGCGTACGCCACTATGGCATACGATGTTTTTCATTTTTGCCGATATTTCATAATTATAAAAATGTGTATAAAAAGTGGCGTATGGTCGATACGCCACTAAAGAAAAAAAAAAAAGTAACCTTAGAACTACACTCCACATTCAATTAAATAACTACTAATTAATTAGCTAATTATGACTGATGAGACTTAGAAAAATGAAAGAGAACATCATTAAAAACATATGTGCCAATTTTCAAAAAATGACCAAAAATCACTATACGCCACTATGGAATACAGCCGACGAATTGTTTTGTTATTATGTTAATCATTATAACACTTTTCAAGCATTTACACTTTGTGGTTGAGAACAGGCTGTTGATTTTCTTCCTATAGGTAAGTGCCACCAAGCACAAAAGTTAAGCCCATTGGTATTTATTTATGTTCTTGATGTCGAGTATATTATCTGCTTTCTTGTTTAAAAAAATGGTTACAATAAAATGTGTTTAAGGGCTCGGATAGCGGCATTTTTACGTATTTTTTTGTGGGACCTAGCTGAGAGCACATCATACATAATATCGAATTGCATTTTGAATCAGACTTGTAGTACCCGTACCCGTACTCGTACCCGTACTCGAGTCCCAATTTCCGTACCCGTACCCGTACCCATGGCTCCGGACCCGTACCCGTACTCATGCCCTATTTTGGCTTCGGACCCGTACCCGTACCCGTACTCATGGCCTGGGACCCATACCCGTACCCGTACTC
Organism: Amphiura filiformis; assembly: GCF_039555335.1. Classification (NCBI taxonomy): domain Eukaryota; kingdom Metazoa; phylum Echinodermata; class Ophiuroidea; order Amphilepidida; family Amphiuridae; genus Amphiura; species Amphiura filiformis. The sequence goes on along the minus strand of NC_092637.1, from coordinate 15,792,277 downwards.
ATGGCCTGGGGCCCGGACCCGTACCCGTACTCATGGCCTGGGACCCGTACCCGTACCCGTACTCATGGCCCGGGACCCGTACCCGTACCCGTGGACACGGGTACCATGGGTACAGGTACCATACCATACAGTGCCTGCCTACATGCATGTAAGAAAGTGAGAGTAGATCTACTCTCACTTCTCACAAGCCTGTTAACTCCACTCATGCACTGAGTCCTCTGATCATAGGCATAATCAAAACAATAGGTTACATGGATGGGGTTGGGTGGGGAGTATTTCATGCATGGATCCAGATAGCAAGTGCCCTAAATTGTAGCCTGGTCCAGGGCCCTGAAAAAGGTAAATCTAGTCCTGGCTACACACTTCATATACATGTATGCTACACACAGGGTAGATACCTGCATTGCCATGATTGTGACAGCCTCCAGCCTGTGCACACTGTATGCCACTCATACATGTATACTACATGTAGCATTCACACTCTGACTGATACAGAAAAAAATAGCAAACTGAAAGTAAAACATTTCAAGAAATTGTTGTTTTGGTGAATTTCAAGTTATCATGTTTTGATATCATTATTATAGCATTATTTTATTCATCATTTTAATATTCCCCATCCAAATACACTCCCCTAGCACAAGTGCACACATAAAAACTACATTTTCCCACCACATGCAATGACATGTACTTGGGCAGTGTGTGCATTTGAGTCAAATGATACAGAGTTCCTTTGCCATGCCATGTTTACAGAAATTTATGATTTATTGGAGCTTATAGGCAAAATATTAATAATTATCCAGATGTGCATAATTAATGATGATAATTATATTAAGCTAATGGATAATCTGGTGGATGTGTGCTGGGATGTGTGGATGTGCATGAAAGGCTTGATGTTTTGAGGTGAATAATAACTTAAATGCTATATCACTGCTAAATGTATGTTGATATTAGTATTGTACAGTCTGTGTGTCAATACACAGACCATAGTATACATGATTTTTGCATCCCAAAATATTTAAGCTAGATTCACTAAGACCATCACCAATCTCTTTTTGTACTTGATTAATTCCACAAAACCAGTTCTACAATTGTCTGTATTATGGAAGTACTTCTTAGCAAATAGAAATGTCTCAGCAACTCATCATGGCACACACAACAAATGAAAATGTTGTATATGCTTATAAATGACAAAATTAATTTCTCTAATTCTGTTGGTGCGAAATGTAGTTTAATTCATTTGTTGTGGTATAAATGACATCAAAGAGTGTATTTACAGCAAGGTATAAATTAATGTCAATAATCAATAACAATAGCTTTGTTTATACCCATGTACCCGTAATGGGACTCATGCAATGTTTCTAGTCCCAATATCTGTACCCGTACCCATGGCCCGTACCCGTACCCATACTGGGACCCGTACCCGTACTCGAGTCCCAATTTCCGTACCCGTACCCGTACCCGTACTCATGGCTCCGGACCCGTACCCGTACCCGCACCCTATTTTGGGTTCGGACCCGTACCCGTACCCGTACTCATGGTTTCGGACCCGTACCCGTACCCATGGCCTGGGACCCGTACCCGTACCCATGGTCTGGGACCCGTACCCATACCCGTACTCATGCTCGGACCCGTACCCGTACCCGTACTCATGACGGGTCCCAATACTACAAGTCTGTTTTGAATACACGGAATGTCCTTCTGGTATCAAATTTTTTTTTATTTTTTGAATCACGAAAAGTGTAAGTAATTTTAAACCACGCCATGTAAGAGTTTAAATACTTTAAAAAACGTGATTGTAAACATTTATTAATTACTTTTTAACTTTTCCTCTTTAAATAGCGTCATTTTAACTTCGGGAATAAGAGTGTACGGTTTCGCAAGGGTAGCTAACAACTGTCGATTCGATTGAGATTGACATTCTTATTATTCTGGATAGCAGCTAGAAAATAACATTGCAACACACCTTTCCTCATAAATGAAGTCCGCTCTTCTTGAGGTTCCTCAAGGGTAACATCATCATTGGAGGCCCTGTCCTTCTTTTGTTTATGCATATGCTTATGAGTGATATCAAACATTTTATCAGGATTGGTCATGGGGTTTTTCTTCATATTTGCAAACGTGCAGTGATCAACAATATCGTTGATGACGATGTCGGATAATGTATAACCCAAGAAATTGGCTACTTTCTCCACAACTGCTTTTAGATCCTGTTCATAAAACAAATGCAGAAAAAATGTTGACAATCTGCGCAGAGCAAGTTTGGCCAATACATCGATGTCATCTTCAGAATTGAATACATGCTCGTTGCAAAGAATATGCGGTGGCGATACCAGAATGGGTTAGGGATCCACAATATGCCAAAATGTTGTGGACATTTTCCTAATTTCTTAGGGAGGACAGTTTTTATGGTCTACTTAGCTCAGCAATGCTTTGCTGTCTTCGATAGCGCATTGTATCGGAGAGGTATCTGGCTTTACCAGAGCCCAAACCCATAAAAGCCTATAGCAAACTCTGTCAGGCTCCGCTCAATTGTACACAGCGCTCCGATATCACGCTTTGACCAAATATCGATTGAATCTATTTTACGACCATGCTTGAATTAACAACCCCTTGAAACCTAATTGCACTATTGCCTTTCTATTGACCGCAAAACACGACCCCAGACATGCTTATTTAATGACCACTTGAGTAGTTGATAAGTGGGTCGTTATGTACTTACTGAACACAAAGGAAATTGATTATGGTTTTACCATCGACCGTAGTTTTAATCCTGCTGCTCTGCTGAACGCTCCGATAGATATCAGCAAACTCGTATACTGTTTGCTTGTTCCTATCGAACGCTCTAGCGTACATGAACCATTATCGAAGACAGCAAAGCATTGCTGAGCTTAGTAGACCATAAAAACTGTCCTCCCTTATTATAACTGCTATTGCTCTGCATGTGTACAGAAAGTTTATCACATATTATAAGTTAATCATTCATCACACAAGTTGACCTAAAATATCTCTCATATCTGAACCTAAACCTGAGTGTGCATTATTCAATCTTTTCTAAAGCCCATAGCTTGGCTGGTCTCTATTATAATGAAATCACACTAGCTTATGCAAATGAATATAGCATTCATAATTTGGATCTAAAATAAGGATGACTTCTTTGCCTTACTGTACTTTGGTTAGACTCCTCCTGTACAAGTTCACATGGTCTTGATGTAATTCACATTTTCGGTAAATCCCATAAGCCTTTGCAATTTACCCATACATACGCACATCACCGACCATCGTTTGCGTTGCGTATCGGCTTGACATAAGGTACGAACGCAAAGGCTTATGGGATTTACCAAAAAGGTTATGATGATTTACCCTTTTCATGTCTTCAAATTTCAAAAAGAGAACATTTGGTTCATGTCGTAGATTCCAGTAGAATAGATAATGCTCCCACCATGGTCCAAAGGAGACTGCGGAGTACACAATTATATTATATACATGAGAAAAACAATAAAATTTAGTAATGGTTTTTGGTGCCATTTGGATTAGACAAGACGGGAATCGCTGAACTCGATTTTAGTGCCTCACTTTGCAAATATAAACATCCCCATGGAGTTCTTCAGCAGTGTGCTTCGACTATATTTATAAATACGTATTTATAACTACGCACGTGACCACCTCCGCGCTGCCACAACAGCTTGTAGACAGTAAGTCTCAAATTAATCTTCTACACATTGAGTGGTCTTTCTGTACATTTGAATGCAAATATTGCAAAGGTGTTAAAAACACGAGACTACTCTGCAGCAAAATTGTCTATTTTGGTCAACTTTGTGATTATATTGTAAACGTTTCCGTCCATAAATATATAGTCGGCAAATACTTTTAAAATGTTGTTTTTGATAACATATTACAAAATCGGAATCCCGCCATTCTCTTGTTTGGGCTGACGGCACATAGGGGAAATTGCCTTGTGAAACCAGTGTGCGCATGTGCAGTTCCCCTTTTTAGAGCTGGTTGCTATGCACGCGCTTGTGCAAAGGGAACAAAGGGGACAATGTTCCATGATGTCCGGCCGAGTGAATGTGTAATGATTTAATTTGCAATTCAATTTGGAGTGAAGATAGCTAAAGTTGCGTATAGTTTGGTAATGTTTCATACATGTTCAGGGGCCAAAACAAATCTTTCACAACCTTTCATGATGTTTTCACCCTGGAACATATGTGACTCCTCGCCACAACTGAGCCCGGATGTCGCCAGTGCCACTATTGAGATATGCTCCATCGAACGTAACAATAAACAATAGGAAAGAAAGGATTTATTGACTGTTTTATTGATTTTTCACTACTTAAATGTCAAGTACTATAGACATGATATATATCATTTTAAAGCTAATTTCAAGCAGAATATTTTGGTTGAATATCTCAAAAATGATGATTGGCGACATCCGGGCTCAGTTGTGGCGAGGAGTCACATATATTAAACATTATAAAACCCTAAGAACATATACACTTTAGTGTATAGATGTTGAGGGGCCAAGAGGACTTACGGTCTTCTTGCGCTCAGATCTTCATTTTGAGTCACATTTGACCCAAAATTCAGGTCAAATTTCAGGCATATGCATAGGCATGTGCTATATGCCGACACAAGACACACATATACCCGGACCCAAATCGTATATCTTTAAAGTGGGTTAGTCGGTGGGAAAATTAACACAATGGAATCATATACCTACTTTTGCCGGAGTAGAAATCATCAAAAAACTCATTCCATGACTTCGGTGTAGGTAATACTGGATTCATATAATGAAAGTGATAGTACGATACACACAGATCTTTTGGATTCCTGGCAACGTATACTAGCCTTGCCTTTTTCTTGAAGACGTCTGGTGGTAGCAAGTGCCCTTGAAGATGTGATTTGATAATTCTTGGGGACTTCATTTTATCGACGATTTCATATGTTTCAGGAAGCTGTTTTCAGAGTATAAAAGCGCTGCGTTAATGAAGAGACATATTATTTATCTAGTATCTTATATTATACAGCCAGCTGTAGCAGAGTGATGTCGCTGTAACAAATTGGCAATCAATGGTACCATTTCGGAGGGGTACTAAAGTTTGGTTAGGGTAGAGATGTGCCGCTGGTAATTTTAAAGTGGACCCATTAATATACCAAGTTTTCAAGAAATTTGAGCCATCGATAAATAAAAATTTAAAAATCTCGGCTAAAATTTAACACAAAATTGTAACATTTTTCACCCCAAAGTTTTGGAGAAATTTTAAAATGTTCGGCTAGAGTGATATATTTTCCGAAAATATTTTAAAAGACCCATCTATATACCAAATTTGGCCTAGTAAATGCTACCCATGTTTGCGGCACGTCCCCGTATGGTCATTTGTACTGATGACCCGTATGGTCATTTGGACCCGGTATCAAATTTACATAACGCGTTCATGTTCTTTAGTCTATGATGTACGAAGAGACGTTAATGCTCTGCGTTTCAACGGGAAAAGTTCAAGTTTTGAAATATTAAAATATCAAGAGCTATCTTAAGAACTACTGAACCAATACTAGGCTTGTTTGTACTCATTTTAATGAATCTTTCATACTGATTCCAAATATGGTCATGAAAATTTACATTTCTGAAATTTTTAAATTTTTTTGAAACATGACGTCTGCAGTCGACACCCTCGTGAAGAGAATTAATTATGTATGTGTGGACAGCTGGCATATTTTCGCGGACGTGGTATTTGTGAATACATCAACTTATTTAATGAAAGCGTAGTTCATTGTGTCCCAAAAATTAATATCACAAAGACGCAACGCAGTCAATACTCAGGTCACGCTCAGCGCGTGATTTGACCTCGATTTGTTTTCCATGGAGTCATTCGGGTTTTGAATAAGATCGAAAAGGGGTTACACATAATTGCATTTGCCGAAATACCAAATAGGTTGAAATAAACTTATATTTCGGTAGAATAAGAAGGACCACTGCGTCCATTATCATAATGTTATTCAAAAGATGCAAACTAGTCATTTTAATTCTGCCTCAGATTATAGTTACTGAATGATTAATCCTAGAACTACGAAGGGGGGGGGGGGTTCTACCAACCCATCTCCAGACTTTTTATCCGTCATAAAAAAACCCGCACGCATTTAAGTAGGACCGGCCATCAAAGATAACAATAGAGGGGTATGGGTGGGTTTTGGTGGTGTTTGTTTTTGTTAAGGCCACCATTGGTTTCTACAGTAAAATCAATGATTTTCATTTCGCTATATTGTAAAATTGCTCCTAGAGCTAGACCTTTTTCTTGTTAGTCAGGTGAAAATAGTAATTTCCTTTTATATTAATGAGAATATTTTGGTGAAAATTGCATTTTTGTAGAACTAGCCGAAAATGTATTTTGCTGTACACTCCATATAATGTCTCTGTACACTAGCCAGAATTTCCCAGATTTACATGAGGCCTTCACATTATGACGACATAGCGACATTCTGTGGGGAATGTTTGTACTTATTTTGGTATCACTGGATAGAGGAGACCCAAAGATATACGTTGGTACCAAATATAACGGTATATGACGTTTTCAATTGAAAATTAAGGGGTTGCAACAATCTCCCTCTTCGTAGTTCGTGTTACAAATTATGGCTCAGTATTTCTAGGGTTAATGAATGAAATAACAAGAACGTACATCTTTCACCCCAAAGAATCTACCTTCAATGAATGGTACACGGAAGAGCGTATGAGACTTGTTGAGTTTCTCCAGATCTCCTTCGTTTGCGACGGCTGAGACTACTTCTTGTGTCCAAGTCGTTCCTGTTTTGCAAAAATCAATTTACAATATTGAAATCATAAACAGAAGAAAATTATAAGCTTTCATAAAGTATTTTGACCAAATGAATATTATGTACAAACAAATGTATACATGTGTTCTATTTTGCTAATAAATATTCTCTTTTGCTGTTAGCCAAATCAGGAAAAGAATTTTTTAACATAAACATAATACTGACAAATCCCATTATGATAATATTAATATACGAATTATAAAAAGCCCTTTGTATTGTATTATACTGATCGTAGAGGGCGACGTGTACTACAATGATGGCACTGTTATGGGCGTTACGTCTGCTCGGCAAATCATAGAGGACTTATGAGTTGTCTAGGAACGCTTTGAAGCAATCTTGGATTCGGCAGTAAGCAAAACGCACGACGATGAGCACTTTTAACACTAATCTAACCAATCTATACTGCGCCAATAAAGTATCCTTACACTTGGAAAAATAATCACAATTTCCAAACTGAACAATATTTGAGTAAATTTGTTTTTTAATCTCATCCTGCACATTATGACACCATATTGAATCCAATGTGACTTCAACATGTTCAAGAAGGAACATTACAAGCAATTTCTATTCAATTGTACCTTTACTTCTTGAGGTCACATTGGATTCAAAATGGTGGTGTCATAATGTGCAGGATTAGTGCATCTATTGAAAAAACAAATTTACCCCAATATTGTTCAGTTTTGAAATTGTGATTATTTTTCCAAGTGTAAGGATACTTTATTGGCGCAGTATATATACTATAATACGCTGTGTCTGTGAGTCTGTCTGTCCGCCCTTATTCTCGGAACTGACAGGTCGCATATCCCTCAAACTTGGTGGGTCAGTGTGACTTGCAGACCAAGTTTGCATTTGTTAGTGGACGACTACCCAGGAACCCCAATCTTTCTCCTCATAGGGTGCCATAGCCATAGTCTGTGAACAATTGAAACTTACTACAACCTCCACCAAGCATCCAAACAGGAATACATTTTTTAGCTTTTTCAAACTGCGAAAGCCGGGTGACCGCCTAGTGAACCATAATCAAGAGAATCTAATTTATATACCGTAAAACCTCGTCTACAAGCATATAGAGTGCTTCTGAGAAAAGCTAAATTAATCCAGGTGCCATTATGGAATTTGAGGAAATAAATTACAGATCCAAGCATATACAAACAAGAATTATTGTAAGACCAATCTATTGTATTGTCAAATTTACGCATGTATCGTATTAATTTAGCCTTCATCAAAAACACTATATGCTTGTAGACGATGTTTTACGGTAATAGAAGAGAGAAGGTCAAGGTTGTTTAAAAGAAGAAAAAGACACAGGATTAAAGACGGAGGAGAAAAGAAAGTGGAAGATGAAGTAAAACGTGGAGGCGAATAAGAACGTAGCAAAGAAGAGGATTTGTTTGCTTACCTGCTTTGAGATACGAAACCACAAATATATCATCTGACCGAGCTTCCCACGTTTCCATAGCTTTTAGCACCGACGGCTTACATACGGTCAGTGGAAACATTACCCCTTTATACTCGTACATTTCTACTTCTTCCTCTCGCAAATCGAGCCCGAGCTGTTCAAGCAGCTCTTTAACTGTGAAGACATAATAAACATGCGAGATAGACAATAATATAAACTAGAGCAACTGTGCCCTTTGCAAGGGCACGAGGTAAGTTAGGCGGATGACTGTGACGATCTGATCAAGCAGCAACACTGTGCTGGATAGTGTTAATTTTAATACGATTGTTTTCATTAATTGCCGTTTTAATAAACCTCAATCGTGGAAAGCTGGCATTTTGAAAACTTGACCTTTGACCTCTGTATGACCCCCTTAATGACCTGAAATGAATTTTAAAATATTTAAAACATGTTAAGAATGTCATAAGGATCATTGCATTTATATTTCAGCTCAATTGAAGCATTTTGAAAACTTGACCTTTGACCCCTTTATGGCCCCTTAATGACCTTACATGAATTTTAAAATATTTTAAAAATGTTTAAAATGTCATAAGGATCATTGCATTTAAATTTCAGCTCAATTGGAGCATTTTGAAAAACTTGACCTTTGACCCCTTTATGGCCCCTTAATGACCTTAAATAAATTTCAAAATATTTTAAACATGTTTAGAATGTCATGAGGATCATTGCATTTAAATTTCAGCTCAATCGGAGTATTTTCGGTTAAAATGACCTTTTCTGCCCCTGTGACCCCTTGGATGACCTCTGACGTTAAACAACCCATAACTTTTGTAGCCAGGTACCCAATACTGCTTGTGACTGAGTTTGGTCGAAATCCAATCAAGGATGTGGAAGTAGTAGCAAATTGTGAGAAGAAGAAAGAAAGAAACGGCAAGAAAGAAATAAGTTAGGCTGCACGCCTAACTTAATTAGGCTGCACGCCTAACTTAAGTAACGGGATGTGAGTACACGGCGTCAATGTTAAATTCACATCAATCTTAATTGCCACTTTGTCTATTATCGCACAGATCTCTTGTATTTTGTCCACAATACTTGTTATAGACAGTGAAGGCACCAGGAATTTCTTTTTTGGGGGGGCATGGAGGGCAAAGTGAATTTCAGGGGGAATCGACAAATTTTGCGCAAAATTGCTGCAAAAAGTGCAAATCTACGTAACTTTGGGTGTTTTGCCTCAAAAGTGGGGGAGGGGGAAAAGTGGGGGGGAGGGCAAGAAAAATATATTGGGGAGAGGGTAAATATCCCCTTGTCCCCCGTAGCGCCGCCACTGGTTAGAGGCATGAGAGGCCTAATCACTTGCATTGAAACAGCTTTTAATAAAACAGTTTAAAATCTGTTTTATTGGATAGCGATCAAGGTTAAACTTAATATTAGCCACGTAAGAGGGCAGGGCTTGTACAATGAGGGAAATTAAGGGTTAAATATGAAGTAAAACACTAAATAAAACACTCACTTAAGGGATCTGGAATGAGCGTTTTAAGCGTTTTGACAGTATTTTTTGTGGGACATGAGAGCACATCAGACATATCGAATTGTATTCTGAATACGAAGAATGTCTTTCTGAGATCAAATAATTTTCATTTTTGAAATTATATATAACAAATTTTATGACAAATTATTACAATTTGATATTTTTCACATTTTTGATATATAACAGTCCTCGAAGTAAATTTTATAAATCTAATGATATATTCTTAAAGTGTATGTAGCTGGGAGGAAAAGCCGACGATCAATTGAAAATTTTGACCTTTCATATTGAAGATATGGATTTTTTCCCCAAAAGACCTAATTTTTGTGTGTTTTGGGAATAAAATCCATATACGAAAGGTCAAAATTTTCAATTGATCGTCGGCTTTTCATCCCACCTACATACACTTTAAGTATAAATCATCAGGTTTATAAAGTTTACTTCGAGTACTGTTAAATATCAAAAATATCAATTTTTAATCATTTGCCATAAAATGTGTATTACATTGCGAATTTAAAAAAAAATCAAAATTATTTGATATCAGAAGGACATTCTTCGTATTCAGAATGCCATTCGATATGTCTGATGTGCTCTAATGTCCCACAATAAATACTGTCCAAACGTTCATACCCCATCCCTTAATGTATACAGTAAATCAAGGTCGAATCCGGCAAGTTCCTCTCAACAAGGCACCCGGACCACCAGGCCCGAGGTCGACAAGCTCCTATAGTTGAGTTCTACGGTAGTTAAATCCAATTTAGAACAACCACGCAGGGTAAGAAAACAAGGTGGATCTTTCTAACCGTAGCCCTAACCCTAAATATTCCGTGTGCCTACGATATTCTAGAATGCAACATACTCGCCCAGACACGGTGTACACCGTTTGACATATGCATCGAACAGTATATACCGTGCACGGGTACATCGGACGGTTAAACTTACTTCTTTGAGATCCGAGGACTTCCTCCATTTTGTGTCTGTAAATGTAATAATAAGTGCGATTTAGGATAAAAGTTGTGATTTGATACGCTAATGCTTACTGCTACGCGAACACTAGGTTAATCCATTACATTACGCTACAAGCTACAGGCCGTTCTGGCTCTCAAAAGTATCCTTACCCTATGCTGAAATGACCAGTTTAACAGTTTGTCATACAGCTAAGGGCAATTGATCACCCAGATGGGAAATCAGTTACGCCAAATGGCCTTGTTAAGTCCAGCTTTCCGGAAATTGACCTTTCACCATGCTAGGAAGTTCATTTGTCACGATTCAGTTCAGATTTCAATATTTTTATGACTATTTCTTAACTTATTCTTAACTATTTCTTTACAATTTAAATAAAGAACATTAAGGAATGTCAAGAAATAGCCAAGAAAATGTCCGAATCTTGAATAAGTCTGAATAAATGAATTTCGTAGTGTTTGTCAATGTTGGAAGTCATTACCCTCCTCCTTTAGAGTGATGAGCGGAAGGTAGCATTGGCGTCTTTCAAATGCGTTGGAAATGGAGTTGTCCATTCATTTGAAAGAAATGTGATTATTTCAGTGGGATTATTTAGCGTGCTTCAGTGTGGTGAGTAGAATGACACTAATCACACTAATTCTCAGGTGGTGGTCGCATTGCATTCTCTAAATTCAGTAAATTTTCATTGTCAACCGTGTAATTGAATGGGATTATTTTGAAATTTTAAAACGCTTGAAATATCACAAACAAACAGGTCTATGTTAATAAATAATATAAATACAAGCTAAAACCGTTGGGGTTCGATAATGAACCCCACAAAACTAACCGAGTATATGGAAAATGCCATACGGCCGGGCGGTTTCACAGGTTACCGGCTCTATCATGCCACTCGCCGCCTGCTGATTCTCACAAATACAATTGAAATGATCAAATCTACAGTAGCGTTTCAGTGATCATTTAAGTGATCATTTCAGATTTCAGTAATTTTGTCGGTGCTTTTATAATTATTATCATTAATATAAATAGAAAAAATGTGTAATCAAGATCAGTTTACCTGCACTTGGTGTCGAACCGTTAAGTTTTAGTCTCGCATCACATTGGTTTGAAATGAATGGCGCTATAGTATTTGATGTAAACGGTCAGAGAGACAATACAATGGAAGAAAGCTCTTATTAAAGTAATTGTGATATACATGTAGTTATTTTTAACAAGGTAGGACACACTGTCACACACGAATACGTGAATTATGTGAATAATGAAGTCGAAGTTTGCACATTATGAACTTTGATACCTAGTATGATAGGGATTCTACCTTTGCCCTGTTCAAAAAAAATGTTTGATTGGCGTAACATAAAAATAATTAGGGAACGTCGCTCGGCAATATTTTTTTATTATTATTAATGTTATTTTACACACATATTTTAAGTTATATACTTCATTAATATATTCTTGTTCATTGATTGGTTAAAAGTGGATCACATGACCAAAAATAGTTCTACCATCAGTACTCCTATCCGTAAATAGTACATCTAAGCCGTAAATAGTATTTTCAATGTACCTGATGAACCGTAAATAGTACATCCTGCCGTAAATAGTACTTTTGACCATGCCTTCCGCGTGCGCGCATTCGATGCGGCGGAACAGTTCACGCACGCGAAACTGCCATAGCGTCATTTCACGCTGCTGTAATTGGTTAGCCCGATTTTAGCCTATTCGATTGTTTTTGAAGGGCAAAATATAGGTTGTGCTTAATTGGTCGTGCTGTTCACTCAGGATAGAAGCTGGAGAGTCAAAACGTCAAATAATTTTCATTTAACCAATCAATGAACAAAGAACATATTAATGAAGTATATAAAACAAATATATACTGCCTTTATTCGAAGTTCTGGTTAAAACTATGGTCCCTCGTTGAGATCAATTAATACTATTTTCCTTCTGGGCTGCGACCCTCAGGAAAATAGTACTATTGATCTCACTTCGGGCCCATAGTTTTAACCAGAACCTCTCATGGCAGTATATATTTGTATACTATAAATTGCGTATGATAAAGGCTTTTTTCTTAATTTTCATTTTTTTGTCGGGAAATTCGAAATTTGATGTCGGCATTCTTTATAAATCAAGAAAGGTTTAGATACCTTATTAAAGGGAGTCTCCAGCAATCATAACATTATGCCTTGTTAGAAAAATAATTATCAAGCACGAATCACATGGTTTTATTCAAAACAAACTCATATTGACCATAAAAACGAATAAAAACAGTGGGCTCTCAACACGCGATATTCTAAATTCCCGCGCCGAAATTATCTAAGTGCAATGACGTAATGGTTATTTGTGCTCAATTGTCGTCAACCTGTATTATATTACTGGGACGTCATTGCACTCGACAATTTCAGCGCCCGGGAATTTTGAATACCGCGTGTTGAGAGACGGATATTCTATTCGTTTTTATGGTCACTATGAGTTTGTTTTAAATAAAACCATGTGATTCATGGTTGATAATTATTTTTCTTTCATTTTTCTTTATTGACTAATTCATCGTTTTCTGATATGTTGTGGTTACCTTTATTCTATAAGCTGTATATTCATTCATTCATTCATTCATTCATTCATTCATTCATTCATTCATTCATTCATTCATTCATTACTTCATTCATTCATTCATTCATTCATTCATTCATTCATTCATTCATTCATTCATTCATTACTTCATTCATTCATTCATTCATTTTTACAAACGTAGCAACAACAGTATATCGTCTGTTTGGTGGATAGGTTTTAGTACAACGTTGCAACAGTGGTGCCAGTTATCAGGGGTTATCAGTAATGTGTGAAATTCAGGTATATCATTTGCATCTGACCTAGAATAACTTTTTCTAGATGCTCATTTTCAATTCTCATAATTTTCCTCATAATGCAATGAAAAACAAAAGAAATATATTTACATATCCTAATAAAACGAAGTCAAACGTAAGGATGACTTTTTAGATGCTTATTTTCAATTCTAATAATTTTCCTCATAATACAATGAAAAACAAAAGAAATATATTTACAGATTCTAAAGTCAAACATAAGAATAACTTTTTCTAGATGCTTATTTTCAATTCTTATAATTTTCCTCATAATACAATGAAAAACAAAAGAAATATATTTTTACTCTTTTTTAATTATTCTTATGTTTGACTTTGTTTTATTAGGGTTTGTAATGCTATTGCTTTTGTTTTTCATTGTATTATGAGGACAAATATTAGAAATGAAAACCTCATACTAAATTCCCCTAAATCGTGACATAGCTGTCGAAGTAAACTTTAAAAATCAATGATATGTACTAAAAGTCAAAAAGTGCAGGTCTATGTAGTTGGGATGAAAAGCTGTCCATCATATGAAAATTTAGATCTTTATACGAGAGGTTAAAAACAAAAGAAATATATTTACAAATCCGAATAAAATTATAAATAAAGTCAAACATAACAATAACTTTTTTCTAGATGCTTATTTTCAATTCTTATAATTTTCCTCATAATACAGTTAAAAACAAAAGAAATATGTTTACAAATCCTAATAAAATAAAGTCAAACCTAACAATAACTTTTTTCTAGATGCTTATTTTCAATTCTCATAATTTTTCTCATAATACAATGAAAAACAAAAGAAATATTTTTTATTCTTTTTTAATTATTTTTATGTTTGACTTTGTTTTATTAGGGTTTGTAAAGCTATTGCTTTTGTTTTTTATTATGAGGAAAATTGTGAAATTGAAAATAAGCATCTAGAAAAATTATTCGTATGTTTGACTTTGTTTTATAAGGGGTTGTAAATCTAAATTATCATAATTTTCCTCATAGTACAATGAATAACAAAAGAAATATATTTACATTCTCTAATAAAACAAAGTCAAACATAAGATTGACTTTTTTCTAGATACTTATTTTCAATTCTCATAATTTTCCTCATAATACAATGAAAAACAAAAGAAATATATTTACATATCCTAATAAAACAAAGTCAAACATAAGAATGACTTTTTTCTAGATGCTTATTTTCAATTCTCATAATTTTCCTCATAATACAATGAAAAACAAAAGAAATATATTTACATATCCTAATAAAACAAAGTCAAACATAAGAATAACTTTTTTCTTGATGCTTATTTTCAATTCTCACAATTTTCCTCATAATACAATAAAAAACAAAAGAAATGGATTTACAGATCCTAATAAAATAAAGTCAAACATAAGAATGACTTTTTTCGAGATGCTTATTTTCAATTCTAATCATTTTCCTCATAATAAAATGTAAAACAAAAGAAACAGATTTTCAAACCCTAATAAAACAAAGTCAAACATAAGAACAACTTTTCAAGATGCTCATTTTCAATTCTCATAATTTTCCTCATAATACAATGAAAACGAAAGAAATATATTTATAATCCTAATAAAACAAAGTCAAACGTAAGAATGACTTTTTAGATGCTTATTTTCAATTCTTATAATTTTCCTCATAATGCAATTAAAAACAAAAGAAATATATTTACAAATCCTAATAAAATAAAGTCAAACATAACAATAACTTTTTTCTAGATGCTTATTTTCAATTCTCATAATTTTTCTCATAATACAATGAAAAACAAAAGAAATATTTTTTATTCTTTTTTAATTATTTCTATGTTTGACTTTGTTTTATTAGGGTTTGTGAAGCTCTTGCTTTTGTTTTTCATTGTATTATGAGGAAAATTGTGAGAATTGAAAATAAGCATCTAGAAAGAAATTATTCGTATGTTTGACTTTGTTTTATAAGGGGTTGTAAATCTAAATTATCATAATTTTCCTCATAGTACAATGAATAACAAAAGAAATATATTTACATTCTCTAATAAAACAAAGTCAAACATAAGAATGACTTTTTTTCTGGATACTTATTTTCAATTCTCATAATTTTCCTCATAATACAATGAAAAACAAAAGAAATATATTTACATATCTAATAAAACAAAGTCAAACATAAGAATGACTTTTTTCTAGATGCTTATTTTCAATTCTCATAATTTTCCTCATAATACAATGAAAAACAAAAGAAATATTATTTACAGATCCTAATAAAACAAAGTCAAACAAAAGAATAACTTTTTCTAGATGCTCATTTTCAATTTTCATAATTTTCCTCATAATACAATGAAAACAAAAGAAATATATTTATATATCCTAATAAAACAAAGTCAAACATAAGAATGACTTTTTTAGATGCTTATTTTCAATTCTAATAATTTTCCTCATAATACAATTAAAAACAAAAGAAATATATTTACAAATCCTAATAAAATAAAGTCAAGCATAACAATAACTTTTTTCTAGATGCTTATTTTCAATTCTTATAATTTTCCTCATAATACAATGAAAAACAAAAGAAATATATTTTTACTCTTTTTTAATTATTCTTATGTTTGACTTTGTTTTATTAGGGTTTGTAATGCTATTGCTTTTGTTTTTCATTGTATTATGAGGACAAATATTAGAAATGAAAACCTCATACTAAATTCCCCCTAAATCGTGACATAGCTGTCGAAGTAAACTTTAAAAATCAATGATATGTACTAAAAGTCAAAAAGTGCAGGTCTATGTAGTTGGGATGAAAAGCTGTCCATCATATGAAAATTTAGATCTTTATACGAGAGGTTAAAATCTTCATATGATGGACAGCTTTTCATCACAGCTATAAACTTAAGTTTAATATAGGCCTACATAACATTAGATTTATTAAGTTTACTTCGAGGACTGTTAAATATCAAAAATATATTTTTTTAATAATTTGCCAAAATATTGTATTACATCGTGAATTAAAAAAGAAATAAAAATTATTCGATATCAAAAAGGTATTCGGTATTCCCCGTATGCTGTCCTCTCAAACGTCCCTATTCGAGCCCTTAATACGGTTTATTTTAATCATTTATTTCATTCATCAATATTTTTGTACATTGTAAATATATTTCTTTTGTTATTCATTGTACTATGAGGAAAATTATGATAATTTAGATTTACAACCCCTTATAAAACAAAGTCAAACATACGAATAATTTCTTTCTAGATGCTTATTTTCAATTCTCACAATTTTCCTCATAATACAATGAAAAACAAAATAATGATTATCTCTAGTCTCCTTCTTCAATTCAGTATTAAGCATAACCCAATCTACTTTGTTCATGAATACCAGAGTCTATAATACCTACCATGGTATAACGATATAGGCCTGCATGCTCATGAATACATGACTGTGTTATTTGCATTGGAAATAAAAAATAATGTGATATACTTACATGCACACAGACCTGTAATAAATATAAATTTACTTCGCATATTCAGCCCGCTATATGCTGTCTCCTGAGATAAAATGGAACCACACAACAACATGCATACAGGTGAATTTTTAAATCAAATCTAATACACTTAATGCTTGGTGCATATGTTCCGTTGCTTTGCGTATTTTCCAGGCTTTGCCTGCCATCTGTTCAATGCTTTTCATATCCTATTCTTATGCAAACAACGACGTCAACAGTACGGGGATTTCCTGACCTTTTCCTGTCCGCACATTATGGATATTGAATCAGGAGGGTGAAAGTGCATAGGAACAATGCCGGAAACTACGTCACGCTATTGTTCGACCTAGGCTACATATTTTTTAACGCATGCGTGTTCGTCAATACAGCTTTAGTCTCCTCTACCTTCGCAACACGGTACGTGGAGTGTCTGGAATCACACTGACGGCGGAGGAGAATACTAGCTGGTCAGACAGTTTAATTTTATCAAGCATATATATAATACCTGAACAATCACCGTCATTTGATCGATTTACTACAGAATATATTGTATATTCAAAATATAATTTTAATATTGTAAACCTGTTAACTTATATATTGGTGTACTAAAGTAAAAAGACACGTGAATAAAATCATGTCGAAGACAAATGGCCGCTAATTCGCCTATTGTCTAGACCTAGGACACATATTCCGAATAAGGGCAGCAGTCTAGGATGCTTATCCCTTCGTGTAGATCCCTGATTGAACACGTATTTACGGTATTTTATATGTTATGCATACAGAACTTAGGGGCTGTGCAATAATTATGAGCCCTGGGGGAGGGTAAAATTGGGGGGGGGGAAGAAATTGTTGGCGAGCCGAAAGGGGGGGGGGGCAGGCAATTTTTGGCAAGCCGAGGGGGGGGGGGCAAGCAATTTTGGCACACATTCATGGGGCGCCTTTTAAATAACACGCTTTAAAAAGGCTTAGGAAAACAGTACGGAAATGCTTTAATATGCAAATTTTCCTGATCGCTGCGCTCGCAACATATATCTAGACAATTTAAGGTTTGAAAATTGGGATCCCAAAAATTTGGCGTGGTCAAGGGGGGGGGGCAAAGATTTTTGGCGGGCCAAGGGGGGGGGGGCAAGCGATTTTGGTAGGCCGAGAGGGGGGGGGATTTTTGGGAAAGAGGGGGGGAATAATTATTGCACAGCCCTTTACAGATGTAGATTGAGCTTGACATTTTTATTTCATACGATATAGTTGCGTTTTTTTCACAAGTTTACAAATAGAAAAACTAATTAAAATTTAACCAAATCGTGGTGGGCCAATACATTCATATACGCTATGGTTTTAATCTTGGTATTTTTTTGCTCAAAACAGGAAGATACTTTAATATAGGCCTACCGTAAATATAATACAAATATTTATCAAAAACATACATTATCTAATAAAACAAAGTCAAACATAAGAATGACTTTTTTTCTAGATGCTTATTTTCAATTCTCATAATTTTCCTCATAATACAATGAAAAACAAAAGAAATATATTTACAGATCCTAATAAAACAAAGTCAAACATAAGAATGACTTTTCTAGATGCTCATTGTCAATTCTCATAATTTTCCTCATAATACAATGAAAAACAAAAGAAATATATTTACAGATTCTTATAAAACAAAGTCAAACATAAGAATAACTTTTTCTAGATGCTTATTTTCAATTCTCATAATTTTCCTCATAATACAATAAAAAACAAAAGAAATGGATTTACAGATCCTAATAAAACAAAGTCAAACATAAGAATGACTTTTTTCGTGATGCTTATTTTCAATTCTAATCATTTTCCTCATAATACAATGTAAAACAAAAGAAACAGATTTTCAAACCCTAATAAAACAAAGTCAAACATAAGAATAACTTTTCAAGATGCTCATTTTCAATTCTCATAATTTTCCTCATAATAAAAAGAAAACGAAAAAATATATTTATATATCCTAATAAAACAAAGTCAAACGTAAGAATGACTTTTTAGATGCTTATTTTCAATTCTAATCATTTTCCTCATAATACAATTAAAAACAAAAGAAATATTTTTTATTCTTTTTTAATTATTTTTATGTTTAACTTTTGTTTTTCATTGTATTATGAGGAAAATTGTGAGAATTGAAAATAAGCATCTAGAAAGAATTTATTCGTATGTTTGACTTTGTTTTATAAGGGGTTGTAAATCTAAATTATCATAATTTTCCTCATAGTACAATGAAAAACAAAAGAAATATATTTACATTCTCTAATAAAACAAAGTCAAACATAAGAATGACTTTTTTAGATGCTTATTTTCAATTCTAATCATTTTCCTCATAATACAATGTAAAACAAAAGAAATAGATTTTCAAACCCTAATAAAACAAAGTCAAACATAAGAATAACTTTTCTAGATGCTCATTTTCAATTCTCATAATTTTCCTCATAATACAATGAAAACAAAAGAAATATATTTATATATCCTAATAAAACAAAGTCAAACATAAGAATGACCTTTTTAGATGCTTATTTTCAATTCTAATAATTTTCCTCATAATACAATTAAAAACAAAAGAAATATATTTACAAATCCTAATAAAATAAAGTCAAACATAACAATAACTTTTTTCTAGATGCTTATTTTCAATTCTCATAAGTTTTCTCATAATACAATGAAAAACAAAAGAAATATTTTTTATTCTTTTTTAATTATTTTTATGTTTAACTTTTGTTTTTCATTGTATTATGGGGAAAATTTTGAGAATTGAAAATAAGCATCTAGAAAGAATTTATTCGTATGTTTGACTTTGTTTTATAAGGGGTTGTAAATCTAAATTATCATAATTTTCCTCATAGTACAATGAAAAACAAAAGAAATATATTTACATTCTCTAATAAAACAAAGTCAAACATAAGAATGACTTTTTAGATGCTTATTTTCAATTCTAATCATTTTCCTCATAATACAATGTAAAACAAAAGAAATAGATTTTCAAACCCTAATAAAACAAAGTCAAACATAAGAATAACTTTTTCTAGATGCTCATTTTCAATTCTCATAATTTTCCTCATAATACAATGAAAACAAAAGAAATATATTTATATATCCTAATAAAACAAAGTCAAACATAAGAATGACTTTTTTAGATGCTTATTTTCAATTCTAATAATTTTCCTCATAATACAATTAAAAACAAAAGAAATATATTTACAAATCCTAATAAAATAAAGTCAAACCTAACAATAACTTTTTTCTAGATGCTTATTTTCAATTCTTATAATTTTCCTCATAATACAATGAAAAACAAAAGAAATATATTTTTACTCTTTTTAATTATTCTTATGTTTGACTTTGTTTTATTAGGGTTTGTAATGCTATTGCTTTTGTTTTTCATTGTATTATGAGGACAAATATTAGAAATGAAAACCTCATACTAAATTCCCCCTAAATCGTGACATAGCTGAAAAACCTTTATGGAAAAGCATCCCATTGTAGTAGTTTTATATTAAATCAAATATTCTTATTAATTTTGACTTTGTAGGCAACCCATGATGTTCAGGTACACCTGACGTTGTTCGGGACCTGGGGTTTATTTTAGAAATCAAATGAAAGTCCACTCCCAGCTAACTTTTCGTGAACAAATGCGTCAAAGGCTTCATTTTGTGCCACAGTGAAGTGATTTCTCCAGTCGCCAACTTTACCTATTATATTAAAGAAAAATAAAAGAAGCAAACGATAAGATCAAGATTCGTCAGTGTTGTAGTCAAGACCTCTACGTCCGAGACCGAGACCGAGACCGAGACCGAGACCAAGACCTGCCCATCCGAGATCGAGACCGAGACCAAACCTTCCGAGACCAAGACCACCCCTTCCGAGACCGAGACCTCTAAGTTCCAAGACCAAGGCCGAGATCGAGACCTTGGTTTAATCCCGTGGGATACTCAAGTTTGGTTTGGGTAGGGGTGTGCCGCTGAGAATTTGAAAGGGAACCCATCATTGTACCAACTTTTCAAGAAATTTGAACAAAAAAACGTTCGAGACCGAGACTTTTGAGGTCTGCGACCGAGACGTTTGAGTTCCGAGACCGAGACCTTGACATCCGAGACCGAGACACTGCAAAATCAGGTCTCGAGATGGTCTCGAGACCGAGACCTGGTCTCGAGACCTACAACACTGAGATTCGTTTATCTTAATAACATAAAGTCAAAATCATTTTAATATGCATATCATGCGTATAAGGGACAATTCAATATTTTCTGCGTATCAACCTTATTTATGTCTAACTCATGAAACATTTCAAGTAAATCGTTCTTCAAGTGTAAATGACTAATCAGAGACAGAATTAAAAAGATTAGTTTGCGTCTGAAGTCAATCAAACTCACCACGGCTCTTAATTGGTTAGTAGCGCGTAAAAGGAAGCTATTCTATGTTCACTGACGAGAGCCTTTTGTTGTGCGATTAATGTGACAAGAGGCAAGAGGGTAAATAATATTACGCGTATTGCAGTGTGTCCTATTATAGTCGTGCTCGGAGAGTGTGTCTCTTCTTACTGGCCGTTAACATTCGCCTCGTTCATGGTTCAAAATAGTGTAAAACTGCAAGTTTTACGCTAAAACCAATTTTGAATTAAAAAAAAAGCGTCCTCTACCATTGCTTTTCATTTACAAAAGTAGGCTTGAGCTAATATTATTCCTCATTTGCAAAGAAAATTAAATCAAAAATCAAATAATTACTTCAATTTGGAAGCCACTTTGAAAAGCGCCCTCACCCTTCAACCCAGAGTCAACAATTTTGTATTTCAATTCCCAAATGGTTACCATAACTAGCTGTTCTCCAGAAGGTTTTCGGTTTGGAGCCAATAGCATATTATGCACCATCTGCCTCTATGAAATGTGTCTATACAAACCTTTTCTCATAAATGAAATCTTCTCTTGTTTAGGCTCCACAAGGGTGACACCCTCCTTAGAAGCATTTCCCTTCTTTTGTTGATCCAATTTTTTATGAGCCTGATCAAACAATCCGTCTGGATTGGTCATTGGGTTTTTCTTCATGCTTGCAAACGAACAGTGATCAACGATACCATTGATGACGTCGTCAGATATTGTATAGCCCATGAATTTGGATACTCTTTCTACTACTGCTTTTAGATCCTATTATTGAAACAATATAGACAATGTGTATGTTCCATAAAAGCGGGCTTGATGGGGATGTGTAATAATTGTGAGCTCCTCGTGAATCCTATTAGCAAACATTATGGCCTACATAGTACGAGCGTGGCGAGCTTGACATTTTTGATGTTTAAACGTTTTTCCGTACTATTTTTCCAAGCCATTTTACATGTTTTAGAGCGTTTTATTTAAAAGGTAGCTCACGAATGTATCCCAAACACTTCAACCCCTTCAATCTGTCAATAAATTGCTTGCCCACCCCAACCCCCATTTCGGCTTGCCACCCCTATTGTTCCACCCGGGGCTTATATTTATTACACAGACCATAAGACATGGAATAGGAATGTCCTTTAGGATTATGATTAGTGTTAGGGGTTATGCTTAGCTGATAAATATTTGATAATAGTAAACTTTCTACGTTCAAACTACAGAGGGCAACGTTCCGGTTATTACAGTGTAAAAATGTTTTTTTTTTTCGGGAATCACGCTATAAACACCCTAAGGGTTACATAGTGAAGGTTTATAGGCTATACTGCCCTACCACAACAAAAGGGAGTAATGGACAATGTTATGTTATTAAGAGATATGGGATAAAAATACAATTTGGAGCAATTTATTCAATAATTGAATACATGAATCCAAAACCCACCCAAGTCCATGGGAAGTGATTTTGAAAAAAACCTGTGTATCATTTTAATTCCTTCAGTTAGATTTACCTGGTCAATATGGTAAGTTGTACGTGCAAATGGGTGGGTTAAACTGTATTAGGTATGACGATTAGCATTTCAGGGACTTCGTGGGGTTCATTTTAAATTCTGGACTTGGGTGGTTTTTTGAATCATATACTAAGACAATAATGTTGGAATTTTTTTTTCAAAAGTCACTCTCCAGCAATGAATGTGTTACAAGTGGACTTTTATTTCAATCAATGTGTTACAAGACTCAAATCATGGACTTGGGTTGATTCTTTCATACATGCTATTTTTCACATGCTCAATAGACACAGAGGATGAATTTGAGTTGTTCTTTCATACATATGACAGGCCTATGTATACCAACACTTTCCCATGCTTAACTTCAATTTGGCCAAAGTATGGACTTGGGTGGCTTTTGTATTCATATATTCAATTTGATGTTAAGGTACTGATATTAGTTGTAATTAGTAAGATAGTAACAATTAACTTTGAACAATGGTGACTAATTTACATAAAATCATCGAAATGTGGCAAATTGTCTGTCCATTACTTCCTTTAGTGATGTGTTTTTTGCAGGTTTTCGTGGAGTGTCCTACAGGCGCGTAGCCAGCATTGTCAGTCCGGGGTGGCAAACATCAGTATCGTCCCTATTTTTACTCTCCCTCTCCTCCCTTTCCCTTTTCTTTTCCCTCCCCTTCCACCCCTTTCCCTTCTCTTTCTCCCTCTCCTCCCCCTTTCTCTTCTGTTTCTCCCTCTCCTTCCCCTTCTTTCTCCCCTTCTTCTCGTCCCTATTTTTCCGCTTCTTCGTCCCCATTTTAGGTGTCCGAGGGGGCAGTCTGCACCCCTGCCACCCGCTGGCTACGCTACTGGTGTCCTATAGTTTGTATGTATAAAATTTAGGAAGCAAGTATTTGTCATGAGATTTTATGACTTTTCAGAGACATAACTCAGCCACTGTGAAGAGATTCATCAGATTTGTAGATAATGATAATTTGGAGTTTTCATATACAAAACCAAAATTTTTGACACTGACCTGAACTCAGCCATATTTTTAATTAGCTGGAAGATACTTGTATTTAGACCTGATTAAATCATAAAAAGCATTTTTGAAAAAAAAATGTCCATTACTTCTTTGTGTCATGGTAGGGCAGTATCGCATTTGTTTATGCGATGTTCATGAAAAATATTATATCAAGGTTGATGATAATGTTATAAACATAATGGTTACCATTTTCATGTCTTCAAACTTTACAAAGAGAACATTCGGTTCATGTCGCAGATTCCAGTAGAATAAAAAATGCTCCCACCATGGGCCATACATAACTGTGAAGTATGAAAGTTAATTACATGCATTTAAGCAACGGATTTTTTTAAATATTTTTATTTGAGTGACTAGAGGCATGTCACCGCTGTGGCACATACCCACGCCACATGCCCTATACATTATTTACGTTGAGCATAATACTTTGGGTTAACATTTAGTGAGGAATTATTAACAACAGAACAATGCACCTCGCCATCACATATTTAATATGGACGAGCAGTGGAAACATTAACTACACCCAAAACGAAATACCATTCTAGAACCTACTTTTTCCCGTGTAGAAATCGTCAAAGAATTCATTCCAGGACTTTGGTGTTGACAATGTAGGGTTCCTAATATACATGATATACATGAAAATAGATATACACATATATCTGCACCCAAATCATATATCTTTAAAGTAGGTTAGTCAGTGGGAAACGTAACACCATGGAAGCAAATTCAAGTTATATACCTACTTTTTCCGGAGTAAAAATCGTCAAAGAACTCATTCCAGGACTTCGGTGTTGGCAATGTTGGGTTCATAATATGAAAATAGTAATAAGATACACACATATCCTTGGGATTCCTGGTAACGTATACTATCCTTGCCTTCTTCTTGAAGACGTCTGGTGGTAGCAGATGCCCTGGCAGGTGAGATTTGGGGATTTTATTTTATCAGCAATTTCATGCGTTTCAGGAACCTGTTTTCATGGAATGAAATTGTGCATTATTGTATACGATATATTGTTGGTCGAAGCAGCAGAAAAAAAGTAGTTCACAGCATCTTGCCAATGGTAGTGAGCTTAAGCAAAAATTGCATTACTCAATTCATAGCGAGCATGTAGAAGAATTCAAATATCACAGAAATACTTTTATAAGTCCTGTGGTTCTTGAGTTATGTTGTAAAGAGGGCTGAAACAACAACACTTTTGTAAAACGTACATAACTCATTAACAGCAATAAATTAAGCAAGTTTTCAAAGTATATGATTTGTAGAATGAACTTTTGCAATATATTGATTCTGATAATGAAAATCGACTTTTTTTGGCTGCTTCGACCAATAATACCTCGTATACCCGTAATGCAGATGCTATACATACGGTACCATGGTCAATTAACTTATTATTCTGGTTATGCGTCGTATAAAGTTTGCTGATGGCATCACTTTGCTCTACACCTGGATAACATTCCATCCATACTATAATACTCTGTTCAATAACCCCATCCTTAAAACCACCAGTTTCTGCAATGCGCGGTCGAGGGGGCACTTGCTCCTACCCCCAAAATATTTTTCTTCACATTTGTTGGTAAACACCTTTGATCATGATTCATAATAACACATGTCACCTTTTTTATCAACACCTCAACTTGCCATTGGTACTATTATGCTTCATTTAAAAAGGAAAATATCTAAATTTTGTTGAATTATTTGTGGTTGATCTAGTTTACCAACTAGTAAGCAAGAACATACATCTAATCCTGCAAAGAATGTGGCTTCAATGAATGGTACCCGGAAGAACGTATGAGACTTGTTGAGTTTCTCCAAATCTCCTCCGTTAGCGATGGCTGACACTACTTCTTGGATCCAAGTTGTTCCTGTTTTGTACAAAAGAAGAAGCTAATAGTTAAAATAATATGGTTATGATTTAAGCATTTCTGAAGACCGTCCCTAACCGGTGAGATAACTTGCAGAAGTAACGGCTATGCTGGACTATGCCATAGTCGATTTTTTGATAAATAAAAATACGTTATTAATCATGACAAACGCATTCAGTTGAACTCGAAATATAGTGATATTTATTACATCAACATACTAGTATAAAATGGTTATGAAAAAGTTTATATTATATTTGTGACAGTAAAAGTAAAGTATACGTAAGCTTATATTATTGAATGCAACATATCATAATGGCATAACTATAATGACACTTCAATACTGAACAATTCTAATTTTAGAATCTGCCAGTTTATTACGAGTTAAAATCACTTGGGAAGCTAACATACAGAGGGAGTACGGTGACTGAAAAGATGATCAGTTGTGAAAATCTATCAATTGTGCACAAATTAATTAAATCGGAGTTTTAAGCTTAAATACGATATCCAGAGTATGCACAATCATGACAATGGGCAAGTGGACTACGGAGTAGCTATGCCCAAAACGGCTTCGCAATTCAAACAGTGTGACAACGTTACGTAACTCTATTGGTTTATTGTCATCTGATTCATGACGATATGATACTCAAACAGTAAAGAAAATACTAGAAGAAAATATATCAAAATTATGGACTCAATGAATATGATACAGGGTGACTCTGAAATAACTGTATCGTCAGAACCTGAAGTTTTGGGGTATTTTGGGTGTTTTTGGGTATTTTAACGCATAAACCAAACATAACTAAATAACCGATGTGGTTGAGAAATACATCAGCTATCAGATATTTTTGGAATTTGACCAATGACCGCTCCGTTTGTGAAATAAATGAATTTTACGAAACTACCTCATTTTCAGCCCGTTCCAGACAATACACGCCTCAAACGCTAATGATGCGCAGTCATTAGCACTCCGAATACAGATCATCGATTGATATTTGAATCCGTGGAAATGTGTGAAAATGAGGGGATTTCGTAAAATTCTTATATTTCACGAACGGTGTGATCAATTGTCAAAATTCAAAAAAGCTGATGCATTCCTCAACCATACTAGTTATTTAGTTATATATGTTTAGCTCTATCGTTAAAATACCCAAACGACGATACAATACTTTCAGGGACACCCTGTATACACAGAAAGTGCATGTTTTGGTAAAGTTCATTTCTTCGTGACCAAAGCTGTCAGTCGTTCATCACTCAGTGATTGATTGTG
Organism: Amphiura filiformis; assembly: GCF_039555335.1. NCBI lineage: Eukaryota > Metazoa > Echinodermata > Ophiuroidea > Amphilepidida > Amphiuridae > Amphiura > Amphiura filiformis. The sequence continues at coordinate 15,765,217 of NC_092637.1, read as the reverse complement.
TGATCAGGTAATACAGCTTCATTATTATTCGTACCTAGGTAAATATATTCTCTATTCGTCACACGGTTGTTTGATATAATCATTTATTAATTATATCTAACAAAACATTTTTTTCAATTCTAGATCTTAACAATACCAACAGCTATCACACTAATACACACATATATTCTTTTCTTTATAAAACTTTTCATATTTTTCTATATGCTATCAATTTTTATGATGTTTTAATGCCATTTTCAAGTGTCTATCCCTTGTAAAGATGCAAGCAATATTAAAGATAAATAGCGACATCAGTGTTCAACTTTGCTTTAAAATGGCCACAGTTCTACATGCCATAGAACAACCGTGGTCAGTAAGCAAGAAATCACAACGATGTATTGTGAGGAGAAAAAGGCTAACGTGTTAACACTGATGAATCGCGAAGGTACCCTACTCATAAAGAAGAGCTAATTCATATACTATGAGTAGAAGGAGTGCGGAGTAGTGCAGCATGCAGCAATACGCTGCATGGGGTTTAGGTGGTGAAGGGAGGGGAACAGGAAACAAAGAATATAAGAGGAAGTCGAAAGGTGAAGGACAGGAATTGAAGGAAGGAAATGAATTGACAGAGAAGAAAGGGGCGAAAGAAGAGGGATATTAAATGGCACCTACCCTAAAGAAGACATGGGAATCCCAACAAAGTTTGAGTTTTCCCATAAAAGTTTGAGAAGAAAGAGGAATACTAAATGGTTTATCTACCTGCTTTGGCATAGGAAACAACAAATACATCCTCTGGTCGGGCTTCCCACGTTTCCAAAGCTTGCAGCACCGATGGCTTAATTGTGTCCAATGGAAATATCACTCCTTTATACTCGTGCATTACTATTTCTTCCTTGTACTCCTTGTGTTCAAGAAGCTCTTTAACTGTGTTAAAGTTTCAACCAAACAAGAAAGATAAGAATGATAGAAAATAACAGATTCACAATGATATCAGACCTTTTATTTGCTATTTTATTACTATTTCAATCTGATCTCATTTCATGTTTTAATAAATAATTAAAGTCCCCGGCCTTTGCCACGTTTACCTCTGAAAACCTTGACAGTACTGTATTTTGAATTTGCCGGTTATTACGCAGACGCGCGATACACAGCATGTGTATGTAGTAAAAGGTAAAGGTAAAGGAGGCGAACCTGTATATAAACAGTAAACGGAGTGCCCATCTCTCTTTCATTGGCGATTGGGACAGACTCCTTCATGTAATGTTGTGTAGGAGGATCGCTACACCTCCTCCACAGCGAGTCTGTTACCTTCCCAGCATTAAAGAATGCCGGTACCCATTTATACACCTGGGTGGAGAGGAGTAATCGAGATAAAGTACCTTACTCAAGGGTACAACACGATGGCGTCGCCGGGGCTCGAGACTTATTTATAATACTTTAAACTTGCTAAAGGCTTGTCTATTATATATTGTTTATATCAATAAACATGCCAATAAATAAGTAAAAACTTGCATAAATCAAATGATTGATTAAGTTGGACATAATAATGAATAGCTGGCCCCAGGTTTGAAATATATATATTATTTTAAAACAGTCCTGGACCACAAGTTTGTCCAGGAATCTTCAGGATGTGATTAACTTACTTTTGTCAGATCCGAGGACTTCCTCCATTTTCTGTATGTAAAGGTAATAACAGTATCGTTTAACTTAGAGTATCATGAAAGGTTGTGAAAGATTTGTTTTGGCCCCTGAACATGTATAAAACATTACCAAACTATACGAAACTATACGCAACTTTAGTGTATACATGTTGAGGGGCCAGGTGGACTTACGGTCTTCTTTCGCTCATGTCATCAATTGTAGATGTTGCACATGGGAGTGACGATTATTGAGGGGTACGTGAATGTCAAATATCCTTATTTTGTGTCATGCAGCAAAATCAATAATAGTATCACATCGACAAATGCCGACATTATTCAAAAACTTCAAATATCAATATCACTTGAATAAAAACGCCTTTCCACCCAAACTAATACAAGACCTCTTTTACATTTACATCGTTTATATTTTATTATATATTATTAGTTTAATATTCTGACTACGATTTAGTCATGAGTTATGTGAACTAAGCATGTGGTTATCAAAGTACTAGTAGATAATAACTCCCCAGTTTACATGTAACTCATGTACAAAGGCAAGCATATTGATAACATACTATTTATTACGTACTTTATCATTACATTCAAACATGCGTAATTCATTTGAGTTGGTTTTCAAAAACCCCATTATGTCGAAAGCTTCTCGCAATGTTAAGGGTATGCTGCTTCGACCAACAATACATCGTATAACCTTAAATTGTGCCAATTGTTCAGCGTTGTGAGAAATAAGCATTTGGTCACTTAAGATAATAATGACTTATCAGTCTAAACCAAAGGCCAAAATAAAGAGACTATCATTGCCTATTTAATTAGTAACTACAAACATACGTAGTTTACCTTCGTGCCCTTGCAAATGTCAAACTTAGACGATAGATATGAGGCCATGTATTACATTTGGGCCTCTATATGTACTGCCAACATTTATGTTTCATATGTTATTTACATTTGGACTCCTGGGGCCCAAATGTCCCACTGCATCGTCTCGCGGTAAACATTATTTAAAAAGAAGGCGCCCAAAGGTCAAGATAGTAAAGGGGCCCGGTCAGCAACTACTTGCTGACAGATTAAATCCGCCACTGAGGCTATTACTATGTTTAGAGTTATAGTGCTAGAGTTAGGTCTAGGGTTTATAGAGTCAGCATAGTACCTTAGTTCATATTCGACATAGCGAACCTTATTTTTGACATTGCAGACGAATGAGCGAACCTTCGTCATCGCGGGCTTTAACCTGCCGATTGGCAAAAATGAATAGTGTATCCAATTTTGAACCAATCAAGTAGGGTATTAATAAGATCATCTGCAAATGCAATTTTGACGATGAATAAACTACGCAAAAAAAGTTTCTTTATGGTTAGGAAATTTACCCACTATTAAAATTTAGCAACCAATTTTGTTCGTTTCTTAAATAATCGCATGCGGGAGATTGTCCTGCGCATTTTGACACCTCAATCACTACCCTACGACACTTCTGAGAAAAGATATGAATGTTTAAGTAACACAAGGTCGAAAAATGAAAATTGCAAAGAAGCCTATTCAATGGTTTTAGAGCTCATACACTGATCCAAGACGGTTTCATTATTCCCGCCTTTTCAGTTTTAATTTAAAGCATTTTAATTGATGCATGTTGGATAATCCTTTGCTTATTGTGCAGATGAAATGATCAAAGACAAAGGTGAGTGGGTACTAAAACATTTACGTTTTGAGAGATGGATTTGGAAATGGGATTCAAAACAGGTCATGATTACAGCTGCATTCCTGGAAGCAGAAGAAATTGAGACACTTGAGAGTGGCCCTCCAGAAGCCCTGATCTTAACCCCTTGGAGAACCTTTGGGATCAGCACAAGAGACGAGTCAACAAGAAGATAAAGGCAGATACAACTCTGGTGGGATTGCGTCGCATCGTTATCAACGAGTGGAACAGGGTTGAGCAAGGTAACATTCGACGCTTCATTAGGAGCATGAGACGCTGCGTGGCTGCTGTAAGGGAAGCCAACGGTGGACAAACAAAGTATTGAAAGACTGGTAAAGAAAGAGATTAATCTCAAGTGAAGTTGGAAGTGGCAGTATGATGCCTGAAATGTGCTCAGCAATTAAACAAAAAATGTTATCTGCATGTTTGTTGTTTTTTGTGTTCTTTTATGCTGAAAACTTGAATAGGCCTTTTTGCAATTTTCATTTTTCGACCTCGTGTTACTTAAACATTCATATCTTTTCTCAGGGGTGTCGTAGAGTAGTGATTGAGGTGTCAAAATGCGCAGGACAATCATCCGCATGCGACTATTTAGCACACGTACAATAGTAGTCGCTAGATTTTAATAGTGGGTAAATTTCCTAACCATAAAGAAACTTTTTTTGCGTAGTGTAGTTTAAAGCCTAGTCATAATTGGCAATTGAAATGAGCATTTCAAGTTATCAACCAATCAGAAATGATGTTAAATGACCAGTAGTGTCCAGGGGGTTAACCCAATCGACTACTACATACATCAAAATCCACCCAATGTGTAGATTCCTGTGGCTCTAAGTGGACATAAACTAGAAATACTTTAATTTCAATATGACCCACTGTTGCATGTGGAACAAATTCAGGGTTTAATATACATCAAAACTGAAGTAATTTTGACACAATCTGTATACAAGCTGTCACGAAGCCGCTCTTTTTGACATCTGATATTAAATCAAAAGAAACTGATTCATTTCCTTCTATATTTTCTTCAATTTGTTCTAATCCAATGGGTTTTTATTTCAACGTGTAAATCACACACAAGCCATGAATACTGATGAATTTTAAAGTCAAACTTGGTCAATATTTAAAGTCCAAATTCTCATATCAAAACCGTGAACTTTAAGGCTTTGACCTTCCTGTCCTCTTAAAGCCTTAATACACGATCAGTCACAGTTTTAATTGTTTCTTTGCCAAATATTATAAAATAAAGTAACAACTGCCAGGAAAGGTTTCTGGTCATTTTAAGCCAAAATAATAAGGTAAAATGAAAGGAACCTCACTTACTATCTTAGCCGCTTAACTTAACTCCATTTGGGTGTAAACATGATAAATATGCCAAAACATCAGGTTAAAAAAAAATATCATTATACCAAACTCATTTTAAAAGATCGTACATTATGGCTTTAAGAAAAATGCACTACCTCCCTTTTTAAGTGGTAGCAAATCAAGACCTCAGCGCAAGAAGACCGTAAGTCCACTTGTTCCCTCAACAAGTATACACTAAAGTTGCGTATAGTTTCGTATAGTTTGGTAATGTTTTATACATGTTCAGGGGCCAAAACAAATCTTTCACAACCTTTCATGATGTTTTGACCCTGGAACATGTATTAAACATTATAAAACCCTAAGAACTAATACGTAACCTTAGTGTATACATGAATAAGTGTATACATGTTGAGGGGCCAAGTGGACTTACGGTCTTCTTGCGCTCAGTTCTTCAAATACTGTCTTTTATTTTGGAAACTGATTGTAAATATTTGCATAACGGTAAAAGTACTTGCAATGTCGTTTACTTTAAGGTGGTACTACACCCCCTGGTAAATTTCAAATGTGAAAGAAACACCATTTTTGGAGAAAGCAGCGCAAGGAGATAAATGTTTGGAGAAAGCAGCGCAAGGAGATAAGCGTTTGGAGAAAACAGCGCAAGTAGATCATTGTATGGAGTAAGCAGCACCATTTTTGTGTGAGGATTTTTATAAGTGCAGGTGTACAAAGGACTTCGCTGATTTTCGCAGGACAAGAGAATACATCAGCTGTCCAGAACGTTGCAAGAACTCTATGTTATCTTGAAGAAGAAGAATACTGGCTAAGTACTAATTAGTTAAAAGAATAATTATATTTGATTATTTTTGTATGTACATTTGTTGTCATATATTGTACCAATCATATTTTGCTTTCAATTAAAGACTTAGGTTTTGTTAGCTTAATCAAACAGTGTATGTGTTGTGCATTCGTGTGAGTTCGGGTAAAAGGCGATTTTGGCCTTGAGTCAAGTACGACTCGTAACAGTATGCACGACAACACTGTACGTACATGGCGTGCGATAAGGTCACAAAACATCAAAAGGATCAAACTCAGTCACGATAGACAAATTGACGCGCATTGGCGACATTATACGCTGGTATAGCCATTTTCTTTGCTTTGTCTAGTCCTAATCTGTTCGGATCCAAATTAGAAATGGCCATATCCGATGGTGAAAACTAACATTTTCTAGAAAATAAATACAAATCATTGTATTTCATATGTATTCCGTGAGTATTAACGATGCCCTTTCTGGCAAAACGGATACACGAAGCAAACATAAAATTGAAATTTACATTTTTGAATCATTAATGCAGATTTATTTATTCAGAACAAACATCATAAATGAACATATATTTGTTTATGTTATTTTGATGTCCAAAACAGGTAGTTGAAGATGTTATGGAGCTTCTGAAATCAATCTACGGTTTTACGTTTGAACAACGAGGTCTGGTTAATGTTAAAGGCAAAGGTCAACTTATCATACCGGAAGAGAGGACATGGATGGCACCCCACTACCGGGTCAAATATAAAAAAGCAGCTTTTTAAAACATTTTAGCCTAATTGAATACCAACGAACAATTTAGAAATATATTTTTGTGATGATATAATGGTATTGAGAAAACTTATTCACATTGAACAGTGGACTTCGGGTGTATATATAAATGCGCTTTTATAAATGCGCACGTGACATCTACAAGTCGCCATACCGTGTTCAACGATGTAAGGTACCCGGATGTGCACACAAATTCCACACGCAAAAGTATAGGCGAAAATGACAGGTTACAAGGAAAATTGGTTTTGCAAAATAGTGGCATTGATTGCAAAGGGCAAAATAATTTGACCCGAAACATAAACTCTTTATTTGGATTTTCCATTACGGAAAAAAAAAATTATGACGGAAAAGCTAGATATAGCTGATTTAAAAAGTTATATTTCATTATTTCCGTGCTAAATGAGCGTGGCAATTGGCCATATTGATGACGAAATGTGATTCTTACTGGCATTAAGGTCAGAACTGGGTAGCTGCCGATGATGTTATTTGATAATGTTTGCACGTAGGGAACTTAGGGGCTGTCATTTTCTTCGGAAGGAAGGGGTCATGGATTTATTTATTTGGGAGTCAAGATAAGTATCTCCCCGTAGTGCCGCCAATGAACATAACTCTGACCCTAATTTTAACTCTAATTATAACGTAAATTGAGGAAACTATAACTTTAGCCCTTTTCGGTATAATGACCCTCTCAAACTAATAGACTAGATGTCCCCGCCCGACCTCCTCAACTCTAACTTACTCATTCGCTCGCAAATGGACAAAAAACAAACAAATTCAAAATGTGTCTTTAAGCACCTTTTTGTGTCCCCCATGCTAAATCGGTAATCTGTACACCCTTTGTCACCCTTTGACGTACAATTTAGAGTATAAACACGTAGATGACTGTACATGATCTAATCATCCCGGCTGGAAGATGTTGAGGAAGACTCGTATACTATACATCACGCTTAGGATATACGTTATATGACAATTTGACGTACAATCACGTAAGTGATGCATGGTTTGAGGTTTATTCAGCTAGTAAGTTAGATTTCGTCATACACATTATTGTCATGGTATTATATTGTAATTGTATACGTCAAGTTTGTTCAGTTTGATTCAACCGGCTTATAAAGTTTTACTTTACACGGAAGGGGAAAGTTTGCAAAAAAACCCAAATTAATTTATGATTATAAAAGGGGCGAGGGGTGGTTTTTTTTTGCTCTTCACTTTTTCAAACCACCGAAAAAAAATTGGGTCAACCTTTTCGGGCTGTTGAGGAAGGGGCGGTAAAATTTAATTTTCTTCACCCCCCCCCCCCACACAAGCCATGAATACTGATGAATTTTAAAGTCAAACTTGGTCAATATTTAAAGTCCAAATTCTCATATCAAAACCGTGAACTTTAAGGCTTTGACCTTCCTGTCCTCTTAAAGCCTTAATACACGATCAGTCACAGTTTTAATTGTTTCTTTGCCAAATATTATAAAATAAAGTAACAACTGCCAGGAAAGGTTTCTGGTCATTTTAAGCCAAAATAATAAGGTAAAATGAAAGGAACCTCACTTACTATCTTAGCCGCTTAACTTAACTCCATTTGGGTGTAAACATGATAAATATGCCAAAACATCAGGTTTAAAAAAAATATCATTATACCAAACTCATTTTAAAAGATCGTACATTATGGCTTTAAGAAAAATGCACTACCTCCCTTTTTAAGTGGTAGCAAATCAAGACTCAGCTCAAGAAGACCGTAAGTCCACTTGTTCCTCAACAAGTATACACTAAAGTTGCGTATAGTTTCGTATAGTTTGGTAATGTTTTATACATGTTCAGGGGCCAAAACAAATCTTTCACAACCTTTCATGATGTTTTGACCCTGGAACATGTATTAAACATTATAAAACCCTAAGAACTAATACGTAACCTTAGTGTATACATGAATAAGTGTATACATGTTGAGGGGCCAAGTGGACTTACGGTCTTCTTGCGCTCAGTTCTTCAAATACTGTCTTTTATTTTGGAAACTGATTGTAAATATTTGCATAACGGTAAAAGTACTTGCAATGTCGTTTACTTTAAGGTGGTACTACACCCCCTGGTAAATTTCAAATGTGAAAGAAACACCATTTTTGGAGAAAGCAGCGCAAGGAGATAAATGTTTGGAGAAAGCAGCGCAAGGAGATAAGCGTTTGGAGAAAACAGCGCAAGTAGATCATTGTATGGAGTAAGCAGCACCATTTTTGTGTGAGGATTTTTATAAGTGCAGGTGTACAAAGGACTTCGCTGATTTTCGCAGGACAAGAGAATACATCAGCTGTCCAGAACGTTGCAAGAACTCTATGTTATCTTGAAGAAGAAGAATACTGGCTAAGTACTAATTAGTTAAAAGAATAATTATATTTGATTATTTTTGTATGTACATTTGTTGTCATATATTGTACCAATCATATTTTGCTTTCAATTAAAGACTTAGGTTTTGTTAGCTTAATCAAACAGTGTATGTGTTGTGCATTCGTGTGAGTTCGGGTAAAAGGCGATTTTGGCCTTGAGTCAAGTACGACTCGTAACAGTATGCACGACAACACTGTACGTACATGGCGTGCGATAAGGTCACAAAACATCAAAAGGATCAAACTCAGTCACGATAGACAAATTGACGCGCATTGGCGACATTATACGCTGGTATAGCCATTTTCTTTGCTTTGTCTAGTCCTAATCTGTTCGGATCCAAATTAGAAATGGCCATATCCGATGGTGAAAACTAACATTTCTAGAAAATAAATACAAATCATTGTATTTCATATGTATTCCGTGAGTATTAACGATGCCCTTTCTGGCAAAACGGATACACGAAGCAAACATAAAATTGAAATTTACATTTTTGAATCATTAATGCAGATTTATTTATTCAGAACAAACATCATAAATGAACATATATTTGTTTATGTTATTTTGATGTCCAAAACAGGTAGTTGAAGATGTTATGGAGCTTCTGAAATCAATCTACGGTTTTACGTTTGAACAACGAGGTCTGGTTAATGTTAAAGGCAAAGGTCAACTTATCATACCGGAAGAGAGGACATGGATGGCACCCCACTACCGGGTCAAATATAAAAAAGCAGCTTTTTAAAACATTTTAGCCTAATTGAATACCAACGAACAATTTAGAAATATATTTTTGTGATGATATAATGGTATTGAGAAAACTTATTCACATTGAACAGTGGACTTCGGGTGTATATATAAATGCGCTTTTATAAATGCGCACGTGACATCTACAAGTCGCCATACCGTGTTCAACGATGTAAGGTACCGGATGTGCACACAAATTCCACACGCAAAAGTATAGGCGAAAATGACAGGTTACACGGAAAATTGGTTTTGCAAAATAGTGGCATTGATTGCAAAGGGCAAAATAATTTGAACCGAAACATAAACTCTTTATTTGGATTTTCCATTACGGAAAAAAAATTATGACGGAAAAGCTAGATATAGCTGATTTAAAAGTTATATTTCATTATTTCCGTGCTAAATGAGCGTGGCAATTGGCCATATTGATGACGAAATGTGATTCTTACTGGCATTAAGGTCAGAACTGGGTAGCTGCCGATGATGTTATTTGATAATGTTTGCACGTAGGGAACTTAGGGGCTGTCATTTTCTTCGGAAGGAAGGGTCATGGATTTATTTATTTGGGAGTCAAGATAAGTATCTCCCCGTAGTGCCGCCAATGAACATAACTCTGACCCTAATTTTAACTCTAATTATAACGTAAATTGAGGAAACTATAACTTTAGCCCTTTTCGGTATAATGACCCTCTCAAACTAATAGACTAGATGTCCCCGCCCGACCTCCTCAACTCTAACTTACTCATTCGCTCGCAAATGGACAAAAAACAAACAAATTCAAAATGTGTCTTTAAGCACCTTTTTGTGTCCCCCATGCTAAATCGGTAATCTGTACACCCTTTGTCACCCTTTGACGTACAATTTAGAGTATAAACACGTAGATGACTGTACATGATCTAATCATCCCGGCTGGAAGATGTTGAGGAAGACTCGTATACTATACATCACGCTTAGGATATACGTTATATGACAATTTGACGTACAATCACGTATGTGATGCATGGTTTGAGGTTTATTCAGCTAGTAAGTTAGATTTCGTCATACACATTATTGTCATGGTATTATATTGTAATTGTATACGTCAAGTTTGTTCAGTTTGATTCAACCGGCTTATAAAGTTTTACTTTACACGGAAGGGGAAAGTTTGCAAAAAAACCCAAATTAATTTATGATTGTAAAAGGGGCGAGGGGTGGTTTTTTTGCTCTTCACTTTTCAAACCACCGAAAAAAATTGGGTCAACCTTTTCGGGCTGTTGAGGAAGGGGCGGTAAAATTTAATTTTTCTTCACCCCCCCAGGGTAGGAGCAGCCACGGTACGCCACTGCCCTTGTCTCTATTCATGATTCCCAGGCTTTCCTTTGCGTTTTACATAATGCATTAACACGTTCGTGTAGAAAGGTTAAATAAAATCTTTATTTGAAATTGAACATATTGAGTCTGCGTTATTTCTTGTAGTTTGTAAACTGCCTACACTACCAATGAAACATTAATCGCTCTGGAGTAGACTCAAACATAGTTTAGCATAGTTAAGCCCAGTGTCCGCACTATCGATTGACTACGTGACTCTTCAATAGGTTTTTGTTAGTGGGTAAGATCATGGAGGTATATAAATAAATGGAGAATGATCGCCAGAATTCTAATCTCTTAAGTGGAGATTATCCCGTTACCTCTATTCAATGAGTCACCAAACTTGAATTGACCAGCCACTTCAGCCAAGCTATTGATCTCCACGATGGTTATGAGCCTCTACCATGGTTCATTGATTGTCACTCCCAAAATTTCCTCATAGGAATTGACCCTACATTGACCCGTACCGGAAGCCTTGTAAAAGAGACTGTATAATGACGTCAGCTAGTCAATCAGCTAGTTCAAAGTCACCAGTTTTGATAGCTTATAGTTTCAATGTATGATCGTGCGAAAACCCGAAGAAATTCGGATGTTCTGTTCTCAAGTTATGAAACTGTTTTCTACACTAGTTGTGCCGTAACTTGACAAATATACTTAGTTTCCATGTTCATATATTAAGCTTTTAAGGGGGTCTGAGGGAGTTCAAATATAGTGCAAATGAAAGCAAAACGTTTTTACCTTCCGATTGTGAAAAAATTATGTTGGGCCAATTTGGGCCATTTGAGTTATGAGCGAGCAAAATTTACCGGAAGTACTTCGGAATTCAAGCAAAAGTGATGATCAGGCAATCTTTTCTAGAGAGGAATTGATATACGGAATGTATAGGCCCTACATACTTTGTTTAAACAGTTTCTCATAGTTTAGTGTATGATAATCGTGATTTTGGTTGAAGCTTCGGGTCAAATTGATTGAGTGCCATGACGGATATGTCATGTTATTGTTTTTAAACTTTAAATTCTGTATTGTCATGAAATCGTATAGGCCGCCTAAATCATCATCATTAAACTTCTCATTGTATAATAAATAATTATCAGTATTTAGGCCTAAATGATTATTAATATTATTAGGAGGCTATCATTTTCTTTGGAGGGAGGGGTTCCAAATATACAGGGGGGGGGTCATAACTTTTTTGAAAAAAAAAGTCATAATTCAATTTTTCATGACCAAAATGTAGGGAGTCACAAGATGACAACAGATAAGGTGTTTCTTTTTTCAAAAGACTGATTTCTTGATGCAATTTAAGCACTCAATTTTTGGCGAAAATGAGATTTTGATATCAAAATTTTATGAAACATGAGCACTTTCCAATAAGTATAGGCCCTAAACTTCATTTTACCCCATTGAAATCAATGGCCAGTGAAACAGACTTCACAATGTAATCAGCTTAGCATAATCAATATAAGCCTGAAATTGCCTATTCAACAATAATTGGTCATAACCAACGTAGTACAAAAGAGGCTTGGCTGGATCATTCTCCATTTATTTATATACCTCCATGGTAAGATGTACGTCTATTTTGCATTGTTAAGACAAGCCACGCGGTGTCTTTTAACTCTGCTAGGTCTTTCGATCAACGTACTATGCGTGTTTGGTCAAGCGAGGATACTTTGTAAAGCAGCAAGTCATACACGGTTTGGTAATGGTGAGGATGTTGCCCTTTTTGACGACTTCTGACTTTTGGTAAGCCCAAAGTGAATCAATAAAATCGTGTATAAGCTATTTGCGGGGATATTAGGGCGCTATTACAACAATTTAGAAAATAAATGGGCACTTCTGGGCTGGATATTATAGATTCTATAGAATTTCAGTATGATATATTTTCGATGGTAAATATATTTTCACTTTCAAAGTTTGTAGTTATCATAATTGCAATTTGTTAATATTATATAAAAAGCACATATAAATATATAATTGTAAGAGTATGGGATCATTTTGAAAATTAATAATTGCGAAACGCCGGCGGTACAGATCAGCAATCAAATTGCCGCGATTCCTGCAGTAGTTTTTATGAATAGAATACAATAGCGGATACAATAGCGAATTCAATAGAACTCTATTACGGGCAAATAAACCTCGTCGTACCGCTAAATTTCACTTATTTTTTCATTAACTATCCGTTATTTCATCAACTAACCGTTATTTTTTAAACTTTGGAAAACCTCGACCGAGGTTTTTAATGCTTAGCCTATGTCGCTCGGCCTATCTCGAACAAAATCGCCATGCGTAGCTTTTGAAAAACGAGAGGATTCGCCGTACTATCACGGCAATTTTTAACACGAAGATATAGGGATGATGACGCTGTGCATTGCAGTACAATACATTGAACAGAATGTAGCCACACGAGAGCGACTAATGCGAAAGCAAGAAGAAGGAATTGTAATAAACAACACAGCAAACATGTTTTAAACAAGTTATATTTTGGGTTTGCGTTTAGGTAAAATGTGACTGGTCTCTACGAATCAGCCGTAAATTCGGCCCGGTAAATTTTTTTTTATTTCGTGTTTAGAAAATATAGATTTATATCATAAGCTTTAAAATGGTATATCAAACGATATCCAGAAGCGGGGTCATGGTTTGTTGAACTCTGCTCCAAAATGGTACCTATTTTCGGTTCTACATGTGTCTCTTTTTCCACATTGCTGGTAATATATCAAATAGTCATAATTAGTGGTCATTTCAAATCATCCCCAAGTCAACGAGGTTCAGGAATGTCCTGTCATGGTTAATTGTTGTTTATAGACAAAATACAATGCAATTGTAACACAACACTTGAATAGGATTTAGTCAAAGTAAACAAAGACTAGAATTGTTTTAAGGATTCTATAGAAATAGGTAGAAGATTATTGATTGGTTTAAACGCTATCAAATGAAAAATATGTCGCAACAAATTCAGGTACATATGAAACGACCTTCAAGCACATTTTACACTGTAGCTCAGAATACAATTTGCCGACTTTACGTCTCATTCGTAGTGTCCAGCCACAAATGTTTTAATAACAATAAATGTCGGGTTATATAAAGGTCATGAAAATGTTTTACAACGTTTTGTATGAAAACATTCTGCAACCAGTTGAACAGTTTAAAATGTTATTAGCTGTGTTCACACATGCACTTATTACCGGTAATATTTTATATAGGCTTATGTCCGATCGAATTAAATATTTCCGTTAATCCCTTAGCGCGTCCACATTTGTCGGCAATAGCGCTATACGATGTCGAAGCTACGTAATAATCGGATTAACTACCATAGCAATAGGTGAATCATGCTGATTACTTGCACCTGTAAGATTAGTATCTTTGAAAAGACCAGTATTGTATTCAATCTATATGTTCAAAATTGTTTTCACCTATTGCTATGGTAATTAATCCGATAAATTGCGTAACTTCGCCAGCGTATGTCCGACGTGTTATGTCCGATAAGCCTATTACCGGTCATAAATTCCTCCTTTCTACATGAGCATCATCAGACAATTTTAAATTTTTTACTGAAAATTCACTTTCAATAAACGCCCCTCTTTCGAAAAAATTACAGACAATGCGGTAGGTATGTCATGTAATAAAAATGCAAATTTAAAAGTTCCAAAATTCAGACCAATTTTGTATTTATGTAGGTTCTATTATTATTATTATTATTATTATTATTATTATTATTATTATTATTATTATTATTATTATTATTATTATTATTATTATTATTATATCTGTATCTGCTCCCACGACCGTATGGGGAATCCCCCTTATAGCGTGGCTATCTCCTCCCAAAGCTTTTTTATCCCAGAAATACTTTCCGTGTCTCTCCAAATTTTGAGGATAGCCAATGTTTCCTTGTTATTCACAGTCAATCCAGCACCTTTTGGCGACAGAATAAGTTTTTGGTTCAATTGTGCGCGAAGCGCGCTATTTTGAAGCTATACTGATGAAATATGGTGTAAAAGTAGAATAAATGCACATTTGGGGCAAAAAATGGGCAAATATGAGGTTAATTTGGGCAGAAACCCATATCAGGCGTCAACATTGGGGGTGATTGTATGGACCATCCCCTGTCAAAATATTAGGGGGATTTATCCCCCCACACACACACACCGGGATCTACGCATATGACTCTGCTTAAAATTTTGCACGAGTGATGTACTCACAGTTATATCCGACAGCCCAATAGTGCTGCATGTCCACACGTAATTACTATTACCGGACGTAACGTTTCGATCGGTCTTAACAGCTCTTAACCCTGGTCATCTTCAGCTTTAAATTGTCGGATTTAAAGCACATTACGTCGGATATAGTAATTTGTTTTATATCCGACGCTCATTCACACTGCCACTTATATCCGATACTATTACCAACGTAATTTAAGTCCGACTGTGTGAACAAATTGTCGGATTTAAAGCACATTACGTCGGATATAGTTATATCCGATACTATTACCGACGTAATTTAAGACCGGTAATAAGTGATTTAAGTCCGACTGTGTGAACACGACTATAGTAAAGTATTTTTGCAAACTTGTTTTGCCAAATATTTTGTCAACACTTCAATAACATTATTTTAAACTATTTGCAGTAGGTTATCAAAAATGTTTAATGTTATGATAACGTTTTATATCCTTTATATATTATTTCTATAACCCGACATTTAAACGTTTTCTGACAACGGTCACAATTGTCCATTTCATTGTACATATAACTGTCTATTTCAATATATTAAAATATCGCTTTGTTCCACAATTAATGTTACAGAGTTTGGTTTACCATTTTGTATTCTAGATCCATATCTATATATGAAATTTTGCAAATAGTAAATTGATAATGTTTACCACTTCATCACCTTCAAATGTATGCAAGATCAGTTTCCTTGTCACAAAATACCACCTAATATATTTTTTAAATCGTTCCATTTAATATATTCTTTACCAAGAGGGTAGTTTCAACATCTTCCTGACAAAACGAACAAAACTCATCAGGTTTTTATGTTAATGTTTAAACAAAAAGTGTTAGTTGTTATTTACAATTCTATATTGACACCAAAGAATCTTTGTATCTTTTGTTGTTTTAAAGGTCATTGAGTTCACTTCTTGTGTTAAATGTTTAATTGCCAATTTACATCTGCTAGTTACTGATTGTTTAACTTAACTGCAATAAGGCAATAAACTTCCTTGCAACGTTTTCATACCCACATGGAATATCGCAAAACCTGTGTTTTGAAAGTGTTGATAATCTTTTATAGCGTAGTGCAATTCGAAACTTTTTAATACAAATGACAATAAACAACATTGGTATTCAATAGCATGCAACTCTTGCATAGTATAAAACTTGTCATTTGTACTTAAAAGATCAGCAATAAATATGATCCGTCTATCACTCTAATGTGATAATTGATCGATTGCAATAACAATGAAATCAATATTTCAGACAGAAGTACGAGGGGGTATCAAAAAGTTTTAGAAATCGCCCAGAAGTGAAAGAGCTATATTAATGATATTTTTTCAGTGCAATCACTGGTCCTTATGTACATGGTGCAAAAATGGTCTATTAAGTATTTTTCCTTTTTTTTACAGGAGCTAGATGTCACTACCTGCCTATGTAGCCGCATAACCAGCAAAATGGAGAAAATTGAGGCATGCAGCATGATTAAGTTCCATTTTAAGGGTTACAGTGCCCAGAAAATCTGTGATGAAATAAAAATTCTTTTCCAAAAAGCAACAGTGACATATCACAATCACCACCGAAGATAACTTTCATTTCATCATCAATTTTCTAGGCACTGCAACCCTTCAAAAGCAGGATCTTAATAATGCTGCTTGGCTCAATTTTCTCAATCTTGCAGTTTATTGGCATCTAGTGCCACCCGTAAAAAAAGTAAACATACCTTTGAGACCATTTTTGGACCATAATGTACATAAGGACCAGTGATTGCACTGACAAAATTTCATTGATGTAGCTCTTTCACGTCAAGCGATTTCTAAAACTTTTGATACCCCCTCGTATATACCAAATTGAAAAAGATATAGAGCATCATATTCACCACTCCATCAACCGAGTGAACAAGGAATAGTGATACATTCCGAAAGCTCTCAGGTGAGCAAAAATAAGCTTTGAGTAATTGTTTAACTTTCTTCATCACGAAAAAGATATACATGTGTCAATTCAGACAATATACAGGGTGTTTCATAAAAAGTGGGTTCCATCGAATGCGGTGATATTCTAAGATGTATTTTTAATCATCATTTACTATTTATATATGTGACATATATATGCCTCCTTTGGCATCCATGGACTAGATCATTTATATAATGTAAAAGCCATATCTTTTAGCTATAATTTTCAGAAAACTCTTTCAATAAAATTGTTTTAAAGATATGATCTCGATGTAAAACATTAATAACGTTGGTTTCACTACCTGAGAGAATTGATCAAAATTGCATTCCCCTGAGGTTTGCCTGAGGCAATTTGTGATTAAATGTTGATCCCTCAATACAAGAGTTGTTACCGTCGATTTGGTTGAAAAAGGAGGTGAGACATGATCAAATCTCTCCAGGTAACAAAACGTAATGAATGGCTGAAGAATAAATTGTGCAATTTTGTCGTAATTTCATGTCGCACCGTACTTTCATTCGTTTCTGGCTCAATTTGTCTAAATTTTCTCAAAAATCAAACCTTTTTTTTTTTTTTTTTGTTGCCAAAATGAAAATTAGTAATTGCAAAAGAACGTTACAAGTTGTTTGGATAATTTGTCGATAGTTGCGATTAAGGCATTTTGATAATTTAGAACAATCATATCGTTAAGATCTGCGGAAGACGTAACACCCAACATTATAAGGAATTAAGAGAGAGCATATAGGTTTAGTGTATGTTGTTTTCACGAATCGCCTATTCAAACAGAATATGTTTCTTTTAATTTTTTATGCCAAACATTTTATAAAATCCATTAAATGTTTCCATTACTTTCACAAATAACTGTAGAGAGCCATTTATAATAAGTGTCTAGGTAACATTAGTCAATTTTGACTTCTGGATACTTGTTATGACTAGTCGTGCAATAAAATATAAATGAAAAACATTGATTTTTGGAACAAATCTGTAGAAACCATCATTCAAAAAAAATAATGCCATCCTATTGAGGGCAACACAACAATTTTTTTGTTTTGGCCTTATAGACAGGTAACAAAAAAAGGCTAGTCAAAGGCTTAAATACATGGTATGGGTGTATAAGATTGCAAAAATACTTGTGTCCAAAATCGCATGTCCTTTGCATGGTCTCTAGCTGAGGTTAAAGGTTATAATGATGTCGAATAATTAAATGTTTCAATCATGATGTAATGTAACTCAAACTATTCCTCTCATCGTAAGGAACAAAGACTAATCGTCATAATTTCGTAGGATGCATAGGTGAGGGATTGAACTTGAAATTGATCAAAGGTCAACCACCATTTCCATAGTGTTCAGATTTAAAAAATGCTTCGATTCACCCGACACTCGTCTCTGAGTGGTGTAAAATGGAAGAGAAGAAAGTAAAGAAAAATATAATAAAAAGTGACGTGATTGGGGGTCGCGCAAACTGGCATATGAAAATATTGAGAGAGAAAAATCAGGACTCAGCGGTGATTGAAAATCAAGGACTGAGTCCTGATTTTTTCTCTCTCAATATTTTCATATGCCAGTTTGCTCGAGCCCCAATCACGTCATTTAAATTATAATTTCTCGGGCTTGTATCGTTTATTTCCGATCCTCGCATATATTAATTTGTGTTTCGCATTGTCTTACGCCCTGCCAGGGTGAAGCATATAGGCCGCCTCCTTCTTCATTATTTAAAAATATAATAAAATAGTTTTCCCTTCGGGTGTGACACTCTTCATACGATCCGGGTCAACATTCATATTTTGTGTCCTTTTCAAAATTCGAAATGATAAGAAGGTATGACACCAGAGTGTTGAAAATGAAATCGAAGAAAATAAGATACATAATCAAAATATTTGCCCAACCAGGGTGTCAAATGAAAGAGAAAAAAGTAAAGAATATGATAATATATTTTCCCGCCAGTGATGATACTCTAAATAAGACCCTCGTCAATATTCATATTTTTGGTTTTTCTAAATTAAACAAAAGTATGGTGTCACAAAAACGAGAAAAAGCCCGACACGTGTGACAGTGGTACACCACAATATACTACCGAAGCACCATGGGTGGTGCGGTAACAGCTCTAGTTACTGTGAGCCAGCTAACAAAGTCTTGATGTCCGTTACGTCTTGCTTCAGATCTTTGAAGATCTTGCTCTCTTCTAGCCATTCATCTAACGCTTGTTTCAAACTGCCTGATATATCCATCAGCGCCCTGTCCTTCATTTCCCTTGTCACTGCTGATTGCCGTATCTGTATAAGAATGAGATATGGACAGATTTATGTATTGCTGAAAACATTTTTGTTTTTGAGAGCACGAATATGGTTATTCCTGTTGAAATCCATACCACCTATGTAAGCCACGACATTAATCTCCCTCATACGGGTTGTAGATTTCAAATTGAGCATATTCAGGTAACCCTTGATATTAACCGATAAATCAAACTGGTGTAATTGGTACAAGTCATCATATTATCCCTAGTAAATTGGGCGGCGATTTCCGCCGGGCGGACAACAAAATGATTAAAAAGTAAAAGCGAAAATCGATATAGGGACTTTAAAGTAAAAACAAATAAACGTTACTGCGTGTTATAGCATAGAACATTATTACGAGGTCACGAACAATGGTTTTAACAGCTTGTATACATAAACACTATCGTCATACCTGGGTCAAGTGCGATCTAATATTATCTGCCTGTAAATCTGGTTGGTGAGTCTCCAGCGAAGTGACAAGATCATCAATGGTATCAAAATACTGATCTAGTTGCTTGTCTGATATGGCCATGTTATCCTCTACCTTCATGTGGGACAGACTGTTTCTAATGTCCAGAACCTTATTTTAAAAATTGAATAATTTAATACCGGTGAAAATATAAACCATTAATGTAGGATTGTTGTAGAGAACAGATTCTAATTTGTTTTCCACAGAATGTTAGTTTTCACTATCACTTTAGTCTCCTTTTGCTTTCGAGCTGAGCAAATGAGGTAAAACAAAACAAAACAAAATCGATATTTCTAGCGCCTATATAATTTTCGCCAATGCGTGTATTAGCTCGCCGATCGTTATTGAGCGGCGCTTAACGCAGGGACGTATAAATAAGACGTATAACTAATAGTCCGGCTGCAAACACCATATTTTGGGGTTAGATGGTTTTGCCAGTTAAAGTTTGTTTTTTTGCTGGTTATTGATCTTTGAATGGGGGTAGAAAAAAATTCCGTGGGATGTAAAATCGTCACCCTTGGGCAATCCGAGATATTCAAGATGGCCGCCACGTATCTCTGAAATAACATTCAAATGGTGTTATAGTGACAAAAGGTATCATACCAAATAACTATAGTGTTTTGGGCAGTTAAAGTTTGTTTTTTTGCTGATAAATGATCTTTGAGTGGTGTAGAATAAGATTCTAAGGGGTGTGGAATTATCACCCTTGGGCAATCCGAGATATTCAAGATGGCCGCCACGTATCTCTGAAATAGCATTCAAATGGTGTTTTATTGACAAAATGTATCATACTAAATACTGTTTTGGGCAGTTAAAGTTTATTTTTTGCTGATAAATGATCTTTGAGTGGTGTAGAATAAGATTTTAGGGGGTGTAAAATTGTCGCTCTTGGGCAATCCGAGATATTCAAAATGGTCGATTCGTAACTCTGAAATAGCATTCAAATGGTGTTTTAGTGACAAATAGTATCATACCAAATAATTATAGTGTTTTGGGCAGTTACAGTTAGTTGTTTTGCTGATAAATGATCTTTGAGTGGTGTATGATAAGATTCTAGGGGGTGTGAAATTGTTACCCTTGGGCAATCCGAGATATTCAAAATGGCCGACACGTAACTCTTAAATAGCATTCAAATGATTGTTTTAGTAACAAAACAAATAATTATAGCGTATTTAGTGCGCATTAATGGTAGTGTGGGCTCAATATGTAATATATGCACGTACGTAGATTATGAATTGACACGCTTCAGTGATCCCAAATTGCCATGATGGCGTCTCGTGAATTGTGTAATGTATGCTCATAATAGGTCACTGTCTTTTCTTAACATATTGAACATATAACATATGATTTGCATAACATATCATACTCATACGTTTCTTGTTATTTCATTTAATCATTCTTAACCATTTGCATAAAGTTTTACCTGTCTTTCAGACCATTTTAGCAATAGAATACACCAATTAGATTGAATTAAAAATCATTACATGTGTATTATATTGTCATCATGAAATATGTTCTTTAACACAAATACCTGAGAATTGTAGGTATAATTGTATGACACTCTTTAAAAAATACACTTTCAAGGAGTGTGAAGATATATAATGATTACTGTTCCAATGGAGTAATTTGAGTAATAGCCTACATTTGTATGGACTAAGGTTGAGTTTTGAAAATGACAAACTGGCCTATATACGTCGTATATTACACAGCGAGAAAACATTCCAACGTGCGCAAAGACAGCATATTTTCTTCAGTCATTTAAAATAAATTGAAACAGTATTTATTTTTGTTTCAATTTATCTTCACATACCGATACGGGAACGAATGTAATATTGCTAATCGTTGCTCTCTGAGCAATGGGCCAGCACTTATACAAACAATCATCAATGCAAGCAAGATTATGAGTATGATTTGTAGGCTATGTCAGCTTATGTCAGCCTGAAAATGATAAATATCTTAAGATTAATTATCATAAAAATTGTAAATACACACGGAAAACTAATATTGGCAATTATGCAGAAGATGGTTCTACCCAGTCCGCCAAACGACTAAGATGATACCCCCCCCCACTTTGACTTCCAGGAATGTGGGGAAGTATGTAAACTCCAAAAGATTCAAAGCGTCCAGACAGATGGAAGCTTGCATATATGTACATATCTACACATGAACGTTATGTCAAAATTTGAGTACCTGACAGCAAAATGCGCGATTGTGGTGATAGCTAGGCGAATGAAATCAGAGAACGTTTAGAAATCTCTGTGCGTGATCTTCACGCGAAGGGAATTAGGCATCACAGAGATCCTGTGCCTCAAGGAAGAACAGATGATTGTGTTTTCAATTCAGTGAGTGTTCCAGGTTAAAGAAGAAATAAAAAGAGGAAACAAACTGTATTTTGTACTGTTTTTGGTGACAAAACCAATACACGCTGTGATGTTGCAGCATTTGAAGAAGATGCAACATGCTGTAGATGTCCTATCTGGTGATAAGAGTCACATTTGAAAACCTGCTGAATTGTATCAGGAATGCTGCACACATTTGGAAATCACATTAACTCGTGCTGATCGTAGGTGACTCAATGAAGAACTCCAAACAAACTTTGCCGGAGAGCTTCTACTTCTTTCATCACAAAGTTATTCTAGTATTATCGTATTCCGTTGCAACTTTAACGCACGTGAAAGGTGAAGTTAGAATGAAACTGTTATAGCAGGAGCATCCAAAGCGTAACCAAACAGGTAGTATGAGAGTACAAAGACATTCGCATTGTAAAGTCACACTACAATATCCCTATCGATTTGGCTGCATAATCAGTATCTGACATGCTACAATTTCCTCGCCGAAGTTGAAGAAGTCCTTAATGTCAGCTTTACTGATAGGTAAACAAAGTCCTGTGCAAAAGCAAGCAATGGATCTCCAAGTGATATTGGGTGTCTTACTCAGAGATTCAAAGATGATTATAAACCATCTGTTCGACTACCGGGTTCATGTTGCTATAATGATCGGTCCTACACTTCAAGAATTTCGGCTGCAGTTGCAGGAGCTGTTGATATTAGTCGTCAAGGAATTGAAGGCGCTCAGCTCAGGAAGGAACCAAAATGCAAAGCTGTTAACCCCGAGCTGTCACTCAATACACTCCTGCAAAATTTCTTCCAAAATGTGTTATATTTCTACCTTTCATTTCGGTGGTGGCCATCTTGGAATTTTTTTGTGCGATTGCAAAGAAGTAAAATGTCAAACTGGATCTGCTTAATTCTAGGGTGTACATTAATTAATGTAAGAAACAAAATCTGGCAAAAGAACTTTACCTTGAAACTAATGGTTTTTGCTTATGACGTTTAACAGAGGCCATTTTGAATTGTGAGAGTGTCATGTTTATAACTGTATATAGTTTATATTTAAAGCATCCAAAAGGAAAATAATGTACACAAAATACTTTAAGTTTTCATTTATTATGGTCCCGCTTGTGAATAACCGAGCTTAATTTTGTTATCCATAGCGGCCATCTTGAATATTTCTAATTGCCCAAGGGTTAACATTTTACATCCCCCAAAATCTTATTTTGTACCACTGAAAGAGTAATAATCAGCAAAGAAAACTACTTTAACTGGCAAAACCATCTAATCCTGTCTGCCACCGGACTATAAAGAAGAATAACGATAAACACACAGTTTGTACGTCAATAATTAACGCCTGCAAATTTCACAGTCATTTCACAGTCATTGATCTGTGAACACAATGAATAAAGCGACTAGTTTACTATAAATCTCTCAAATGTTACTTTAGACTTTGTCTTTGACATTGTATTTTAGTTCAATATTGGGCATTACAATCTGCAAACAGTAAAAATACGAAAAAAATGACAGCTTTGCTGTAGAGCAAATCACACATTGTGGTTTTAAAAACATGTCTCACATACCAGTTTCATGTGTCAATTAAGTGTAATAACTACATGTACAGTATGTGCAATAAAATAATAAGATATTATGTTGGAACACAAGTTTTACACAACCCCACAGCCAAGGGTAAGGGTAGATATAAAACATGAAGATAAGCACAATGTGCGCTAGGATATTTTCTTCAAATTGATATATCACATCACTGGCTGCAAATGATACAGAAAATAACTACATGGAAATGACCTGTAAACGAATGGGGCTTGTCATCCAGAAATCACTTCATCGCAATAGCCTTATAATCATCATTGGGGATTGCCATGATGCAGACATCACTATATGGCAATCTCATTAACAAAACAAACTGTTACGATGTACTAGGCACCCGCCAATGTAGGAATTCGTTGTTTATGATGATGTTATGTCATTTGCGAAACACAACACGGAAATAATTTTTCGAATTTTCGGTGAAGTGAAAATAAATAATCAGTTTGTTTTATTAGCACAAGAAGTTGGTCCGTCGGTCGACAAAAAACAAACATTTTTTGGCCTTAATGAAAACATCCTAGTGCACACTATAATTTTCAAAATCTACCCACACTTTGGCAGTTTGGGTCATGTTTAAAAATAGTCTTTATCATTTCATCGTTTGGATAAATCATGATTTGTGGCTAAATTGTTTAAGGGTTATTTCCTTAATTGCAAAACATGTCTTCACTCGAAAACGGTATCTAGAAAATAAATATTTCCTGGCAAACCCGTTTGATGGTTTATACATGTACTTAGGAATTACCCATGTGATGTCTGGTGATTTGTGATCTGTGTTAGGTTTTATTTATTTATTTATTTTTCATTTATTTACTTATTTATTTATTTATTTATTTATTTTTTACAAATTAATGATTAGGTTTTAAACGTGTTTACAAATCAATTTATACAACATTATAACACTGTTTATGAAGTAAACAGTCCGGTCCGACTGCCTGATTAGGAAGTACTGCCGAATCAGGCAGCATGTTGTATCGAGACAGGCAACACAGGCTTTAGTAACCCTTCCGAATTTGACAGACTAAGGACTAAATTGTTCATGGTGATTTTATAAAAGATCGGTGGAAATTTTTCACCGGGCGAAAAAAAATTCCACCAGGAGGAAAATAATTTAAATAACAAAACAATTTCTAACGAAAGAATTTGATTTAAATATGCAAATTAACTTTATTTTAACTAAAATTGATGGAAAAATACTACTAATTGTACATCCATTGCTACTTTTATATATTTTACCTACTTCTTTACTCTAAACCAAGAAATAACGGTATATTAAAAGATGCTATTTGAAATAGAGCATTGCCTGACTCGGCAACATGCTGCCTGATTCGGCAGTATTTCCTGATCAGGCAGTCGGACCGGACTGGTAAAGGTTTAGAAACTCTTAGTTTTAATCTTTAATCACACTTTAAAGAAGCCTATCATTACCTTTTCGATTTTGTTGTAACACGCTTGATCCCCATTATGGAAATCACTAAATGTCATCATCAGTTTCAGAATGCCGCCGACGTCAAAATCGCCAAACGTCGTAAATTTCAGACCATGCGGCATTTTGAACACAAAACCCTTGGCTACTTCAACAGGATCCTTGTCAAACAACGATGCATTCACATTTCTCCACTGGATTCCTTTACCATGGGGATAACACGTGGACTCCACTGCCTTTCCCCAATCAATACAAGGCTGGCATGCCCCCGATTTGGCTGTTGGTTTCCTATGCGGTAGACACTGGGCCAATGCACGACAGGGCTGCATTTGCTGCAATTGAATCTGATGCCAGCTTTCTACACACGCTTGTACAGTAGGAAGACCCAAATAGCACAGAACTTGAATGGCTTCACACACCTTTGCGTAGTTGTCAATGTCGGGTTTATCTGAAAACAAAGGAATAAACAAATCAGGCGTTAGGTTGAATAAAATTACAATCAATTAAATAATTGACGGGATGTGTTAAGTTATTGACAGAATATGTGCCAAGTTTGCAGGCAGGGTCTAAATCTTATTTTATTTTCACTCATATGTAAAATCCATAGTCCTATTCCTGGTGAATATTGGTCAAATGTGCAAGTTTGTAATCAGAAATGTCAGGAGCGCTTTTTCTGGCTATTATTTGTTTTATCTAATCTGTACAATGACCTTTACTATGATGTCTAATTTACACAACCCTCGGTTATTCAAATGGCAGCTACATAATACTATTTTGTCAGTGCTACTTATACACCACATTGTGTTCCCGTGACATTTTCGTTTACACCGGGTTCTTTATAGATCTGTAGTTACAGCCCCTCAAACATGAGTGTATTTCTTTTTTAATCAGCTTGTATGATGTAACCATATAAATATGTGTAAGAGATTCTTTCTCTATTATTGTATCGCGCTGCTATAGTAAGGTATGGCTTCTGGTATGAACACAGTAAATATTACTGAATTGAAGTCGCTGACAGAGGACATTTATTTGTTTAACCGAAATTAACACCTGGCTTCATCCAATTATTCTGAAACATGAACAGTGAATCAGAATAACAGATCAACGAAAAATATAAAATAGTAACGATTTAATAACATTAATGCGAGGGTGGTCAATATGTAATGACAGTTGACCTTTGACCCATATACTGATTATTTTGATGAAACATCTTTATGATCACATAAAGAATTAACCTTTGTCTTTCAAACCACACATGATATATACATGATACCAGATACTTGATTATGTAACATCATTAGCACAAAAATCACCCTAAAAACTCAGGGCTTTTAAATTGTAGTGAAGGCACGTGTTCAAAATGTCAGAGTACAGACAATTTACATGGTAAATATATATGTCCCTGGTATGCCGTTGGTAAATGGTTTTCCCATTGACAGACCGTGTAAAATTATGGAATTTACTTCTGTTAATAACTTATCTGGTACCTGTTGGTTGACATTTGATCGTTGGATTTACATCAAACACTGATTCTGGAATGAGTGTAGCCGGGTTCACGAGATCCACGTGTTTCTTAGCTGCTTCTTGTGTCGTCTTTTCAGTATAGAATCTCACACTATCTTCTAAGTTGCTGCTGTTCTTCAGGTCATCTGGACTCAGGTAGGAGACAGTTACTTCTGTTCCTCTTGATCGCTCTGTTATTTGGTCGAATACTAACGATTCCATCTCCCGCAGTTGGTCTTTTCCTTTCCTCAGCTGTGGTAACCCTCCTTTAACACGGACTGCTATATGGATTGCACGTTTGTCTTGCGTTTGTTGAACCATTCCTTCAACTTCACCGAAGACTTTCACACCAGATCGTGACAACTGTGGTTTGACGTGGTTACTTCTATAGCGATTCATCGCACTCACTTGTAGGCAAGGGAATGTGTCTATGGAGAACATGTCGCTCTCATCTCGACATTCAATCCTGCGCCCAAGATATCTCTGGAACCTTGGATTGTCAGCCCACACAATTTCGTCTGTACTATCAGGCAATTTTGCAGGAATGATGAATGTTCCATCATCATTTCTATATTTTACAGGAAAATAACAAAATCGTTAATTGACATAAAATTAAATGTAATACTATTAGTGTTATTTTACTGTATTTCTCATTCTCATCAACCAGTCGCGTTATTATAGGCCATGAAGTAAACACATTGCATGTAATGATAGAAGTTTATGTGGAAAAAAATAAATAGCACTTCGATAGCAATATTTAATAGTTTAATAACACGCCATCTGGTTTCAACATTAAAGAGGCTGCAATTCCAATACTCCGAGGTCGCACACCTGTCGAATTATTTAAAAACACTTTTCTGTGAAATATGTCCAATTTAATATTAAAGACAGTCAATGATATTAAACATATAAAAAACCCCAACGATTAATATGATTCATTTTGTTAATAAGAATCATTATAATAAAGCAACAGTGAGGTGTAAAATTTGACTTCATTGATAGGTGCGGTTCATATGTGTTCATTATCCACTGGAATGTGTGTGAGATCGGTCGTATAAAAATGAGGCTGCAGTTATTATCTTTGATAAAAATACAAACGCACTGTCAATTGATATTGACAGTTGGGTACTTTGTCACGCGATTTATGTTGCGCGAATAATTTTCTGCACAGGAAATGTATAATTTTGAAAATAAAGTCATGATATACAGGGTGTAACAATAAAATTTGTACAATTTTGAAAATAGAATGACACAAGTATGCCGCTTATTTTTTGGTTTGATATTTATATGTCTATCAAGATAGTTTATTTAGCCACCAGCTAAGCTTTGTTCCAATAAAATCGACGGTACACAAATGAAGATATGGCCAATTATGTAGTCTTAAAACCGCTTGGGCCACTTTTGTCTAAGTGTTACAAAAGTGACAAAATAGAGTTGAACCATGGACCAATTGGACGGCGCTCTTATGATAGGTAGTTTTAAACAATGGGGTATTCGAAGTGGTAGAAATGATTACATAATAGAATATCTCCTTGAGTTTTTGAAATTCACAATTAAGCACTGACATAGCAACCTCATTTAGTAGAAATCGTGGCTGCAGCTCAACAACTTCAACCCCAATTCACGTTGGAAGAGCGTATTTTTATGGTTGTGACATTCGGTAGCACATGGAGTCAAGCAGAAACCATAAAATTGTTTATAGCTCATTAACCAAACTTACGTCTTCCATCAAGGCATACAATTACATATGTGAATGATCAAGGGGAATGAGTCACATGTCGACCCTGGTCGAAAATGAGTTTTACATATGTTGCTAATGAGAACATTTAGAGCTTTCAGAAACTGAAAACCTCATGTTGATACGATTTTTCTTTGCAAAGTTACGTCAATTTATCAATCGCTGAAAACAATATAAAACAAAAGAATTTTAACTCTTTCTTTGCCAATATCTCAAAATCAATATTAGCGACATCCGACTCATTTCCCTTGATCGTGTTTATTATTATAACTATGAGAAGTATGTAAAATTTGTTAACAGAAATGCTGGCAATAGTGGTCGCCCCAGAACAGCTAGAAGCCCAGCTGACCTTAATTTCAAAATCTTATTGTTTTGTACTTATGGATGCAAAAACTGTTCTCAGTTTTACCAATGATATCTCTGGGATACGAGAAATTACTTTAATTATAAGATAATTTGAAAGAAATTCCACGGCTTCATTTATAGATTTTAAAGAAATAATATATTCTTATTAAGTTCATGTTAATCATATGAAAAAACAGAAGAAATTATATGAAGATAAGCATATCTACGCGGTTCAAACTTGGTATGCGCAAACATGGCAAAAGTGGCCCAACACGTTTTCTGGACGATTAATCGGACATAACTTTTGAACCCAAGTTAGTAAAGAAAGCAACTAAACATCTTCTTTTAGCCAAGATATTAATGATTGTATTGTATATAACATTTGTACCATAACTCATTTAGTTTTTGCCTGAGAAGTCAAAATGCAATTGTATAAATTTTATTGTTACACCCTGTATTCTGTGGCCGATGTCTTGATGGTCTTGGTCCCAGCCGGATTGTACTCCTTTGTAACAAACGGGCACAATCCAGCTTGGAACCGAGACTAGTGGCATGTACGCACGTATGGAACATTTTATAGCAGTTATTGTTAATAAACATTAAGATCACCTGTACGCCAGTTCAAAATACACCAAAAGATCTACCAGAAGGTTCACATCTGTAAGTTTGAAGTGGTGTTTCAAGTCGTCAATAGTGTACTCTTGCTTCAACGGTAACCCGGAGTAGTCTGCTCGGAAATTCGGAGGAGCAAATATTGGGGCAAAGATGGTAGTTGTCAGCCAGTTCGGATGCACAATAATAATGGCGTCGCGACCTCTCAATCTAGCAGTATGCAGCTTAAATACAAGAATAGATTTGAATGAGCGTGTTTCGTTTAAACCTTTAATAGTAGTTTGGGATTGAGATATTGTTGCTTCAATTTTTTCAACATGGACTCAAAATAGTCCATTTTTTAAATTTAAAAAAAAATCATCATACATTAAAAGGACAAACTTGTAATGAGCCAAACCAGACTTGCTGCACTCTAAAATGTTCATTGCTTATTATAAAACGTGTAGACTTGTAACACATCTTTGCAATTACTTTAATGAATTTCATTGTGTGCATCGCGTATTAATAGCAAGTGAAGGGGGGGGGGGACGAATGGACAAGCTTGCAACGGAAATGCAAGAGGTGCCGGTCGTTATAGTGCACAATTTAAACTCATGAATTGGAGCACAATCTGTGTTTTTGTCACTTTTTTGCTTTCATTTATAACGCATGATTATACTTATTTGCGATTGGATTGACATAATCAATTGAAGGTCTTGTATGACAGAGGTGCACACAAATATTTGTTAAGCTTATAGGTTTACATAACCCCCTTCATGTGTTATTTAGATGAATGACATTGCCATAGCAACGTGAAATTGAATACGTTTATACTGAGTTTATCTGCTAAACACGCACAATTTTACGGTTCAACATACCGCGTAATG
This sequence comes from Amphiura filiformis, assembly GCF_039555335.1. Classification (NCBI taxonomy): domain Eukaryota; kingdom Metazoa; phylum Echinodermata; class Ophiuroidea; order Amphilepidida; family Amphiuridae; genus Amphiura; species Amphiura filiformis. Next base: position 15,735,220 of record NC_092637.1, on the reverse strand, counting down.
TTGGGACTCAATTAAAGGTACCGCGTCTTTCCGTAGAAAACATTGACGTACCAGTCATTGGCAAACCGTCTTTTAATTAAAAAAATACCAAAAAAAAAAAAAAGCAAAACAAAAACCACACACATTGACAATTTAAAATGAGTGCATATTTGTCATAAAATGAAAACAATCAGAAGTGTTTAAAGTTTTAAAATTTTACATTTCAAAATTCACCGAACCTATGTAATAGCCAAATGACTTTGTGCCACTTCACTCCTTTTTGTACACTGTTAACACATACACATGCCATTGTGTACATATAACCCTACCCAGGCAATGCAGCCATGCATGTGTTACATGTAGCTGTGAGATGCATGGAACAATGTTTTATAAATGGGGTGGGGAGAAGGAGGGGGTACCCTAACTCTAAAGCATAGAGCCTTAACTCTAAACCCTAACCTAAATCATAATTATACACTCTAACTCTAGGTCATAACCCTAAATCTAAACCCTAACCCTAAATCGTAATTTTAAACCCTAACCTTATATCATATAACCCGAACTCTAAACCCTACCCTAAATCAAAACAACAAATCCTAACTCTATTCCCTAACACCAACTCAAAATACAAAAATATTTTATTTTAATAAATAATAATTGCAATACATTTTGACGTTTAAAAATCATCAAAATCTATTGCAATTTCCAGATAATTTTTGTTGTTGTTTTTTTAGTTTTTTTAATTACAATAAAATCAATTGTGTTATAGGTCTACGCTGTACTAATTTTCTACGGGTAAGGATTGCATTGCAGAAATTTTAACTGCTTACCTGTCCCATGTCATGCAGGTAATTAAGTGCCAAATTCAAAGTCTGATCATCCACCATGCTGCCACCATGCTGTCAATTTCGTCACAAAGCTTTGGGGTAAGCGCACCCTGATGTTTTAAAAGATGGTGGGATTATATATTTATGAATAGCAATATATCAAAGTACAACAGGAAATCCTTCGAAAATATCACAGACATGGCGTGTTCTGTCAATCTAGGGTCAAGAAGTTTGTTACCGTTTGAAACAGTGGCCAGATTTTTAGAACGGCTTTGGGACGGGGGGGACTTAATGTACCAATGGATATATTTTGCCGACGGAAATTGTGAATTGTTTGACCCATATACACACATATGTACACGTAACACATTATGTCCATACGGGTCGTATGGGCACGATAAACGCCGTGCTGAGATGAATAAATGTTGACATTCTGTATTACAGTATACCGTCGGTCACTCACATAGTGGCGTACGGTGATTTTGGTCATTTTTTATGAAATTTGGCCCAGCGGTTTTAAATGTCAAGTTCTTCCAAATACACCAAGTAAGACAGCTCAACGATACTTAATTAATAAATAACTTAATTAATACTTAATTAATCGACCTATGTTAACAATTCCGTACGGCAAACTGACGTACGATCAACATACGCCACTATGAAATCGGATTTGATGACATTTAGGCACATCATCCGTCAATAATGTGGTGCATGCTTCAGAAACGAGCGAAGCCCACAAATCCTCCGTTTCACATAGTGGCGTACGTGCGACTTACGCTTCCAAAACCTGCCGAAAACCCCAAATCTTCCGTTTCACATAGTGACGTATAAGTTTAGAGGTATATATATCCTATAAAAGTTATTCCTTTTTAACTTATTAAGTTACAGTTTAATAGTTTAATACTCTAACTTCAATTTCAAATGTAATCTGTCCACTGAGAGATAATATTGGAGGAGTAATGACTATTATCATTAGTAGCATATTCTTCAAACGCGTTTTTCTCGGAAACGCATTTGGCATTATTTTGTCCTGCACGTACGCCACTATGTGTAGCGACCGACGATACGTATGTGCACGGTCCCAGCAAACACAAAACGTTTTCGACATCATTCGCAAAAGATTATAAAAGGTTGTCAGAAAACGTTTAAATGTCGGGTTATATAAAGGGTATATTAAGAGTATAAAACGTGTTTATAACCTTAAAAAACATTTTTTGATAATCTACTGCTCAGCAAACAAAAATGTTTTACAGAAAACGTTTAAATGTCGGGTTATATAAAGGGTATAAAAACCTGTTGATAACATTCCAAAAACATTCTTGAAAACTTGATGCAAAACATTCTAAACAGAATGTTGTTTTAGTTGAAAAATATTTTGCGAAAAATGTTTGCCCAAAATATTTTCAATAACGTTTTAAAAACGTTTTCATGACCTTTATATAACCCGACATTTAAATGTTATTAAAAGGTTTTGAAAAAACATTTTAAGAACATTTCTGTGTTTGCTGGGTTCAAATATCTTAACATAATGTTATTTAAGTATTGACACAATATTTGGCAAAAATGTTTGCAAAAATAGTTTACAATAACATTTTTGAAAACATTAAAAAATATTGTTGTAGTGTGTTTTCATACAAAACGTTTTAAAACGTTATCATGACCTTTATATAACCCGACATTTTAATGTTATTAAAACGTGTTTACCTGAACCAAAAACCAAAATATAACTTATTTAAAACATTTTTAAAACGTTTTTGTGTTTGCTGGGGTGTACCCCTTTGTCGAAATTATTAACACCATATAACATAAAAACTAGTATACAGTATTTATAAGTTACATTTCAAGGTCGTTACATTAAGGTTACTTAAGATTTTAACTCGTTATGGTGTTTTTCTTACTTTTTGTTTGACTGATATTACGGCCGAGTACCTACAAAACACTGCAAAACACTTTGAGTCAAGTGAATGTGAGTCGGGTCGAGTCGTTACAAGTTTGACACCTATGGGTAGTTTGCCGAGAATGTGGGAGTGATTGAAACCATGCAGGAGACCAATACGTAATAAGTACAAAATACAATGAAACAAGGTACAGAATGGTGAGCAGGTATTTAATCCTACTACTGAGGCATTTTTAGATGCACATTTTATAAAGTGGATAAGAGAGGTATAGCAAATATCATATAATTCTGTTTCAGTAACTACGTACCACCAAACAAAGTAGCATCATTCTTATAATGCTATTGCAATGATATTATTATAGCGCTAAGCCAAAATAGCTCAATCCCCGGTCAAAGAATTACTGTAAAGTGTGAGGCTCGTGAGTTTATGCTCGTGCGTATCGCATTGCAAATCATTACAAACTTTCTTACCACCCTGGAAAATTACGCACGATCGAAGTGTCAGTGCTGATACAAATAATAATAATAATTCTCAATTGTCATCATCTAGTCTTAATTTCCTTACACACTACCATGTGTATTCACTTACTCGCAATGAATTAGCAGTCTCATTGAGGGCGTCTCTCAGTTTTCCCAGTGCTTTTGACCTTGGTTGGCGACTGTCTAGCAGGATTACATGTTCATTGAGATGAACGTGCTCTTGAAATATGCGTTGAAGGTACTTAACATGCCTTGTGGATAAAGCTACAGCTGGGAGAAGACAAAATAAGTAAGAAAATATTAAAGGGTGAAGACGAAACGTATGTATCTAAAATATACATAACCTAATAAAAGCAGGGGATGAGACTGCATAGGGTTAAATGTCGGGACCTAGGTCACAATTTGAGAAGAGATGAGGTCCGACCAACGGCCATTTCTGGAAGTAAAAAGTCACGTCTATGACATGTACCATAGTCTGCCTATTAGGAAGATGATACATATCCTGCATATTTAATGCCTCATCAGTTACTTGGTATAACTGATTTACTATAGAATAGTTCTTATACGATGTTTTAATATTTTATCATACATGTATTGATACATTGTGGAGCAAATATTTATCAAATATCTTCTAGGGTCTATGGTAATACCGATGTGCCTACTAAGCATGCCGGGAAATAAACTGACCATGTCAATTCAGATCGCAGATAGAGATGAGGTCCGACTTGTGTGAATCGTGACCTTTTTCAGTCGCAATTCCCGAAGATCGAAGTTCCCTGATAAAAGTATCTTGATTTTGATTTCAAAATCGCCGCATAGAAAGCCGTATTGAAGATGAAATTGCGTGATTAGTATTGTTTTATTGGAACAAATGAATATAGTCTGTTAATTGTGGTTTATGTGCACTGAAAGTGAACCATCGACCTCTACACGTGGATATCGGGCGGCGACCGAACACAGTGAAACACGCTTGGTCGCCTTGGTCGCCACTATATAGGGGAGGGCAAAAGGCCGCCCTAACTGCACTGCATTCAATGGCACCTAGTATGTAAAATTTGAAACTTACTCAAAATAATGTAAAATAAAGAGGTTTTTTTCGCACTAAGGGATTTATGAAAAAACAAGAAAGTGTCAAAAAAATTTAAATAAAAAATACAGTAAAATAAAGATAATAACAAAACAAGGATATAAACATAAGGTTAATGCTTTTTAGTATTTGATTAAATAAATATATAAAAAAACAATAAATAAGCAATTAATCAATAGAATAGATAAATGAATGAATAAATAAATAAATAAATAAATAAATAAATAAATAAATAAATAAATAAATAAATAAATAAATAAATAAATAAATAAATAAGTGGATAAATAAACAAATAAATACATGAATAAATAAACAATACTCAGCTTAAATGAAACTGCCGGTTGAAAGTGCTCGATTCAATTAAAGAGCGGTAATATAGTTGTACAGTAAACAGTTCAAAATAATGTTACATGTTTTTGTATAAGTTACTGCCAGTAAAATTTTGTTGTAAAATGATTTTTTTTCATTTTCATTGTTGCCATCCTATACGGATGTGTAACATGAACGTGGCAGTAACTGATACAAAAAAAATGAATAAATAGATAAACAAACAAACACACAATAAAAAAAAATGAATAAATAAACCAATAACATAAAAAATAATGTAATTTACAAAATAAAAAAGGAACCTTGGAGAACACATAAATGTTTTATCTTCACCTCATCCATGGCTGCTAAATGACTGGGATTAAATAGACAAGTTTCTTTAACTTTGATAAAAAATTTGAAAATGATGTTTGGCCAAATTTGAATAGAACCGAATATTAGTTAGGGGGAAAAGTTCACTTTGGTGACCACTCTCTGGCTAGTAAGGTTTGACGATTGATTCGACTTCTATGGACCATTTAGAAAAAAATAGCCACCATGTCCCTCGCGAAAATCCCGGCATTTTTCGCTAGAGGCCAAAATCCAAAATGGCCGCCACCACCATTTTGAAAATTTAAGTTTTGAACCAGAGCACCTATAATCATGCACAAAGACACTTTTTCGGATATGTCGAGTACAAGGATTCCGATTCTGACATTAGTTTGACATTACGGCATCATTTTCACCCAGAAATCCAAGATGGTGGCCGGCACCATCTTGAAAAATTAAGATTTTGAACAAGAGGACCTTAAATCGTGTACAAAGACACTTTTTGGATAAGTCGACCACAAGGATTTCAAATTTGACATTACTTTGACATTACGAACTCATATTTACCCAGAAATCCAAGATGGTGGCCGCCGGCGCCATCTTTAAAAAAATAAGTTTTGAACCAGATTACCTAAAATCGTGTACAAAGACACTTTTTCCGGTAAGTCGACCCCAAGAAATCCGAATCTGACATTAATTTGACGTTACAAAATAATTTTTGCCCAGAAATCCAAGATGGCCCCCATTTGGTAGAGCGTAAATGTGATTTTTGAATGAAAGCAGAAGCATAAATGTGTCATTTCCGCCTTATCTGGAGTTCATGTCCCTTATATGGGGTTTAAACTGCCTTATCTTGGGTTTACATCCCTTATCTAGGGATAAGGCGCCTTACCTGTGGTTTAGACGGCCTTATCCTGGGTTTACGTTCCTTACCTGTGGCTAAGATGCCTTAACCTTAGCATTTCGCAGTCTAAACCCAGATAAGGCATCTAAACCCCAGATAATGCGCCGTAACCCCAGATAAGGGACGTAGACCACCGATAAAGCAGTCCAACCCCCAAATAAGGCGCTTTAACCCTAAATGAGGAACATAAACCTAAGATAAGGCATCTAAACCCCACATAAGGTGCCCAAACTCTAGATACGGGTCGTTAACCCCAGATAAGGGTCGTAAACCTCAGATAAGACATCTAAACCCAAGATAAGGCGCCTTAACCCCAGATAAGAGACGTAAACTCAGATATGACAGTTTAAACTCCCGATAAGGCGCCGTAACCCCAGATAAGGGACGTACACCTCAGATAAACCAGTCCCAACCCCAAATAAGGCGCCTTAACCATAAATAAGGAACATAAACCTAATATAAGAGAAGTAAACCCCAGACGGCGCCTTATCTGGGGTTTAGACTGCCATATCTGAGTTTACGTCTCTTATCTGGGGTTAAGGCGCCTTATCTTGGGTTTAGATGCCTTATCTGAGGTTTACGACCCTGATCTGGGGTTAACAACCCTTATCTAGAGTTAAGGCACCTTATGTGGGGTTTAGATGCCTTTTCTGGGGTTTATGTTCCTTATTTAGGGTTAAGGCGCCTTATTTGGGGTTTAGACTGCTTTATCTGGGGTCTACGTCGCTTATCTGGGGTTACGGCGCATTATCTGGGGTTTACATGCCTTATCTGGGTTTAGACTGCGATATGCTAAGGTTAAGGCATCTTAGCCACAGGTAAGGAACGTAAACCCAGGATAAGGCCGTCTAAACCACAGATAAGGCGCCTTATCCCTAGATAAGGGATGTAAACCCAAGATAAGGCAGTTGAAACCCCATATAAGAGACATGAACCCCAGATAAGGCGGAAATGACACACTTATGCTTCTGCTCTCATTCAAAAATCACATTTACGCTCTACCAAATGGGGGCCATCTTGGATTTCTGGGCAAAAATTATTTTGTAACGTCAAATTAATGTAAGATTCGGATTTCTTGGGGTCGAATTAAAAAAAAAAGTGTCTTTGTACACGATTTTAGGTAATCTGGTTCAAAACTTATTGTTTTCAAGATGGCTCCGCCGGCCACCATCTTGGATTTCTGGGTAAATATGAGTTCGTAATGTCAAAGGAATGTCAAATTTGAAATCCTTGTGGTCGACTTATCCAAAAAAGTGTCTTTGTACACGATTTAAGGCCCTCTTTATCAAAACTAAATTTTTCAAGATGGTGCCGGCCACCATCTTGGATTTCTGGGTGAAAATGATGCCGTAATGTCAAACTAATGTTAGAATCGGAACCTTGTACTCGACATATCCGAAAAGTGTCTTTGTGCATGATTATAGGTGCTCTGGTTCAAAACTTAAATTTTCAAAATGGTGGTGGCGGCCATTTTGGATTTTGGCCTCTAGCGAAAAATGCCGGGATTTTCGCGAGGGACATGGTGGCTATTTTTTTTCTAAATGGTCCATAGAAGTCGAATCAATCGTCAAACCTTACTAGCCAGAGAGTGGTCACCAAAGTGAACTTTTTCCCCTAACTATATGTATCACATTGCAATTTATAGGTCTATTACCTTTACAAATTGTAAACTAAATCATTGGAATACATGCATACATAAAAACGCACCTATATTTGTCACCATTCCTGTAAATTATTAACACATTAATATAAGACATTTTTTGCACAAAATACCATTTCTTTATTGTAGACGTTTTATTTTAACTGTTTCAACATTCCATTATAATAATATTTGTATAATATTTACACAAATTTCATTCCATTTGCGTCATAGTACATGATAAAGTTTCGCATTGTACAAAAACTGTATAACACATACAGTTACGATATACCGGTTATTTCAATAAGAGGGATCCATATACAACACTTGCATAACTGTTCAATCAGAAGCAGTGGAAAATAGTTGACTCAATTGGTTAAAATGTACTGCTTCCTTTATAGCCTTTAGCCTCGAGCTCCAATTGCAACTTCACCTTTTCAACACTTGGAACTGCAGCAATTGTCTGTGATTGTTCTTTCACACAATTCCACATTTTTTGTGGAATGATAGTTCAAAGTAAAACTAACACACAGTGGCGTGCGCAGCAAATTGAAAGTGGTGGGGCCAGGTTGTTCAGTTCCCCCGATTGGAGTCTGATTAGGAGCAAATTTGGACGTTTTTAACGTTTTTTCGCCGAATCACCAACAAGAGGGGGGGGTCATGGCCCCTGTCCCCATTTGCACACGCCACTGCTAACACAGGATGCCTGCACAAAGTGATGTGAGTTTATGTATTAATAAAACAGGAAACTACGATAAAGCTTAACGCTATACTAAACATGCAGTTAATCCGTGCACTTACTTGTGAAAAGTTGGCGCACTTAAGGGATCCAAAATGAGCGTTTATTGCGTTTCGACAGTATTTTTGTGGGACATGAGAGCACCTCAGACCTATCGAATTGCATTCTGAATACGAAGCATGTCTTTCTGATATCAAATAATTTTCATTTTTAAAAAATCACAATATAATACAAATTTTATGACAAATTATAAAAATTTGATATTTTTCAAATTTTTGATATATAACGGTCCTCGAAGTAAATTATATAAATCTAATGATATATTCTTAAAGTGTATGTAGCAGGGAGGAAAAGCCGACGGTCAATTGAAAATTTTGACCTTTCATATTGAAGATATGGATTTTTCCCAAAAAGACCTAATTTTTTTGTGTGTTTTTGGAAAAAAATCCATATCTTTAATACGAAAGGTCAAAATTTTCAATTGATCATCGGCTTTTCATCCCACCTACATACACTTTAAGTATAAATCATCAGATTTATAAAGTTTACTTCAAGTACTGTTAAATATCAAAAATATCAATTTTAATGATTTGCCATAAAATGTGTATTAAATTGCGAATTTCAAAAATCAAAATTATTTGATATCGGAATGACATTCTTCATATTCAGAATGCAATTCGATATGTCTGATGTGCTCTAATGTCCCAAAATAAATACTGTCCAAACGTTCATACCCCAGCCCTTAACAGCAGCGGCATATTTAAGATGCTACTATCGCACACTTTAAACGAAAAAAAAATGAAGATTTTTCTTTCAAACAAAAGAAATAACCCGGGGTAAATAATCACTGCGGTAGTTTAGTCGTATTGACAGAGTATGGTGAGCTGCCAATGTTTTGCCCTCCCCAATATGGCCACTGGCGAGAGATCAAAGGTGTCAATCGGCGACCATTCAGTTACGTGCAAGCCCGCTATCCACGTGTAGTTGACGTTTTGTGGCGCCCTCTACGGAGGCGCGCCACAATATAACATGACTTTGTGAAAAGCTTCTAATTTCACTCTTGCTAGATTGACATCGCAATTGTTTTGCTAAAATTATGCCCAGCTCAGAAATAAAACCACAATTTGCTTGCATTTTATTTAATTATTGTTTTCTGATATGCACGGGATAAAATGGTGAGCGTATATTCTTTGTTTAAAATACAAAATTAGGATTTATAAAAACACCAAATAAATCCTGACCTTTGTATGCGTTCAACCAGTTTACCGTGTGCCTTAGAACCCGATAGACGGTGACATTTGACCATACACTAGGATCCACAACATGCTCATCTATCATGGGAACAGTTCTTAAACCCTAATACATGTGTACATTCATCCTTTGAAAATTTGGGAACACAAACTCATACTCTGCAACTTGAGGTCAAATTTTGCACTATGATTATGTAATTGAGGTTATTGGACTGTGCCATTGGGATGAGACCCTTGTGGTCCATAGTGATAAGATCAATTAACGAGGCCTCTGTTTGCTAATTACCATAGAATCTATATAGCGGTTATTGCCAAAGTTGCAATATGGTGGCACGATTGGGCGGCAAACTGTATGCAAACAACACGGCATATTAATTATACATGTTCTACATTGTTGTATTTTAAAACACTGAAGACCAAAATTGACTAGCTACTACCTCCATGATTGGATTAAGTAAATAACTAAATCCTGTTATCTACCCAGCAATGTTTGCTTATCTTAATAATTGTAACAAACTGTAGTGTACTAAATGGTATAAGACAGAAAAGGCAAACAGACAGAAATTTAGAGTTTTAAATTAGAGAGTTGACAGGAAGTTGTAAGAGTTAAATTGTTATGGATATGATTGGTGTAAGCGCGAAAATGTTGAATGTCAGATCAAAGTCATCCGAGGTGAATTAAGTAATGTCAATCACAAATTGTTACAGGTCATTTGAGGTGGACTAAGTTTATATTTGGATTGTCAGAACACCTTCCCCAATCAAACACATTCCTCTTGCATTTGATCATCTTCTACTCTTCCCTAGAAAAATCATTATAATAACAAATCTACACACCATGGAATTCACCATATCACGTCCAAGTTCACATTGGGCGCCACATTCCTTTTTTAAAGGAATTTTTATCAATAATTATGTGGTTTACATCCGTTTGTTCATTAATAAATACACATAATCAAGCTGAGGGAGTCGCCCCGACCTCAGTAGGTATATTCATGTCAATGTCGTACACTATTTGTTTTAGAGGATAAACGATTGCCAGTGGCGTAGATTTCTTTTTGAAATGTGTGTGTGTGTGTGTGGGGGGGGGGGGTGGAAATATTTTTGGAAATATAATGAATGCAGTACTTTTTTGCGACATAATAAGTTCATGGTGCAAATGCGCGCGAAGCGCGTTAAACATTTTGCTATTTTGAAGCTAAACTGATGAAATGTGGTGCAAAAGCGGAATAAATGCTCGCGAAGCGCGCGAAAATTTGCACTTTTGGGGCTAAAATGGGCAAATATGAGGTCAACATTGGGGGATGATTGTATGGAGCATCTCCCCCTGGTAAAATATTGGGGGGGGGGGTGTAAATCCCCCCATCCCACCGGGATCTACGCCTATGACGATGGCTAAAAAGAATTATACAAGAAAGACAAGCATAAATCAACACAATACCCATTTCCACATCTTTCGACTGGTCTACGTGTGTGCCAATTAGTTGGATCAATGGTTTCGTGTCTACTGTTGGATCGTGGCAAGCTTTGATGAAGCATAACCAGTATTTGAGCTGGAATTAAGATTAATTGATACGTTTGTCAGCTTTGTATATTAGTGGGTGAGCTGTCAAATGGGTTTTTAGAACCAGGAGGGAGGGCAAATCTACACTGCTACCGGAAGTAATTTCCATCAAGGAGTACACACACACACACACACACACCCCCACCCCCACACACACATATATATATATATATATATATATGTGTATATATATATATTTCAGTGTGGACTTAAAATTATATGGACATCTGGTCCATATAGAGACGTCCACATACCCCTATACACTCCCCTTTATATGCGTTTTTATGCGGTTTAAGCACGACTGCTTCTATAAGGACATCCAAATGTCCCCATAGCACTGTAAGGTCCCCATAGTACTATGATAAAAACACACTTTGTCCACATAGCTACAGTAAGATAAAAGAGTAAAACTTTTCAGTGATTCCCTTTGTCCGATAAAAGTACGAAATGAATCAACCTCCCTATTACGGGCTACTAACTAATCACTAAAAGAAGTTGCTTTTGGAGTGAAAAGTTCTTCAAATTTTGTACAGGAACAAGTTTAAAATACCTCTAATCACAAGAATTAACAAAATGTATTGACCTGTTTAGGATTTGCCGTGCTTGAGATCAACTTTGTTTCGATGTAACAATTCAGATAGGGAATATTTTGTGCAACACAGAATGTTTCGCTTCCTTGGTAACGCAGAAAAATAGGTCAATTACCATCGAAGCCTGCGGTGCCTAGGTGATTAACCCACCTGATAGTACAAACTGGTTTTTTAATATTTCAAACGAAGTAAGGCATTTGACCTTTGACCGATTTTTGGTAATAATTCATTAACGCTATATAACGTTTTTATGACAAGAAAATACATTGTTGTTTTTTGAAATTTGAACCTGTACTATGTTCGATGACTTTTCCGCCAAAAGCTACCCCGGTTTAATTGCTATCATGCTTTTTAGTATACCTTATGATGTCAAGTAGCTATTGGCGCAGCTTCAGACACCAGTGGTACGTCATATACTACCTGACTAATTTTATTTATAAGCGTTTGGTTAAATTTTATTATTATACTTGATTTGCATTTATAAGTAACATATCATTTTGTCTGTATCCTTCATAGTATTTTAAATTGGCTTCTCTTTTATATGTATTTGTATGTACCTTTTTCTAATTATTATTGTAATTTATATGTTGGTTTTAAGCACATGGAGACGTCTTGTATGATGCGCTATAAATTTCTTTTACTTTTATAATTATATTAATTACCTTTTCATAAACTCATAATACGAAGTGCTCTTACCACTTCGTCAGTACCAGAAATATGCTATTATAATTGAAAATCGTACCTGTTCTTTCTGCTCATCTTCTGGATCGCAACAGCTATATACAACGACAAATACCCCTCGCCCAGTGCCAAGCAGCATAGCATGGGTGATATGGAACTCAACCTGACCAGCTGTGTCCCATATCATGAAAGATCCTGCTCCTGTAATTGTCTTTCCTTTCACCTTTATTCCTGGAGTGGGGCATCGATTCTCATGGCGACGTATCGTGATTAGCGACTTTAATGCACCCTGTGTATGAATTAAGTTTTTTTTTTGAAAACTTATTGCAAAATATTCTAACATAATGTATTTCAGTGTTGGCGACATATTTGGCAAAAATTGTTTGCAAAAATATTCTATAATATAATTTTGGCAGCATTTTAAAAACATTGTTGTGGTGTGTTTTCATACAAAAATGTTTTAAACCCTTTATATAACCCGACATTTGATGTTCTTAAAACGTTTTTACCAAAACCAAAACACAAATTCTTATTGGTTTAACACGTTTTAAAAACTTTCTGTGTTTTACTGGGATGATGAGAACCATTATAATTAAGAAATAGTTAAATACCACAATTCTTACAATACATTCTTACACATCAAACCGTCGAAATCTTATTTACCGTTGTTAGAGATGTCTTCAAAGTAGACTTCCCTTTTGCCGGATGTCCCACTAAGAACAGCTTGATGGTTTCTACAGGTGTACTGCCGGCTTTCAATAAAGCAGATATCTGAGAAGCCTTTTGATATTTGGAAGAAAAGTAGCAATTTGAACAAGCCATCATTTTTCTTCATATTAATAAACAGTACATAAGTCAAAACGACAAAAAACAATATTAAAATTACGACGTTAAACCAATAACCTACCTTAATACTCTTTACAAATTCCCGCCTGTCAGGTATGTCTTCGTTTGCACTCCAGTAGTCAAGAGGAGTCTTCCCAACCTGTACAAGACATGATTAAACATCTGTATTACATTGTTTCTTTACTCCGTGGCTACATGGATATCTACAAATCAAGCCAAATGTTAAGGGAAAGGGGGGGGGGTCGTACCCCCTCAGGCTACCCCTGTATTGTATTCGTTAAATAATCAATAATTTGATGACGGTAGTCTTTTCGCTCGCTTGTCGCCACTCTGGCCCGGATTCAATTCAATTCTTTGCCACATATGAGTTTGGTTGCTCGTCCTCGCGGGTATTCTTTTCCTCCGGGTACTTCGATTTTCATCCTGCTTCTAAAGTCGGCCCTCTCATAATATCCCTGTCCAGTCATAATTTGGTTGTCATCCGTTTAATTTTCTGCCTGGCTTCGCTCGAATGTTATAAATGAACTAGTACTATACCCTTGTGCATGACAGCACGCATTCTTGCCAGTCAGTGAACATTTGGTATTTATTTAATTTATATGTATGTATTATTATACAATAGGTCAGAAACGTGATAGCGATACTGTTTGCCCCGTTAACCCCATATGACCTTTGACCCGGATTATATCGGTTGATAACATTTGACCTTGCATAACCTCGACCTTATTTTCGACGTGTTACTCTCATTGATTTTGTCCATGGATAATTACTTTCACCAAGTGCAAGCCCAATCGGGCGAAGTTTAAAATTTGACCCCTAGATGCATGAATTTGATCTCGGTTGACTTCGATTTTATTTTAGTCATGCCCCTCTCATATCAAGGATTCCACCCGCCAAGTATAAGCCCAATCGGGCAAAGTTTAAAATTTGACTTTTGATTTTTGACCTCCGATTTCAACCAAATATTCGGATCAAAACTGACGGTACTGAATTACAGATATTTTTCCCCTTTTACGACGAGAGTTCATAACAATTTTATTTGTTTAATAATCACAAAAAGAGGTAACGGGGCAACCTAATTTTGTTGCAAACTCTCTGCAGTTGCATCAGCAGATAAGCGAGGTTTGCTTGTTTTATGTTGACAAGGGCAGTCTTCAGTGAACAGCTCTTTTCTGAGCCCCAAACATTTTATTTTAGCAGATAGGGACTGAACAGGGGGTGGTCTACATGTCTCATTCTTAGGTACTTTGTCCTGAAGAAGTCAGAGCTACTCCACACGAAAGCTTAACCTCACACATTAGCAGATAGCCGACGTCCGTTGGTTCTCTGTTGACAAGGGCAGTATTCAGTGAGCGGCTCTTTTCAGAGCCATCAGTATACAAGGTTTGGCATACATGTCTCATTCTATGGTACTTTGTCTGAGCTACTCCTCAGCGAAGCTTGAAATACATGGGAGAGAAGAACCATGCATCGCCCACTAGCACAATCTAACATGAAATTACAATGGAAACATGACATGCATATGCAAATAAACCAGAAAAAAAATCGGACACACATGCATGTGTCGGGATTTGATCCTCAGACCTTTTAAAAGGGGTTATACGAGTAGAATATTCAAACAATAGGTAATTAAAGACAGGGTCAAACGATCTGTCAGTGGTTTCAAAAATAATTGGTTGCATCATGAATATAATGGTATATTTAGCAGTTTTGAAATGTTTCACATAAAATACACTCATAATTATGTTATCCGATTTGGAAATTCCAATTGTATAGGGTGTTCATAAAGTTCGTTCACCTAATGCTGTAATCTCCCTGGAGTGACCTGACAAATAAATATAATTTTCAGGGCTATAGATAACATTTCTCCGTTTTCTTTTTGAAAGGGTTCCGGACATCTGAATCCAGCTATGACACGATTTAGGGTCAAAGTGAAAGGTAAATTGGTTTTATTTTCTAACCTAAAAAATAAAAATAGCTGGAGAGGAGTTATTTTCTTACCGCGAGGAATTTTTGTCCAGGTTTATAATGTAGTGCGGTTTTATTTTTGAAAAGATATTTTTGATAGGTAGGATTTATTAACTAGAATTTTTCCTAACCTTAAAACATTCACCCGATATCTGCTAAATCGGTGAAGTGACTGGGAAGGGAAAATTGGTAAGGATTTATTTTCTTATCTTACCTGGATCGAATTCAATTCCTTACCTTCAAATTAATTTTACAGTACAGGAAAATTGGTGGTAAGGTTTCATTTTCAAACCTACAAAAATATTTTTAACAAGGATTGTATCTTTACCATAATAACAAAAATAACGGGTAAGGGCAATTAGTAATATTTATTGTGTTTCTTTGAAATCTGTTGTTGGTAGGTAAAGCTATGTAAGAAATCCTTACCATTTTCCTCACATTTATAAACATAACCCCCCCCCCTTAGCTGGTTATGAAAAAAAAGTATGGAAAATTGGTAATAGTTTACCCCCCATCACAAACAAATTATAATGGGTAAGCAAAATTGGCAAGGACTTTGTTCATACCTTGAAAAGATATTTGTGCTGATAAGGAGAATTGGTTAAGATTCGTGTTTCCTCCCTCTGTACATTTTTACTGTTTCAGTAGTGAGGCGGATATGTGAAATAGATGTTCACTTCTGGCAGAAATCATAGAAATTGGTACTTGGGAGTTCTGAAGTATGCTGATTTCAAAAATCTACGGATACAAATGATACGAGAATCCGTTTGGCGGCCATCTTGGATTTCAAAATGGCCGCCCTTGAACTATATAGAATATTCAATATCTCAGCCTGTGAAGGTCAGATGATGCTAAAAATGGTGGCAACACCCATATTTGTATTGCCGAGGGACCCATAAAAAGTATTTTTAAACATGAGAACTGTTACCTTAAGGGACCAGCTTGGATTTCAAAATGGCCGCCATTTCAACACAGTATGTTGAATAGATTGGCTTGTGAAGGTCACATGATGCTAAAATTGGCGGCAATACCCATATTTGCAATGCCAAGGGTCCCATAATTATATATTATTACAAACATGAGAAATGCTATCTTAAGCAGACATATTTGATTTCAAAATGGCCGCCATTTAAGTACAATAGTCACAGACTACTACAGACCATGTATCAACAGTTAAAGTCCACGTGCCGTTTCTATATTATAAACAATCACGCCATCGATTTGTGCCTTCGCGCTTTGCGTGCTTTAGCGATCACGCGATACCGTAAAAATACGCGGTAAGTGCGTAGCCATTTTGCCTGCCGCATTTCATGGAAGAATCAGCCCTCATTATCGGGCGATGCTGAGAGTTTGAAATTTGTGATTGCTTGTACGCGGTCTGTTATCTTTTACGTCCATGACAATAGTATATCCTTTGTTATTTGTGACGTAAGCAACACAAGTAAAACGGTACTAAAGTTTGTTTGGCTCCCTCATATGTATTAATATAGAATTACATGAACACAGTTGGGCCATGACTAATACAAGCACGTCTGTATCTGTGGCAAGTATCATTGCTTACTCGTAGTCTCCATGAAGGACATGCATAGCACGAAGTAGCATCCTGTAGTCGGGCTCTTCATGATTACAATTAGGTTGTAGTTCAGATACTTCTGATGGTGGGTTTGAAAGAACACGTTCTTTATTGGTTGTCACGAGCAATTTACATGCTGGTACCGAGACTGTTGCTCATAGCAGAAGCTAGAAACTGGAAAGGTCCTGCTTTATTGGAATCCTCACGGAGAGAAAAATTCCAGTTGAAGACCCCAGTGGATAAAGTAGTTAAGTGCCATTTTGACGAAATTGAGTTATTGGCAGATTATTAGTCACTAGGGGTCAAACATTTTTTTCTGAAAATTTGGGTCAATTTGACCCCTCCAAGTAGGGGTCACGTGAGGGGTCAAGTGGGGTCAACATTTCAAAATGGTCTCTCACGAATTGGAGGAAGAGTAGTTCCAGTTGCAGTGTTGTACTCAAATAGCTGAATTGCGGATGACTGACTTCCATATGATGACACCACTCGGAAAAAAGAAGTCTTTCTGACTGAGTTGTACTTTCGTGATGTGTTTTGTATGCTTTTCCCTGTATGTTGACTGCAGTGGTAACTTGATGTGCCCATTGTGCTCTTGATATGTGAGATCCCTTCTGAAGACTGCCAGGTCACCTTTTGTTGTGACATTTGCGGTAGCCAACACGGTAATCCAACCACTACCATCAACCATCAGTTTCCAATTACTTTCAACGTTTCCATTTCTATATGAAAACCACACGTTAGTACAACATACTTGTCCTCGCTATAGCTGCTGGGCTAGGACCGCTGCATCTTCTTGGCAATTGCATACAAAGGCTAGTCCTCCGTCAACACTGGCACCTGACCAGGATTTACATGAGTAGTTGCTTGTCTGATGACATTCATATACCATGCTTAACCATAGCAACCGAATGCGCTATATCTCTAAACAACGGTAGCTGTCCAATTCTTGGTGGTGGTTGAGGAACTGAATCCTGTAAACAAAGTAAACTGACCAAGCTGGTCATCCACTTAGTTTGCATTTCATCTGAAATGAGTATTGGTAATTCAGGAATCACACAACTGATTATATTTTAGGGGGTTGTGGCATGGTGTTAGGTAGGCCTTGTGGAGGTATGAAAGTGTAGGATTCAGGCAATGGCTTGATTTAGGAATGGCTGCATTATCTAGAACTATTCTATTGTCCTGGAGTGGAGAACCAGTCTCTTTTGAATACAAATGCTGGGTGAGAGACAGTGTGGTACCATGAAATGCAGCAGATGCTAAAGTTGACGTTGGGTTGTGATCTATGTTGTCCAGGTTGCCAGTGGTATACAAACTAGCTCATATATGTTGGATAAGCAATCTCCTTATGATCATAAATAATGTCTATGACCTTGCAACACGAGACAGAAATGCCCTTATCTTCGATGAGACCACGATTTCTCGTTTTGTTGTGAATCAGAAGGCCCAAGTACATAGGCAGAATTGTTTCTCGTTCCACAGTATGGCGTGCAAAGTGGCTCTCGGCCCTGCATGGCTTCACTGTGTTGAACATAATAAGCTGCGTCAAAGAAGAGACAGTACTGCTGATTGTTTTGTTATGTGCTGTCTTCATATAATACTAACGGAGTTACATTTTAAAATAATTACGGCAGCAGTTATCATGAATAATAATATATATATGGGACTCTTGACATTACAAATATGGGTATTGCCACCAATTTTAGCATCCTGTGGTCTTCACAGGCCATGCTATTCAACATACTATGTTTAAATGGCGGCCATTTTGAAATCCAAGCTGGTACCTTAACCCTAACCCCCTAGGGGCTTTTCGGCGACGGGAAGGGAAAGAAGGAAAGAATAAAGAGAGAAAAGAAGGAAAGAAGTTGTTTGCTCTGGGTGGGATTCGAACCCAAGACCCCTCGCATGCCAAGCACTCGGTCGGCGACACTTTGCCACGGGTCTTGGGCTTCGCTGGCCAGCGAAACCGTGGCTATATATCACTTAGGGCGATTGCGTCATCACACCACGTGGGATGCATGCACGAACAGCGCATATATCAAGTAGTATTTTGTAGTATTCAGGCGGGTTAGGGTTAAGGTCAGTGTTTATGTTTTAAATAATTTTTGTTGGACCCTTGACATTACAAATATGGGTATTGCCACCATCTTTAGCATCCTGTGATCTTCACAGGCCAAGATATTCAACATTCAATGTTTAAATGGCGGCCATTTTGAAATCCAAGCTGGTCCCTTAAGGTAACAGTTCTCATGTTTAAAAGTACTCTTTATGGGTCCCTTTGCAATACAAATATGGGTATTGCCACTGATTTTAGCAACCTGTGACCTTCACAAGCGGATAAATTTAACATACTATATATTCAAATGGCGGCCAATTTGAATTCCAAGATGGCGGCAAAACGGCTGCTCGGATTATTTGTATCCGTAGCTTTTTGAAATCAGCACACCTTTAAACCCCTATATACCCATTTTCATGATTACTGCCAAAAGAGAACATCTCATCCAATCTATGTCACATCAGGTTCCTAAATGTGCTGAAATAAAGCTCAGTATTCTCGTTTCACTTACATCATCCAAATAACTAGGATCTGTGTGGAATTCTTCAACAAGCATCTTGCACACGTCTACCAGATGGTTTTCAGCAGCTACATGAAGTGGTATGCGTCCGTCCTTTATACAAACCAACGCATATCAAAACCAACATGAACATTACAAAGCAATATTATTTGAAATATATTTTACGTTATTATTTTAATTTAATTTTTAAGGATTTATCCAATTTATTTTCATCCAATTATAATATTTTAAAACACTGAAGACCAAAATTGACTAGCTACTACCTCCATGATTGGATTAAGTAAATAACTAAATCCTGTTATCTACCCAGCAATGTTTGCTTATCTTAATAATTGTAACAAACTGTAGTGTACTAAATGGTATAAGACAGAAAAGGCAAACAGACAGAAATTTAGAGTTTTAAATTAGAGAGTTGACAGGAAGTTGTAAGAGTTAAATTGTTATGGATATGATTGGTGTAAGCGCGAAAATGTTGAATGTCAGATCAAAGTCATCCGAGGTGAATTAAGTAATGTCAATCACAAATTGTTACAGGTCATTTGAGGTGGACTAAGTTTATATTTGGATTGTCAGAACACCTTCCCCAATCAAACACATTCCTCTTGCATTTGATCATCTTCTACTCTTCCCTAGAAAAATCATTATAATAACAAATCTACACACCATGGAATTCACCATATCACGTCCAAGTTCACATTGGGCGCCACATTCCTTTTTAAAGGAATTTTTATCAATAATTATGTGGTTTACATCCGTTTGTTCATTAATAAATACACATAATCAAGCTGAGGGAGTCGCCCCGACCTCAGTAGGTATATTCATGTCAATGTCGTACACTATTTGTTTTAGAGGATAAACGATTGCCAGTGGCGTAGATTTCTTTTTGAAATGTGTGTGTGTGTGGGGGGGGGGGGGGTGGAAATATTTTTGGAAATATAATGAATGCAGTACTTTTTTGCGACATAATAAGTTCATGGTGCAAATGCGCGCGAAGCGCGTTAAACATTTTGCTATTTTGAAGCTAAACTGATGAAATGTGGTGCAAAAGCGGAATAAATGCTCGCGAAGCGCGCGAAAATTTGCACTTTTGGGGCTAAAATGGGCAAATATGAGGTCAACATTGGGGATGATTGTATGGAGCATCTCCCCTGGTAAAATATTGGGGGGTGTAAATCCCCATCCCACCGGGATCTACGCCTATGACGATGGCTAAAAAGAATTATACAAGAAAGACAAGCATAAATCAACACAATACCCATTTCCACATCTTTCGACTGGTCTACGTGTGTGCCAATTAGTTGGATCAATGGTTTCGTGTCTACTGTTGGATCGTGGCAAGCTTTGATGAAGCATAACCAGTATTTGAGCTGGAATTAAGATTAATTGATACGTTTGTCAGCTTTGTATATTAGTGGGTGAGCTGTCAAATGGGTTTTTAGAACCACGAGGGAGGGCAAATCTACACTGCTACCGGAAGTAATTTCCATCAAGGAGTACACACACACACACACACACCCCCACCCCCACACACACATATATATATATATATATATATATGTATATATATATATTTCAGTGTGGACTTAAAATTATATGGACATCTGGTCCATATAGAGACGTCCACATACCCCCTATACACTCCCCTTTATATGCGTTTTTATGCGGTTTAAGCACGACTGCTTCTATAAGGACATCCAAATGTCCCCATAGCACTGTAAGGTCCCCATAGTACTATGATAAAAACACACTTTGTCCACATAGCTACAGTAAGATAAAAGAGTAAAACTTTTCAGTGATTCCCTTTGTCCGATAAAAGTACGAAATGAATCAACCTCCCTATTACGGGCTACTAACTAATCACTAAAAGAAGTTGCTTTTGGAGTGAAAAGTTCTTCAAATTTTGTACAGGAACAAGTTTAAAATACCTCTAATCACAAGAATTAACAAAATGTATTGACCTGTTTAGGATTTGCCGTGCTTGAGATCAACTTTGTTTCGATGTAACAATTCAGATAGGGAATATTTTGTGCAACACAGAATGTTTCGCTTCCTTGGTAACGCAGAAAAATAGGTCAATTACCATCGAAGCCTGCGGTGCCTAGGTGATTAACCCACCTGATAGTACAAACTGGTTTTTTAATATTTCAAACGAAGTAAGGCATTTGACCTTTGACCGATTTTTGGTAATAATTCATTAACGCTATATAACGTTTTTATGACAAGAAAATACATTGTTGTTTTTTGAAATTTGAACCTGTACTATGTTCGATGACTTTTCCGCCAAAAGCTACCCCGGTTTAATTGCTATCATGCTTTTTAGTATACCTTATGATGTCAAGTAGCTATTGGCGCAGCTTCAGACACCAGTGGTACGTCATATACTACCTGACTAATTTTATTTATAAGCGTTTGGTTAAATTTTATTATTATACTTGATTTGCATTTATAAGTAACATATCATTTTGTCTGTATCCTTCATAGTATTTTAAATTGGCTTCTCTTTTATATGTATTTGTATGTACCTTTTTCTAATTATTATTGTAATTTATATGTTGGTTTTAAGCACATGGAGACGTCTTGTATGATGCGCTATAAATTTCTTTTACTTTTATAATTATATTAATTACCTTTTCATAAACTCATAATACGAAGTGCTCTTACCACTTCGTCAGTACCAGAAATATGCTATTATAATTGAAAATCGTACCTGTTCTTTCTGCTCATCTTCTGGATCGCAACAGCTATATACAACGACAAATACCCCTCGCCCAGTGCCAAGCAGCATAGCATGGGTGATATGGAACTCAACCTGACCAGCTGTGTCCCATATCATGAAAGATCCTGCTCCTGTAATTGTCTTTCCTTTCACCTTTATTCCTGGAGTGGGGCATCGATTCTCATGGCGACGTATCGTGATTAGCGACTTTAATGCACCCTGTGTATGAATTAAGTTTTTTTTTTGAAAACTTATTGCAAAATATTCTAACATAATGTATTTCAGTGTTGGCGACATATTTGGCAAAAATTGTTTGCAAAAATATTCTATAATATAATTTTGGCAGCAAAAAAAAACATTGTTGTGGTGTGTTTTCATACAAAAATGTTTTAAACCCTTTATATAACCTGACATTTGATGTTCTTAAAACGTTTTTACCAAAACCAAAACACAAATTCTTATTGGTTTAACACGTTTTAAAAACTTTCTGTGTTTTACTGGGATGATGAGAACCATTATAATTAAGAAATAGTTAAATACCACAATTCTTACAATACATTCTTACACATCAAACCGTCGAAATCTTATTTACCGTTGTTAGAGATGTCTTCAAAGTAGACTTCCCTTTTGCCGGATGTCCCACTAAGAACAGCTTGATGGTTTCTACAGGTGTACTGCCGGCTTTCAATAAAGCAGATATCTGAGAAGCCTTTTGATATTTGGAAGAAAAGTAGCAATTTGAACAAGCCATCATTTTTCTTCATATTAATAAACAGTACATAAGTCAAAACGACAAAAAACAATATTAAAATTACGACGTTAAACCAATAACCTACCTTAATACTCTTTACAAATTCCCGCCTGTCAGGTATGTCTTCGTTTGCACTCCAGTAGTCAAGAGGAGTCTTCCCAACCTGTACAAGACATGATTAAACATCTGTATTACATTGTTTCTTTACTCCGTGGCTACATGGATATCTACAAATCAAGCCAAATGTTAAGGGAAAGGGGGGGGGGGTCGTACCCCCTCAGGCTACCCCTGTATTGTATTCGTTAAATAATCAATAATTTGATGACGGTAGTCTTTTCGCTCGCTTGTCGCCACTCTGGCCCGGATTCAATTCAATTCTTTGCCACATATGAGTTTGGTTGCTCGTCCTCGCGGGTATTCTTTTCCTCCGGGTACTTCGATTTTCATCCTGCTTCTAAAGTCGGCCCTCTCATAATATCCCTGTCCAGTCATAATTTGGTTGTCATCCGTTTAATTTTCTGCCTGGCTTCGCTCGAATGTTATAAATGAACTAGTACTATACCCTTGTGCATGACAGCACGCATTCTTGCCAGTCAGTGAACATTTGGTATTTATTTAATTTATATGTATGTATTATTATACAATAGGTCAGAAACGTGATAGCGATACTGTTTGCCCCGTTAACCCCATATGACCTTTGACCCGGATTATATCGGTTGATAACATTTGAC
The DNA here is from genome assembly GCF_039555335.1 of Amphiura filiformis. Lineage (NCBI taxonomy): Eukaryota > Metazoa > Echinodermata > Ophiuroidea > Amphilepidida > Amphiuridae > Amphiura > Amphiura filiformis. The sequence goes on along the minus strand of NC_092637.1, from coordinate 15,711,786 downwards.
CTTGCATAACCTCGACCTTATTTTCGACGTGTTACTCTCATTGATTTTGTCCATGGATAATTACTTTCACCAAGTGCAAGCGCAATCGGGCGAAGTTTAAAATTTGACCCCTAGATGCATGAATTTGATCTCGGTTGACTTCGATTTTATTTTAGTCATGCCCCTCTCATATCAAGGATTCCACCCGCCAAGTATAAGCCCAATCGGGCAAAGTTTAAAATTTGACTTTTGATTTTTGACCTCCGATTTCAACCAAATATTCGGATCAAAACTGACGGTACTGAATTACAGATATTTTTCCCCTTTTACGACGAGAGTTCATAACAATTTTATTTGTTTAATAATCACAAAAAGAGGTAACGGGGCAACCTAATTTTGTTGCAAACTCTCTGCAGTTGCATCAGCAGATAAGCGAGGTTTGCTTGTTTTATGTTGACAAGGGGCAGTCTTCAGTGAACAGCTCTTTTCTGAGCCCCAAACATTTTATTTTAGCAGATAGGGACTGAACAGGGGGTGGTCTACATGTCTCATTCTTAGGTACTTTGTCCTGAAGAAGTCAGAGCTACTCCACACGAAAGCTTAACCTCACACATTAGCAGATAGCCGACGTCCGTTGGTTCTCTGTTGACAAGGGCAGTATTCAGTGAGCGGCTCTTTTCAGAGCCATCAGTATACAAGGTTTGGCATACATGTCTCATTCTATGGTACTTTGTCTGAGCTACTCCTCAGCGAAGCTTGAAATACATGGGAGAGAAGAACCATGCATCGCCCACTAGCACAATCTAACATGAAATTACAATGGAAACATGACATGCATATGCAAATAAACCAGAAAAAAAAATCGGACACACATGCATGTGTCGGGATTTGATCCTCAGACCTTTTAAAAGGGGTTATACGAGTAGAATATTCAAACAATAGGTAATTAAAGACAGGGTCAAACGATCTGTCAGTGGTTTCAAAAATAATTGGTTGCATCATGAATATAATGGTATATTTAGCAGTTTTGAAATGTTTCACATAAAATACACTCATAATTATGTTATCCGATTTGGAAATTCCAATTGTATAGGGTGTTCATAAAGTTCGTTCACCTAATGCTGTAATCTCCCTGGAGTGACCTGACAAATAAATATAATTTTCAGGGCTATAGATAACATTTCTCCGTTTTCTTTTTGAAAGGGTTCCGGACATCTGAATCCAGCTATGACACGATTTAGGGTCAAAGTGAAAGGTAAATTGGTTTTATTTTCTAACCTAAAAATAAAAATAGCTGGAGAGGAGTTATTTTCTTACCGCGAGGAATTTTTGTCCAGGTTTATAATGTAGTGCGGTTTTATTTTTGAAAAGATATTTTTGATAGGTAGGATTTATTAACTAGAATTTTTCCTAACCTTAAAACATTCACCCGATATCTGCTAAATCGGTGAAGTGACAGGGAAGGGAAAATTGGTAAGGATTTATTTTCTTATCTTACCTGGATCGAATTCAATTCCTTACCTTCAAATTAATTTTACAGTACAGGAAAATTGGTGGTAAGGTTTCATTTTCAAACCTACAAAAATATTTTTAACAAGGATTGTATCTTTACCATAATAACAAAAATAACGGGTAAGGGCAATTAGTAATATTTATTGTGTTTCTTTGAAATCTGTTGTTGGTAGGTAAAGCTATGTAAGAAATCCTTACCATTTTCCTCACATTTATAAACATAACCCCCCCCTTAGCTGGTTATGAAAAAAAAGTATGGAAAATTGGTAATAGTTTACCCCCCCCCCCATCACAAAAAAATTATAATGGGTAAGCAAAATTGGCAAGGACTTTGTTCATACCTTGAAAAGATATTTGTGCTGATAAGGAGAATTGGTTAAGATTCGTGTTTCCACCCTCTGTACATTTTTACTGTTTCAGTAGTGAGGCGGATATGTGAAATAGATGTTCACTTCTGGCAGAAATCATAGAAATTGGTACTTGGGAGTTCTGAAGTATGCTGATTTCAAAAATCTACGGATACAAATGATACGAGAATCCGTTTGGCGGCCATCTTGGATTTCAAAATGGCCGCCCTTGAACTATATAGAATATTCAATATCTCAGCCTGTGAAGGTCAGATGATGCTAAAAATGGTGGCAACACCCATATTTGTATTGCCGAGGGACCCATAAAAAGTATTTTTAAACATGAGAACTGTTACCTTAAGGGACCAGCTTGGATTTCAAAATGGCCGCCATTTCAACACAGTATGTTGAATAGATTGGCTTGTGAAGGTCACATGATGCTAAAATTGGCGGCAATACCCATATTTGCAATGCCAAGGGTCCCATAATTATATATTATTACAAACATGAGGAATGCTATCTTAAGCAGACATATTTGATTTCAAAATGGCCGCCATTTAAGTACAATAGTCACAGACTACTACAGACCATGTATCAACAGTTAAAGTCCACGTGCCGTTTCTATATTATAAACAATCACGCCATCGATTTGTGCCTTCGCGCTTTGCGTGCTTTAGCGATCACGCGATACCGTAAAATACGCGGTAAGTGCGTAGCCATTTTGCCTGCCGCATTTCATGGAAGAATCAGCCCTCATTATCGGGCGATGCTGAGAGTTTGAAATTTGTGATTGCTTGTACGCGGCGGTCTGTTATCTTTTACGTCCATGACAATAGTATATCCTTTGTTATTTGTGACGTAAGCAACACAAGTAAAACGGTACTAAAGTTTGTTTGGCTCCCTCATATGTATTAATATAGAATTACATGAACACAGTTGGGCCATGACTAATACAAGCACGTCTGTATCTGTGGCAAGTATCATTGCTTACTCGTAGTCTCCATGAAGGACATGCATAGCACGAAGTAGCATCCTGTAGTCGGGCTCTTCATGATTACAATTAGGTTGTAGTTCAGATACTTCTGATGGTGGGTTTGAAAGAACACGTTCTTTATTGGTTGTCACGAGCAATTTACATGCTGGTACCGAGACTGTTGCTCATAGCAGAAGCTAGAAACTGGAAAGGTCCTGCTTTATTGGAATCCTCACGGAGAGAAAAATTCCAGTTGAAGACCCCAGTGGATAAAGTAGTTAAGTGCCATTTTGACGAAATTGAGTTATTGGCAGATTATTAGTCACTAGGGGTCAAACATTTTTTTTCTGAAAATTTGGGTCAATTTGACCCCCTCCAAGTAGGGGTCACGTGAGGGGTCAAGTGGGGTCAACATTTCAAAATGGTCTCTCACGAATTGGAGGAAGAGTAGTTCCAGTTGCAGTGTTGTACTCAAATAGCTGAATTGCGGATGACTGACTTCCATATGATGACACCACTCGGAAAAAAGAAGTCTTTCTGACTGAGTTGTACTTTCGTGATGTGTTTTGTATGCTTTTCTCTGTATTTTTTTTTTTGTGGTAACTTGATGTGCCCATTGTGCTCTTGATATGTGAGATCCTTCTGAAGACTGCCAGGTCACCTTTTGTTGTGACATTTGCGGTAGCCAACACGGTAATCCAACCACTACCATCAACCATCAGTTTCCAATTACTTTCAACGTTTCCATTTCTATATGAAAACCACACGTTAGTACAACATACTTGTCCTCGCTATAGCTGCTGGGCTAGGACCGCTGCATCTTCTTGGCAATTGCATACAAAGGCTAGTCCTCCGTCAACACTGGCACCTGACCAGGATTTACATGAGTAGTTGCTTGTCTGATGACATTCATACCATGCTTAACCATAGCAACCGAATGCGCTATATCTCTAAACAACGGTAGCTGTCCAATTCTTGGTGGTGGTTGAGGAACTGAATCCTGTAAACAAAGTAAACTGACCAAGCTGGTCATCCACTTAGTTTGCATTTCATCTGAAATGAGTATTGGTAATTCAGGAATCACACAACTGATTATATTTTAGGGGGTTGTGGCATGGTGTTAGGTAGGCCTTGTGGAGGTATGAAAGTGTAGGATTCAGGCAATGGCTTGATTTAGGAATGGCTGCATTATCTAGAACTATTCTATTGTCCTGGGTGGAGAACCAGTCTCTTTTGAATACAAATGCTGGGTGAGAGACAGTGTGGTACCATGAAATGCAGCAGATGCTAAAGTTGACGTTGGGTTGTGATCTATGTTGTCCAGGTTGCCAGTGGTATACAAACTAGCTCATATATGTTGGATAAGCAATCTCCTTATGATCATAAATAATGTCTATGACCTTGCAACACGAGACAGAAATGCCCTTATCTTCGATGAGACCACGATTTCTCGTTTTGTTGTGAATCAGAAGGCCCAAGTACATAGGCAGAATTGTTTCTCGTTCCACAGTATGGCGTGCAAAGTGGCTCTCGGCCCTGCATGGCTTCACTGTGTTGAACATAATAAGCTGCGTCAAAGAAGAGACAGTACTGCTGATTGTTTTGTTATGTGCTGTCTTCATATAATACTAACGGAGTTACATTTTAAAATAATTACGGCAGCAGTTATCATGAATAATAATATATATATGGGACTCTTGACATTACAAATATGGGTATTGCCACCAATTTTAGCATCCTGTGGTCTTCACAGGCCATGCTATTCAACATACTATGTTTAAATGGCGGCCATTTTGAAATCCAAGCTGGTACCTTAACCCTAACCCCCTAGGGGCTTTTCGGCGACGGAAGGGAAAGAAGGAAAGAATAAAGAGAGAAAAGAAGGAAAGAAGTTGTTTGCTCTGGGTGGGATTCGAACCCAAGACCCCTCGCATGCCAAGCACTCGGTCGGCGACACTTTGCCACGGGTCTTGGGCTTCGCTGGCCAGCGAAACCGTGGCTATATATCACTTAGGGCGATTGCGTCATCACACCACGTGGGATGCATGCACGAACAGCGCATATATCAAGTAGTATTTTGTAGTATTCAGGCGGGTTAGGGTTAAGGTCAGTGTTTATGTTTTAAATAATTACGGCAGCAGTTATCATGTTGGGACCCTTGACATTACAAATATGGGTATTGCCACCATCTTTAGCATCCTGTGATCTTCACAGGCCAAGATATTCAACATTCAATGTTTAAATGGCGGCCATTTTGAAATCCAAGCTGGTCCCTTAAGGTAACAGTTCTCATGTTTAAAAGTACTTTTATGGGTCCCTTTGCAATACAAATATGGGTATTGCCACTGATTTTAGCAACCTGTGACCTTCACAAGCGGATAAATTTAACATACTATATATTCAAATGGCGGCCAATTTGAATTCCAAGATGGCGGCAAAACGGCTGCTCGGATTATTTGTATCCGTAGCTTTTTGAAATCAGCACACCTTTAAACCCCTATATACCCATTTTCATGATTACTGCCAAAAGAGAACATCTCATCCAATCTATGTCACATCAGGTTCCTAAATGTGCTGAAATAAAGCTCAGTATTCTCGTTTCACTTACATCATCCAAATAGCTAGGATCTGTGTGGAATTCTTCAACAAGCATCTTGCACACGTCTACCAGATGGTTTTCAGCAGCTACATGAAGTGGTATGCGTCCGTCCTTTATACAAACCAACGCATATCAAAACCAACATGAACATTACAAAGCAATATTATTTGAAATATATTTTACGTTATTATTTTAATTTAATTTTTAAGGATTTATCCAATTTATTTTCATCCAATTATAATATTTTAAAACACTGAAGACCAAAATTGACTAGCTACTACCTCCATGATTGGATTAAGTAAATAACTAAATCCTGTTATCTACCCAGCAATGTTTGCTTATCTTAATAATTGTAACAAACTGTAGTGTACTAAATGGTATAAGACAGAAAAGGCAAACAGACAGAAATTTAGAGTTTTAAATTAGAGAGTTGACAGGAAGTTGTAAGAGTTAAATTGTTATGGATATGATTGGTGTAAGCGCGAAAATGTTGAATGTCAGATCAAAGTCATCCGAGGTGAATTAAGTAATGTCAATCACAAATTGTTACAGGTCATTTGAGGTGGACTAAGTTTATATTTGGATTGTCAGAACACCTTCCCCAATCAAACACATTCCTCTTGCATTTGATCATCTTCTACTCTTCCCTAGAAAAATCATTATAATAACAAATCTACACACCATGGAATTCACCATATCACGTCCAAGTTCACATTGGGCGCCACATTCCTTTTTTAAAGGAATTTTTATCAATAATTATGTGGTTTACATCCGTTTGTTCATTAATAAATACACATAATCAAGCTGAGGGAGTCGCCCCGACCTCAGTAGGTATATTCATGTCAATGTCGTACACTATTTGTTTTAGAGGATAAACGATTGCCAGTGGCGTAGATTTCTTTTGAAATGTGTGTGTGTGGGGGGGGGGGGGGTGGAAATATTTTTGGAAATATAATGAATGCAGTACTTTTTTGCGACATAATAAGTTCATGGTGCAAATGCGCGCGAAGCGCGTTAAACATTTTGCTATTTTGAAGCTAAACTGATGAAATGTGGTGCAAAAGCGGAATAAATGCTCGCGAAGCGCGCGAAAATTTGCACTTTTGGGGCTAAAATGGGCAAATATGAGGTCAACATTGGGGGGATGATTGTATGGAGCATCTCCCCTGGTAAAATATTGGGGGGGTGTAAATCCCCCATCCCACCGGGATCTACGCCTATGACGATGGCTAAAAAGAATTATACAAGAAAGACAAGTATAAATCAACACAATACCCATTTCCACATCTTTCGACTGGTCTACGTGTGTGCCAATTAGTTGGATCAATGGTTTCGTGTCTACTGTTGGATCGTGGCAAGCTTTGATGAAGCATAACCAGTATTTGAGCTGGAATTAAGATTAATTGATACGTTTGTCAGCTTTGTATATTAGTGGGTGAGCTGTCAAATGGGTTTTAGAACCACGAGGGAGGGCAAATCTACACTGCTACCGGAAGTAATTTCCATCAAGGAGTACACACACACACACACACACCCCCACCAACAGACACACATATATATATATATATATATATATGTGTATATATATATATTTCAGTGTGGACTTAAAATTATATGGACATCTGGTCCATATAGAGACGTCCACATACCCCCTATACACTCCCCTTTATATGCGTTTTTATGCGGTTTAAGCACGACTGCTTCTATAAGGACATCCAAATGTCCCCATAGCACTGTAAGGTCCCCATAGTACTATGATAAAAACACACTTTGTCCACATAGCTACAGTAAGATAAAAGAGTAAAACTTTTCAGTGATTCCCTTTGTCCGATAAAAGTACGAAATGAATCAACCTCCCTATTACGGGCTACTAACTAATCACTAAAAGAAGTTGCTTTTGGAGTGAAAAGTTCTTCAAATTTTGTACAGGAACAAGTTTAAAATACCTCTAATCACAAGAATTAACAAAATGTATTGACCTGTTTAGGATTTGCCGTGCTTGAGATCAACTTTGTTTCGATGTAACAATTCAGATAGGGAATATTTTGTGCAACACAGAATGTTTCGCTTCCTTGGTAACGCAGAAAAATAGGTCAATTACCATCGAAGCCTGCGGTGCCTAGGTGATTAACCCACCTGATAGTACAAACTGGTTTTTTAATATTTCAAACGAAGTAAGGCATTTGACCTTTGACCGATTTTTGGTAATAATTCATTAACGCTATATAACGTTTTTATGACAAGAAAATACATTGTTGTTTTTTGAAATTTGAACCTGTACTATGTTCGATGACTTTTCCGCCAAAAGCTACCCCGGTTTAATTGCTATCATGCTTTTAGTATACCTTATGATGTCAAGTAGCTATTGGCGCAGCTTCAGACACCAGTGGTACGTCATATACTACCTGACTAATTTTATTTATAAGCGTTTGGTTAAATTTTATTATTATACTTGATTTGCATTTATAAGTAACATATCATTTTGTCTGTATCCTTCATAGTATTTTAAATTGGCTTCTCTTTTATATGTATTTGTATGTACCTTTTTCTAATTATTATTGTAATTTATATGTTGGTTTTAAGCACATGGAGACGTCTTGTATGATGCGCTATAAATTTCTTTTACTTTTATAATTATATTAATTACCTTTTCATAACTCATAATACGAAGTGCTCTTACCACTTCGTCAGTACCAGAAATATGCTATTATAATTGAAAATCGTACCTGTTCTTTCTGCTCATCTTCTGGATCGCAACAGCTATATACAACGACAAATACCCCTCGCCCAGTGCCAAGCAGCATAGCATGGGTGATATGGAACTCAACCTGACCAGCTGTGTCCCATATCATGAAAGATCCTGCTCCTGTAATTGTCTTTCCTTTCACCTTTATTCCTGGAGTGGGGCATCGATTCTCATGGCGACGTATCGTGATTAGCGACTTTAATGCACCCTGTGTATGAATTAAGTTTTTTTTGAAAACTTATTGCAAAATATTCTAACATAATGTATTTCAGTGTTGGCGACATATTTGGCAAAAATTGTTTGCAAAAATATTCTATAATATAATTTTGGCAGCATTTTAAAAACATTGTTGTGGTGTGTTTTCATACAAAAATGTTTTAAACCCTTTATATAACCCGACATTTGATGTTCTTAAAACGTTTTTACCAAAACCAAAACACAAATTCTTATTGGTTTAACACGTTTTAAAAACTTTCTGTGTTTTACTGGGATGATGAGAACCATTATAATTAAGAAATAGTTAAATACCACAATTCTTACAATACATTCTTACACATCAAACCGTCGAAATCTTATTTACCGTTGTTAGAGATGTCTTCAAAGTAGACTTCCCTTTTGCCGGATGTCCCACTAAGAACAGCTTGATGGTTTCTACAGGTGTACTGCCGGCTTTCAATAAAGCAGATATCTGAGAAGCCTTTTGATATTTGGAAGAAAAGTAGCAATTTGAACAAGCCATCATTTTTCTTCATATTAATAAACAGTACATAAGTCAAAACGACAAAAAACAATATTAAAATTACGACGTTAAACCAATAACCTACCTTAATACTCTTTACAAATTCCCGCCTGTCAGGTATGTCTTCGTTTGCACTCCAGTAGTCAAGAGGAGTCTTCCCAACCTGTACAAGACATGATTAAACATCTGTATTACATTGTTTCTTTACTCCGTGGCTACATGGATATCTACAAATCAAGCCAAATGTTAAGGGAAAGGGGGGGGGGGGTCGTACCCCCTCAGGCTACCCCTGTATTGTATTCGTTAAATAATCAATAATTTGATGACGGTAGTCTTTTCGCTCGCTTGTCGCCACTCTGGCCCGGATTCAATTCAATTCTTTGCCACATATGAGTTTGGTTGCTCGTCCTCGCGGGTATTCTTTTCCTCCGGGTACTTCGATTTTCATCCTGCTTCTAAAGTCGGCCCTCTCATAATATCCCTGTCCAGTCATAATTTGGTTGTCATCCGTTTAATTTTCTGCCTGGCTTCGCTCGAATGTTATAAATGAACTAGTACTATACCCTTGTGCATGACAGCACGCATTCTTGCCAGTCAGTGAACATTTGGTATTTATTTAATTTATATGTATGTATTATTATACAATAGGTCAGAAACGTGATAGCGATACTGTTTGCCCCGTTAACCCCATATGACCTTTGACCCGGATTATATCGGTTGATAACATTTGACCTTGCATAACCTCGACCTTATTTTCGACGTGTTACTCTCATTGATTTTGTCCATGGATAATTACTTTCACCAAGTGCAAGCGCAATCGGGCGAAGTTTAAAATTTGACCCCTAGATGCATGAATTTGATCTCGGTTGACTTCGATTTTATTTTAGTCATGCCCCTCTCATATCAAGGATTCCACCCGCCAAGTATAAGCCCAATCGGGCAAAGTTTAAAATTTGACTTTTGATTTTTGACCTCCGATTTCAACCAAATATTCGGATCAAAACTGACGGTACTGAATTACAGATATTTTTCCCCTTTTACGACGAGAGTTCATAACAATTTTATTTGTTTAATAATCACAAAAAGAGGTAACGGGGCAACCTAATTTTGTTGCAAACTCTCTGCAGTTGCATCAGCAGATAAGCGAGGTTTGCTTGTTTTATGTTGACAAGGGGCAGTCTTCAGTGAACAGCTCTTTTCTGAGCCCCAAACATTTTATTTTAGCAGATAGGGACTGAACAGGGGGTGGTCTACATGTCTCATTCTTAGGTACTTTGTCCTGAAGAAGTCAGAGAGCTACTCCACACGAAAGCTTAACCTCACACATTAGCAGATAGCCGACGTCCGTTGGTTCTCTGTTGACAAGGGCAGTATTCAGTGAGCGGCTCTTTTCAGAGCCATCAGTATACAAGGTTTGGCATACATGTCTCATTCTATGGTACTTTGTCTGAGCTACTCCTCAGCGAAGCTTGAAATACATGGGAGAGAAGAACCATGCATCGCCCACTAGCACAATCTAACATGAAATTACAATGGAAACATGACATGCATATGCAAATAAACCAGAAAAAAAAATCGGACACACATGCATGTGTCGGGATTTGATCCTCAGACCTTTTAAAAGGGGTTATACGAGTAGAATATTCAAACAATAGGTAATTAAAGACAGGGTCAAACGATCTGTCAGTGGTTTCAAAAATAATTGGTTGCATCATGAATATAATGGTATATTTAGCAGTTTTGAAATGTTTCACATAAAATACACTCATAATTATGTTATCCGATTTGGAAATTCCAATTGTATAGGGTGTTCATAAAGTTCGTTCACCTAATGCTGTAATCTCCCTGGAGTGACCTGACAAATAAATATAATTTTCAGGGCTATAGATAACATTTCTCCGTTTTCTTTTTTGAAAGGGTTCCGGACATCTGAATCCAGCTATGACACGATTTAGGGTCAAAGTGAAAGGTAAATTGGTTTTATTTTCTAACCTAAAAAATAAAAATAGCTGGAGAGGAGTTATTTTCTTACCGCGAGGAATTTTTGTCCAGGTTTATAATGTAGTGCGGTTTTATTTTTGAAAAGATATTTTTGATAGGTAGGATTTATTAACTAGAATTTTTCCTAACCTTAAAACATTCACCCGATATCTGCTAAATCGGTGAAGTGACTGGGAAGGAAAATTGGTAAGGATTTATTTTCTTATCTTACCTGGATCGAATTCAATTCCTTACCTTCAAATTAATTTTACAGTACAGGAAAATTGGTGGTAAGGTTTCATTTTCAAACCTACAAAAATATTTTTAACAAGGATTGTATCTTTACCATAATAACAAAAATAACGGGTAAGGGCAATTAGTAATATTTATTGTGTTTCTTTGAAATCTGTTGTTGGTAGGTAAAGCTATGTAAGAAATCCTTACCATTTTCCTCACATTTATAAACATAACCCCCCCTTAGCTGGTTATTATGAAAAAAAAGTATGGAAAATTGGTAATAGTTTACCCCCCATCACAAACAAATTATAATGGGTAAGCAAAATTGGCAAGGACTTTGTTCATACCTTGAAAAGATATTTGTGCTGATAAGGAGAATTGGTTAAGATTCGTGTTTCCTCCCTCTGTACATTTTTACTGTTTCAGTAGTGAGGCGGATATGTGAAATAGATGTTCACTTCTGGCAGAAATCATAGAAATTGGTACTTGGGAGTTCTGAAGTATGCTGATTTCAAAAATCTACGGATACATATGATACGAGAATCCGTTTGGCGGCCATCTTGGATTTCAAAATGGCCGCCCTTGAACTATATAGAATATTCAATATCTCAGCCTGTGAAGGTCAGATGATGCTAAAAATGGTGGCAACACCCATATTTGTATTGCCGAGGGACCCATAAAAAGTATTTTTAAACATGAGAACTGTTACCTTAAGGGACCAGCTTGATTTCAAAATGGCCGCCATTTCAACACAGTATGTTGAATAGATTGGCTTGTGAAGGTCACATGATGCTAAAATTGGCGGCAATACCCATATTTGCAATGCCAAGGGTCCCATAATTATATATTATTACAAACATGAGAAATGCTATCTTAAGCAGACATATTTGATTTCAAAATGGCCGCCATTTAAGTACAATAGTCACAGACTACTACAGACCATGTATCAACAGTTAAAGTCCACGTGCCGTTTCTATATTATAAACAATCACGCCATCGATTTGTGCCTTCGCGCTTTGCGTGCTTTAGCGATCACGCGATACCGTAAAAATACGCGGTAAGTGCGTAGCCATTTTGCCTGCCGCATTTCATGGAAGAATCAGCCCTCATTATCGGGCGATGCTGAGAGTTTGAAATTTGTGATTGCTTGTACGCGGTCTGTTATCTTTTACGTCCATGACAATAGTATATCCTTTGTTATTTGTGACGTAAGCAACACAAGTAAAACGGTACTAAAGTTTGTTTGGCTCCCTCATATGTATTAATATAGAATTACATGAACACAGTTGGGCCATGACTAATACAAGCACGTCTGTATCTGTGGCAAGTATCATTGCTTACTCGTAGTCTCCATGAAGGACATGCATAGCACGAAGTAGCATCCTGTAGTCGGGCTCTTCATGATTACAATTAGGTTGTAGTTCAGATACTTCTGATGGTGGGTTTGAAAGAACACGTTCTTTATTGGTTGTCACGAGCAATTTACATGCTGGTACCGAGACTGTTGCTCATAGCAGAAGCTAGAAACTGGAAAGGTCCTGCTTTATTGGAATCCTCACGGAGAGAAAAATTCCAGTTGAAGACCCCAGTGGATAAAGTAGTTAAGTGCCATTTTGACGAAATTGAGTTATTGGCAGATTATTAGTCACTAGGGGTCAAACATTTTTTTCTGAAAATTTGGGTCAATTTGACCCCCTCCAAGTAGGGGTCACGTGAGGGGTCAAGTGGGGTCAATATTTCAAAATGGTCTCTCACGAATTGGAGGAAGAGTAGTTCCAGTTGCAGTGTTGTACTCAAATAGCTGAATTGCGGATGACTGACTTCCATATGATGACACCACTCGGAAAAAAAAGAAGTCTTTCTGACTGAGTTGTACTTTCGTGATGTGTTTTGTATGCTTTTCCCTGTATGTTGACTGCAGTGGTAACTTGATGTGCCCATTGTGCTCTTGATATGTGAGATCCCTTCTGAAGACTGCCAGGTCACCTTTTGTTGTGACATTTGCGGTAGCCAACACGGTAATCCAACCACTACCATCAACCATCAGTTTCCAATTACTTTCAACGTTTCCATTTCTATATGAAAACCACACGTTAGTACAACATGCTTGTCCTCGCTATAGCTGCAGGGCTAGGACCGCTGCATCTTCTTGGCAATTGCATACAAAGGCTAGTCCTCCGTCAACACTGGCACCTGACCAGGATTTACATGAGTAGTTGCTTGTCTGATGACATTCATACCATGCTTAACCATAGCAACCGAATGCGCTATATCTCTAAACAACGGTAGCTGTCCAATTCTTGGTGGTGGTTGAGGAACTGAATCCTGTAAACAAAGTAAACTGACCAAGCTGGTCATCCACTTAGTTTGCATTTCATCTGAAATGAGTATTGGTAATTCAGGAATCACACAACTGATTATATTTTAGGGGGTTGTGGCATGGTGTTAGGTAGGCCTTGTGGAGGTATGAAAGTGTAGGATTCAGGCAATGGCTTGATTTAGGAATGGCTGCATTATCTAGAACTATTCTATTGTCCTGGAGTGGAGAACCAGTCTCTTTTGAATACAAATGCTGGGTGAGAGACAGTGGTACCATGAAATGCAGCAGATGCTAAAGTTGACGTTGGGTTGTGATCTATGTTGTCCAGGTTGCCAGTGGTATACAAACTAGCTCATATATGTTGGATAAGCAATCTCCTTATGATCATAAATAATGTCTATGACCTTGCAACACGAGACAGAAATGCCCTTATCTTCGATGAGACCACGATTTCTCGTTTTGTTGTGAATCAGAAGGCCCAAGTACATAGGCAGAATTGTTTCTCGTTCCACAGTATGGCGTGCAAAGTGGCTCTCGGCCCTGCATGGCTTCACTGTGTTGAACATAATAAGCTGCGTCAAAGAAGAGACAGTACTGCTGATTGTTTTGTTATGTGCTGTCTTCATATAATACTAACGGAGTTACATTTTAAAATAATTACGGCAGCAGTTATCATGAATAATAATATATATATGGGACTCTTGACATTACAAATATGGGTATTGCCACCAATTTTAGCATCCTGTGGTCTTCACAGGCCATGCTATTCAACATACTATGTTTAAATGGCGGCCATTTTGAAATCCAAGCTGGTACCTTAACCCTAACCCCCTAGGGGCTTTTCGGCGACGGAAGGGAAAGAAGGAAAGAATAAAGAGAGAAAAGAAGGAAAGAAGTTGTTTGCTCTGGGTGGGATTCGAACCCAAGACCCCTCGCATGCCAAGCACTCGGTCGGCGACACTTTGCCACGGGTCTTGGGCTTCGCTGGCCAGCGAAACCGTGGCTATATATCACTTAGGGCGATTGCGTCATCACACCACGTGGGATGCATGCACGAACAGCGCATATATCAAGTAGTATTTTGTAGTATTCAGGCGGGTTAGGGTTAAGGTCAGTGTTTATGTTTTTGTTGGACCCTTGACATTACAAATATGGGTATTGCCACCATCTTTAGCATCCTGTGATCTTCACAGGCCAAGATATTCAACATTCAATGTTTAAATGGCGGCCATTTTGAAATCCAAGCTGGTCCCTTAAGGTAACAGTTCTCATGTTTAAAAGTACTTTTTATGGGTCCCTTTGCAATACAAATATGGGTATTGCCACTGATTTTAGCAACCTGTGACCTTCACAAGCGGATAAATTTAACATACTATATATTCAAATGGCGGCCAATTTGAATTCCAAGATGGCGGCAAAACGGCTGCTCGGATTATTTGTATCCGTAGCTTTTTGAAATCAGCACACCTTTAAACCCCTATATACCCATTGTCATGATTACTGCCAAAAGAGAACATCTCATCCAATCTATGTCACATCAGGTTCCTAAATGTGCTGAAATAAAGCTCAGTATTCTCGTTTCACTTACATCATCCAAATAACTAGGATCTGTGTGGAATTCTTCAACAAGCATCTTGCACACGTCTACCAGATGGTTTTCAGCAGCTACATGAAGTGGTATGCGTCCGTCCTTTATACAAACCAACGCATATCAAAACCAACATGAACATTACAAAGCAATATTATTTGAAATATATTTTACGTTATTATTTTAATTTAATTTTTAAGGATTTATCCAATTTATTTTCATCCAATCGCATTGAGTCAGTGCAATTTTGTTCCAAGACGTAATTTATCACTTTGATATGATGAGTGTTTCCTATCTGAGTGACAAGACATTCTCCAATTACCATCCTATTGATGGATATGAGAGTTCTAACTAAGTACTCGCAATTCATTATTACTAGCGCGGCTTATATGATCAGCACATTCTGCCAAGTGGGCTTTTTAAAATAATTTGAAAGCTAAATATTCATGTTTTAACAAGGGCCCTTGTTACCTGAAGAAAACAAGAAAGCGCGCTAATTCTCTAAGACTATCACCAATTTGAGAGAATGTATGCACATTATTCTTAGATTTAACACATTTAGGCACATTTGACGGGATTTATTGGAATTCGTCAAAATAGTGTGCCATTTAGCACGATCTAGTACATTACTGATATAATATCGGCCTCATTTCGTGCAAATTTCCAATATATAGCGATAGAACCACAATAAATATTTGATAACATTTAAACGTAATATTTTTCATTTTGAGAAAATATCAAAGCAACGGAAGAGAAAAGCGATAATCGTAACTTAAATATTAGTGCTGTAAAAAAAATCGGTATTTGGTATTCCAACAGGGGAGCAATCCGCTTTGTGTACGTGAAATAAAATATATACATCCAAGGTGACAATTTCTACCTGTTGTGGCGTGTTAACTTCAGCTTTACCCTTTAACCCGTGAATAGAGGAATCCTTTTGCTACACTCCCAATCTTTTTTTGAAAATCATTTTTGTTGGTCAAAAATGATGCTTTCAGAAAAAGTCGCACTTTTCAACGTCCTATACATGTAATGTACAAAAACGTTGTCGATATCAACTTGATCAATGTTTTGATTGATTTAATTTTTAGTTAATTTTCTTAAATTTTATGTATCCGATACTCAGGCACCCATGCAATCATCTTTCGGTATAAAACAATTATTTAATTTACATGAATTTTGACATGAATGGGGTGGTCAGTCGGTGTTTAAAAAATGGTAAAATCACTATAGGAGTAGAAATAAGGTTTGTAGTGTGATGCTTATTTCTTTCGTTGGGTAGAAGAGATGAACAAATTACTTGTAAATGGTAGACTGAAACAGTTGCAAATATCTATAGCAACGGCTCTTTTGAATAAAAGCGTACATGGCAAAGAAGAAATGGCCAACAGAGATTGGAAGTCAGCATCCAGCCAATTAACTGTATGCAGCCAATCTCTTGTGGCTACATCATGAGTGTTACATCTTTATCTAAGAAAGCCACCATTTTAAATCAAAATGCAAGATTTTTCAACCGATTGATCAAATGTAAACGTGGAGAGCTCGTTTCTCCTTCCTAGTGATTTTATCATTTTGAAACAACTGTTGATTTAAAACTTCAAAGAAAATCTTACTTTACGTCAAAATTAAGTTCAACAAATCTTTGTTTTGGACTGAATAATGGTTGCATGGGTGAATGACGGATCGGAGAGAGACGTGTAAAGGAAAAAAAACCCAATAATTAAATGAACCTTAACATTAATATCGAGAACGTTTTGTACATAAAAAGTGCAACTTTGTCTAAAAGCATCAATTTTTAAAAACGTGATTATTTTTGACCAAAAATATTGTTTTTGCAAATGAAACAACTTTGGGTGGGTCGAAAAACGAATCGGCTATTCACAGCTTTTTGAATTTTTCAAATCAACAAAATGTATGTCAAGTTATGCAAAGAAATATTTTTGTAATTTTAGGGGTGAGATATTTCTTTTGAACCATGTATACATCCAAGGTGAAATTTCTACCTGTTGTGGCGAGTTGACTTCAGCTTTACCCTCTGTGACTAGAATCCTACACACGTCAACGTGACCATTCTTTGATGCCGCATACAGGGGTGTTTCCCCTTTCTGAAGCAAAACAGAACAAAATGAGTGACTCTAGAGATGACGCAGGATACTTAGATTAGGACCATAATAACTTGTTTTTACAACTTTGAGTAGAGATCCAAGTAACGGTATTGTAATGTGCCCTGAGTAATTTAATTTGATGATTTATCTTTGTTTACAATTAAAATCTATTTCATGAGACATTTTAGGGATTCCCCTTTCTTGCATCAACTTGATCAAAAACAAATTGAATCATTTCTAATTTTGGATCATATGGGAATTCCCCTGATATGTAAAGTGAAGATGACATCATATGGATTCAGGAAGTGATGTCATGGGATTCACCTCAGGAAGTGATGTCATGTGAAAGGTTAATGTTATAATTAAGACTTGGGAATTCGTAAGATCGCATTTGGCTATTAAAATAATTGGATTTCCCAGTGTTTGATATATAAGAGAATGTAAACATAATTCTTCACAGTTTATAGTGTTGACCTGGGCTAGCTAACTAATATGCTTACAGTCCTATTCCTTCAAAGAAAGGAAATTGCAAACCAGAATTATTTTATGTAGTCAATGTACTACTACCTTCCAGTGTTGTCGGAGAAGATCTAGAATACGGCAAAGAACGTAATTCTTCCAAGAAAGGAATATATATTCTTTTGTCGACTTGCTGAAGTCTGTTTTTTTTTATCCAACACAACTGTCAATATAAGTGGGGACAACTGCATCGCAGACCTGCTTCCTGGAGATATTGTGTGAAAGGTGGAAATAGCACCAGTTTTGGAGAAAGCAGCGCAAGGTGTTAAGTTTGGAGAAAGCAGCGCAAGGAGTTAAATTTGGGGAAAGCAGCGCAAGGAGATAAATTTGGAGAAAGCAGCGCAAGGAGATAAATGGTTGGAGAAAGCAGCACTTTTTTGTGTGAGGGTTTTATACGCAAGGATATGCAAGTGTACAAGGGACTTTGCTGATTTTCGCAGGACAAGTGATTTACATCAGCCGTCCAGAACATACAAGAACTCTATGACCACCCACAAGAAGACTGCTGGTTAAGTGCTGAGTGTTGTTGTGATCGTGTGATTATTTTTATATGCATTTGTTGTCATGTATTGTACCAATCATATCTTTACTTTCGATTGAAGACTTGGATTTTGTTGGCTTAATCAGACAGTGTATTTGTGTTATGCATTCGTGTGGGTTTGGGTGAGAGGTGATTTTGGCCTTGAGTCAGTACGACTCGTAACAGTATACTAACTTGACTTAATACATTGGGAGCGGCGAAAACCTTTTTATAGCTTTTTTTCAGATGACATGACCGCACAAAATATTTTTTGATTTAGCACAATTAGCCAAATTTTGCGGGATTTATTGGAATTTTTTCAAAATAGTTATTGCCCCATTTAGCGCGATCTACGACATTACTGATATAATTTAGTAGAATTCGTCCTAATTGTCTGCAAATTTCCAATATTTAGCACTAGAACCAGAATAATTATTTGGTTGCATTTAAATGCAATATTAAAAAACTCGGTCGAGTTTTACCAAATTTTAAGAATAAGAATAATAACGATTAGTTAATGAATATGAATAAATGTAATTTAGCAACGCGAGGTTCATTTACCTGAAATACCTTTCCACTTCAAAAATCAATTGAAATCCGCTATTGTATTATATTTATAAATCGTAACGCAGGAATCGCATAAATAGCTGAAATACACATTTATTAATAATTGTCTCTACCGACAGCATTTCGCAAACATTAAAAATGATCCAACATAAAATTAGAATGATTGAGCCCATATTTATTGGTCGAGATATGAGTTTAAAAATATTGGATGAGTCGTAGTCGAGTCCAATATTTTAAATATTGGGCGTAAAGCATTCAATTTTATCATTATTATGTGTTGGATCCAATATTTTCACACCCTTTTTTCATAATAAGGCACCAGAACCAAATTAGTTCGATGCTTGTAATTAATTGACTATCAACTATTTAATTAGAATTACTGGTGAATTTGTATTGGTTAATATCATTACATCCCGGGCATTACATGCAGAGATCCATAATTTGTAATCACATATTAAACAATAGTCAATTAGTTAATAATATAATAAGGATCGACCAAGCACCGATGGCGATCAAAAGGTCGTACTAATTTGGTTCTATTGCCTAATGTTCTAAATTGTGTGATTCATTTGGGGCTTATTACCGTCAGAAGTCGTCAAAAATGGCAACATCGTATCAATCAACGTGGTCAAACTTGAAGCATTATACGCATAATATGAGATTGAGATTAGGATGGAATGTCACTTATCCATTATCTTGGCTGTTTATTGTGGCGACCAATAGCGCTTTGCTGAATCCGATTCCGACACAGGTGGTTGAACCAAGGGGGTGACATTAAATTCTCGGTTGTTCTATTATCAACGCATGCCTATGACAAATCCCGCTGGTTTGCTAGCTAGAAAATGAGGCCAGTTATTGATCAGTTAAAATTACTGGTCCCGAGGTGTTGGATGATTTGACTACTAGGTAGTCAAATCATCCAACACTGAGGGACCAGTAATTTGAATGGTGTATTTGCTTTACTATACCTCATACTATCATGGTAAAATCGTAAACAAAAGGTAAAATGCACACCAGTCCATGTGCCGACCAGCATGGTAATCAAGCTTATTATTTTGCTTACCTGTTTTATTGGAGGATTTCTATTCAATCAATTAATTTACATTTTCACCTATATTGAAATAAGCTTAATATTTTGCTTACCTGTTTTATTGGAGGATTTCTGTTCAATCAATTAATTAAAATTTTCACCTATATTATTCTAATTTTCTTTTTAACATTCCATAAATAACATTTTGTTTCGTAAAACGTCAAATTCGCGTGTTATTACCCATCTGTACTCTTGGCAAAATAACTGCAGCAGACGCCAGTTTCACGATAAACGCATCTGCAGAATTGCCGTTGTGTAGCATAATGCTACGTCTGAAGGAACGGTGACGTGCGGGGTCGAGACACCGTGTGGTAGTAGGGGTGCGAAAGTTTGTACTACTTCACCGTGTGCACGTAATCGCACAGGCGCGGGTAAGTAGTCAAAATACCGTACCCGGACGCTGGCGTTATTAACCAATAATATGTCTGGATTACCTAATAAATATTTATGAGGTATAGTAATAATAATTCACTTCGATCCCTTGATCATGTTAATTAAGGTTGGCAAATAACGACGCCGGTTCGAACTGTTCAATGCGAGTAGCACACTTGAAAGCGCGCCAGCTATAAGAGCAGGGAGCAATCCGGTGATGGCGCACGAGTATTACCAATCAGGCACCAGTGATTTGTTTTTTCCATAAAGTCTACTAGTTTGAGAAGGGAATGACTTTTTACAAAAGTAATGTCGAAATTAGGACTTGCTGTCAATAATGAGAAGGACATTTTTGGAGATAGCGGCGCAAGGATATAAGTGTTTGGAGAAAGCAACACATGAGGATTTTATACGCAAGTGTATTTATAAACGCAAGTGTACAACGGACTTCGCTGATTTTCGCAGGACAGGTGAATGATATATACATTAACCGTCCAGAACATTGCAATAACTCTATGATCACCAACAAGAAGACTGCTGGTAAAGTACTGATTAATTTTAAAACTGTGATTGTGTGATTATACTGTGTGTGCAATTGTTGTTATATGTACCAATCATATGTTATTTTCAATTGACATGATTGAAGACTTATATTTTGTTAGCTTAATCAATCAGTGTATTTGTGTTGTGCATTCGTGTGAATTTGAGTAAAAGGTGATTTTGGCCTTGAGTCGAGTCGTAACACATAAAAACTGTCAATCTGCAATAATCAGACATATTGGTACTTGGCTACTGGGGTGAAGTAGTGTTTTTACAAGTATGTAAAGAAATTCACATCATAGTGGCATTTCAGTTATGTATATCAGCACCAATGTACCAAAAATATGATTGGTCGCAGTCTGCTTTAGGCTGCGATCACATAGAAGTATACTATTCGGGTATACGATGCACGTTTTGCAGGTGCACGCGTATAGCTTAAATCGAGCAAGGTAATTTCATAGTACCGGGTCACAGAAGAGGGCACTATTCGGCCTGATACGAGGGGCAGTCAGTATGTAATAAGAGTTGACTCGTGACGTCATATGTGGATTGTTTTCATGGCATTTCTCTATGATTACATAAACACTGTACCTTTGCCTTTCAAACAACACATGTACAAATTATATCGCACACATGATTACGTAACAGCATTAGCATAAAATTAATAGACTAGGGACACTGCAAAATCACGCAAAAAGGCGGGCCTTTTAAATTACAGCAAAGACACGTGTTTATAATGTCCAATAATAACAGCAAAAGTACAAGGTGCATATAGGTCCTCGGTTTGCTTTTGGTAAAATATGAGTCTTGCCATTAAACATGGGTGGAAATGGGACGTCTGGAAACTTCAACAACTTTAGGGCTTGAATGGAAGCAAAATTATTCTGCAAAAACGGCGAAAATGAAAAAAAAGTTATTACAAATGACAGTAATTATCTCCAAAATAATAATAAATTTCTCATTCAATCGATGGTCTCTCTCTCTGTTCCACTACTTTTTGTATAAATGTAACAATAGTAGAATAACAGTTATATTTTAATCACGGATTCAAATATTTTCTAGGGAGACTCCCGTTTTAATGTTTGGAGATTAGTCAACAGAACTGGCAAAAAAACTTAAATTTCCACGTTTGCTTTTTATGGCAATATCAAGATTTTTATAGAAAGAAAAGCCTTGTTTTTATCAAAAATAAGACATATTTGACCACGCATTTTAAATAACCGAAAACCTTTACAGCCCAACACACATGGTTTAATGAATTGGTTTGTGTTCTATTACTGTTCCAAAAGGCAGCATTATCCATACTTTAATTCCCGAGAAAATATAGACAATACAACAATACCTCATTTCATCCTCTTATTTCCCTTAACAAAAACGACTCAATTTCAGCAGGTGACTCTAGATCATTGATTTTATGCTAATGCTGTTACGCAATCATGTGTGTGATATAATTTGTACATGTGTTGTTTGAAAGACAAAGGTACAGTGTTTATGTAATCATTGAGAAATGTCATGAAAACAATCCACATATGACGTCACGAGTCAACTCTTATTACATACTGACTGCCCCTCGTATTAGGCCGAATAGTGCCCTCTTATATGACCCGGTACAGCTTTCTAAAACTGAGTGCCACAAGATGGGCTTTTTTTTGGAACCAGCTCCCTAGTATTATCATGTCCACAAATTCTGTTGCTTCATTTAAGCAACGAGTTCTACCAGTCCAAATTTGCTCGCACCTTTGATGCAACTTGTGTTTGCACTTGGACCTCTTTTTGCAATGGACCAAATTGCAGGCAAATGTAACTCAACCTGCATTTCCCCCTCTTTAATTTATTTTTCCCTTCCCTTCTTTAGGATTTGGTGGGGCGGTCTTAGGCCTCGTATCCATAGGCTGTTCCCTTGTGGCGTGTGCACTTGTTCCGTGTTTACTTTTCCCCATGTGACCTGCCACACAGACAACCTATGGATACGGCCACTAAGCAAAACAAAGGTTCGTTGTCTGTGTGGCAGGTCACATGGGAAAAAGTAAACACGGAACAAGGGCACACGCCACAAGGGAACATCCTATGGATACGAGGCCTTAGAGGTGCATTGCACCTGTTCGCTCCAGCCATTCACAGTCTGCCGCCTGGACAACCAATTCTTTAGAAATGCTTAGTCGCGCTAAAAGTCGATCGATACATGTAAAAATCAGCACAATTCAGAGATACACCTTTTTGCTATGAAATTAATTTTCTCGGTCAAATATAAAGCAATATTTTTTTTTTTCTTCAGTAATGTCAGTTAAAAACTTGGTGCTTGGATATACATTTTTTTAAATCCTGGTGTTAAAATTAAGCATCAAATTGTGTCTTTTAGTGTGATATTTTTGATTTTTATAGGCCTTGAATTCGCCTGCGAGCTTTTTACGGAATTCATGTTTTAGCGTCTCAAACTAACATAGTTTGCTAAAGAAAGATATTTCCCACCTCTGTAAAGCACATCGTGTGGGTCTATATGTTATAGTTTTGTCAGAATTTCCGTTTTTGTTTTACCCTATTTCCATTGATGCTCCGAAAATGTCAAACTAAGTAAAAGTAGGCAATGGTGAGTACTTTTATCTCGAGAGCAACCAGCAGAAATAGTCGATATTTCCTTTGTTGTTATCCAGGTCAATTTTTCATTGAAAGCAAATTGCCCGACCAGCGATTAAATCCCCAATTGGGTGTTCTGGTTAAACATGATCAGTAGGAGCGCTATAGGTCTGGGAATTTCTTTGCTATATTGAAGTTCTGGCAACACTATAGCCATGCCGGTATTCCTATTAAACCCAGGGATATCGATCCACAATGCTAGTATTAGCCTTTAGATTTCACGTGTTGATTTAGAAATTTTTTCAGCCGACAGTGAAAGATGGTGAAATCAAAACGGAAATTCTGACAAAACTATGATATATAGCTCACGGTGATGTGCTTTAGAAAGTTGGGGAAAATCTTGATTAGCGAACTATATTACTTTGAAAAGCTAAAAGGTTGATCCAAGAAAAAGCTCGCGGGCCGAGCTGAAGCCTATAAAAATCGAATATCTTACACTAAATGACTGAATTTCAGGCCTAAGTTTAACACCAGGATTAAAAAAAAATCAGTATCAAGCATTATAGTTTTTCCAGCCATTTACTGAAAAAAATGAAAATTATTGCTTTTCATTTGGCTGAGAAAAAAATTTTACACTGAAAAGGTGTAACTCAAAATTTTGCTCATTTCAACACCAATTTCGATCGTTTGTATTGCCTCATTAAATGACTGAGTGAGCCTTGCAGAACAAAAGAATCGGTTGTGCAGGTAGCTGACTGTCACTGGACTTTAAAAACAAATTGTTTCTTTTATGATTGTGTGTTATTGTTGATGTGTTAAACTTATGTGCAATATTATATTTTTGTAATTCTGTGCCAGTGATAAAGTGTAATAAATAAATAAATAAATAAATAAATAAATAAATAAATAAATAAATAAATAAATAAATAAAATAAATAAAAATATTTATGGAAGTCTCTTAATACCTATACAAAGTCGTCAATACTTGCTGGTTTTCTTAGTTGTCAGTGTTTATTTCGTAGAGCGAATGAGTCGATATGCTAAGTATGATACAATACTCTACTACTCCTTATGAACACGTAGTATAATATAACATAAACCTGCAAATGTTTTTGATAATACATAGCCTACTGCATATTGTACCGCTTTCGAACAGTCATAAAACTATAACTTGTGCAAATTGTTACATGTAAAACTAACATTTATGAACCGTTCTTCGTGTTCTTCATAGTACTACTTTACTAAATGACAAAAAAAAGGTGAAAGCCAAACAGGAAATATTTTTTTTTTAACTTTGGCCCCTTTTTACCTTTTGAAACGTTTTGGTAGATGTATCATTTGAGAAAAAATAAAAGTGACCGAACAGAAATCCGATAATTGTATTATTATATAAATAAATCGATATTGGGTATGCCTATAGGGGAGCAATCCGATTTGTGTACGTGAACTAAATACATCGAAAGTGAATATTTCTACCTTTTGGGGTGTGTTGACTTCAGCTTTACCGTCTGTGACTAGAATCCTACACACTTTAACGTGACCATTCATTGATGCTGCATACAGGGGTGTTTCCCCTTCCTGAAGCAAAACAGAAAAAATGAGTGACTCTACAGATGGCACAGGATACTTGCACATGATTAGGATCATAATAAATTGTGTTTACAACTTAGAGGTAAAATCCAAGTAACGGATATACTAACATAACTTAATGCATTGGGAGCGGCGAAAACTATAAATTTTGTTCACTTTTTTTATTATAGAAAATATTAAACTAACCGAACAGAAAACCGACAATCGTATTATTAAGCTCTAGAAAATAGTTAAATATTAGTGCATTATAAATCGATAGTTGAGTATGCCTATAGGCGAACAATCCGATTTGTGTTCATAAAAAATACATCAAATGTGAATATTTCTACCTGTTGTGGTGTGTTGACTTCAGCCTTACCCACTGTGACTAGAAACCTACACACGTCAACGCGACCTTTCTTTGATGCCGCATACAGGGGTGTTTTCCCTTCCTGAAGCAAAACAGAACAAAATGAGTGACTTTAGAGATGACGCAGGATATTTGCACATGATTAGGATCATAATAAACTGTGTTTACAACTTTGAGTAGAAATCCATGTAACGGATATACTAACTTGATTTAATGCATTGGGAGCGGCGAAAACTATAAATATATTTTTAAAGATACTTTTAGCTTGTTTTTAGATGATATGATTTTGATCACTTTGATTTTACAAGCGGTTCCTACCTAACTGACACTTTCCAATTGACCATCCTGTTAATAGGCATGTACGAGGGGAAGTCAGTATGTAATACGAGTTGACTTGTGACGTCATATATGTGAATTGTTTTCATGGCATTTCTCAATAATTACATAAACACTCTACCTTTGTCTTTCAAATAACACATGTAAAAATTATATCACACATATGGTTACGTAACAGCATTAGCATAAAATCAATGGTGTAGAGTCACCTGCTGAAATTGAGTCGTTTTTTAAGGGAAATAAGAGGCTGAAATGAGGTATTGTTGTATTTTTAATATTTTATCTGGCGACAAGAAACCAGAAGACGAACAACACTTGAACTTGTTCATGGTTAGTTTTCTTAATGCAAGTTTTTCTTGTTCTTTAATCTCAAAGAACCGGGCGCGGAGGTATACGAAATTGACAATAGCATTTTGTCAAAGTATATCAACAACAGTGACCTAATTGCGGAGGTAGTTTGGCATCTACGACACACCTGTATTAACAAATCAGCTGCAATCTTGTCAGCCAAACCAAAAGCGATCCAAGTTGCTTTTCAAGAACAAATTGTCAAGCCTATGCTCAGGATGAAAAGTTGACATACAAGACGTAATTCGCTCCCGTACTCTGATTTAAAAAAACAACTTAATCTGAATAAAAATTATAAGAAATTATTAACGAATAAAATGACACAGCATGCCCAAAAAGGCATGTATTAATTTACCATAGAGGCTATTCTTTGAACAGAAATAAAAAATGGTTTGTATAAACAAGCATAAGTTTGCACCAAAGAAAATCAGAGATCGCGTCACGTATAAGCGCACGCGCCAGCGTCGAGACATCTCAGACATATTTGGGAATGGTATCAAACGTCTGTTTGAAGAAACTTCATAACAAAGAGAAGCTCCAACCTTAGATGCTGAGAGTATTTACAACAAAAGGAGAAGCAGTATTATGTGAAAGGGTTGTGGAATAGACAGACGCAACAGTCAAATATGTTGGGTGTGCCCCAGAACCTCATCTAGAAGATTATCTCGATGAAGATCAAACGGAGCGATTACCGAATAGGTTGCAAGTCTACTAGTCTTATTACAACCCTAAACCCAAACCCAAGATGAGTTTTATTATTAATATTTGTTTTTGTTGCAAAATATAACAATATTAGTATGACCAGCATTAACGGCTTTTGTCATAACCTTGGATATTTAATTACGTACAAAGGGATCACAGGAAAGATATTAAAATTTATATTTAAAGGGCACATATATTGCTCGGACAACATCATATTATTGGCGAGCTAATATTATGAGGACAATGAAAATGACTCCTTTTTGGAGAAAATAAGACGTTTAAAATTGATATTCTGCAAAAACCAACTTTAAGCGGTGAGTTCCTTCGAACGAGACAGATTTGACCTAGAAAAATGTTGACGTCATGAAATGAAATGTGCCCGCTTTGAAAGAATGGACTGTAAACATTCTTAATGCACAGAACGTATACGGTTGTTGTTCTCTGAAAAAAAACTCTAATCAAGTATTGCAAATTTAATGAGTTTTAAACATATGGATAAAATCAGTCGCTTCTTTATTATATATTAGTAAATTGTGATATTACAATTCATATGTATATATCAACATCATGAGAAATATTTTGGACTAAAAATTTAAAAAAATATATTTTATAATAATCTCATCGTGCTTTTTTTTTCAAATCCCAAATAATGAGTCAAGAGGGTTCCACCACTTAGACATCGATCTTTCATCTACTACCGGAGACGACACGTCCTGGTGTCTGTGTTCTACTGGATAAAAAAGGCAAATCAGAGTCATCTTCACTGGATGCGATCTTGATATAGTTGATGTATCCATTGCCGTTCCTACGTGAATATCCATATTGCTAGGAATCATATACAACTCCATTCCAATCACGAAATCCACTTAGCATATTGCAACGTTGACTGGTATCTATCAATCGAACTGTGAAGATCCACCCCGAGTTGATCGCGTCTTTCTCGTTTGCTAAAAATTCCTCGAAATTGTAATGAAAAAAAAAATGGGAAAGTTGGGTCGGTCGGTCGGCGGGTCGGATTTCTTTTTTTTTTCTTCAGTTTTTAAAAATCCCATCAAATATTACATAATGCTTCTTCAATTAGGGGACATTTGTCAATTTTGACTTCTGGATACTTGTTAGATATGTTAGATAATCAATTTAAGACTAGTATTTCAATAAAATACTAATTTAAGGTGAAGAACATTGAATTTTTGAACAAATCTGTAAAAATCATCATTAAAAAACCCAACATTGCGACCCTGATTATTCAGGATATATGGTCGGTCGATTGAGGGCAACACAACAATTTGTTTTGGCCTAAAACTGGTTTAAGCTTGAGCACCGAGAATTACCTAAGTACGCAAAAGTACGAATGGAATCGTTGATTCTTGAAATACCTCCTGGGTAAATCCGTCGGGGTGATCCATGATTAATATCCGACGGCTGACATTTTGGTAACGTTTGGAGATCGATCGGTGTATCCTGAATCTTCGTGAAAGTATTGTTTAGTATACTCTATTAGAACCAAATTTCCCTGCGGATATACACTTTCCACCCCACTGATGCAGAAGCGTAACTTAGGGTCAGGGTGCCCGGGGCGAAAATAGATTGGGTGCCCCTGTCCAAAGGTGTAAATGGTGCAAAGCAAATCAATGTTGGTATTGAAAAGCCATATACCCAATCTTACAAATGGTATTTCAGATTTTATGTTTCAAAGAACTTGGATTATCATGTTAATAAAGATGTTTTCATCTTCTCTAATGTCTTTACTTTTGAACATTGTGATACACGGGGCCAACTAGGATAGTCCGGCTTTCCCAAAACAATTGCGCGCAGAGCGCGGGAAAATAGCTATACATACCACAAATTTGGTTATAATCTAGTTGAATTTCGGTCTTAAAACATTCTTTCAAATGACAATTTATGTTGAATTCTGCACAAAGCGTGCAAAAAAGACTTTTACAACATGCAGGGGACGCATATGTAATTGCCCAGCCTACGCCATGGAATTTTAGTGTTGAGTGGGCACCCAATGAAGCGTAATTCTATGCATGGTGGGTAATGGTTTTCACCTCTTTCTAATCCATACAAACAAAGTATTAGTGGGTCGAAAGGGTATCCAGGCCAGGGTGCCCCTTAATCACCATATGGTATCCATGTTACTATTTTGAATTTGAAAGAGCTTTCACACTAATACAGGTACACGAAGGAAAAACATACCACTTGTGCCTTGTTAACATTGGCTTCACCCTCTGTGATTAGTAGCTTACAGACGGCTATGCGACCCCTCTCTGATGCCTTATACAGCGGTGTTTCTCCACTCTGCAGCAAAATAAAAGTATATTGAGGGATATTAGAACATACGAAGGTCATTTAAACGTGGATAACGACAAACAGGTACTCCAAGGGTAGGGTGGGGGGGGGGGGGCATTATATATATATTGTGCCTTGTTGACATCGGTTTTACCCTCTGTGATAAGAAATTCTTAGTCAGTGGGAGTGGTCTAGTTCGTAGACACATATCTGATTGGACAATCGCCTGATTACGGATGTCGTCTATCAGGCGTCTCGTAGACGACCCCACGTCATCATGTTACTTGATAACGCGTAACACGCTTGTAGTGGTGCGAGTATGTTTCGTGTTGTATGCGTAGACTAGTGCGAAATACGCGCACGCGCTAGCAGTACGCGCAACCGAACACGTACAGTTATAAACAAGTTTCGTTCATTTTATAATAGGGGGAATTTTTATGATGTTAACTTAGTTTTGCTTTAAAAACATTAATTTACAGTTATTAAAATAATATTTAACCTACTAACATGACTAAGGAATTTTTTTTTTTTTTTTCCTCTACCTATGATAGACGACAGGCAGGTCCAATATTTTTTTTGAAAATATTGGACCTGCCTGTCGTCTATCACACGGTAGAGGACAGTAAAAACATTCCTATCGGTTATTCTGTAATTAATTAATGCAGCAAAATAACATGTTAGACATCTCCAAACGACTGCATGACCCCTAGCCGACAATTTCAAGTGTTTCTCCCAACTGAAGCAAAATAACATGTTATAAATAAACATTTGGAATTGGGTTAATAACAAACAGGTTCTCAACTTAGCTAAAAGCATTATATGTGTTGTGCCTTGTTGACATCGGTTTTAGCCTCTGTGATTAATAATTAACTTATTAGATAAGAATTGCGTAAAGGCGTTCACTGCTAACGACATACGGTTTACGTATTACGACATTGTACGTTGGTACGTCATAGTGCCGTTCACATCCAAACTAGTCTCCTACACAGCAAGAATGTGTCGGTCTTAACGATCGTCGTTCCTAGTATGTTAGTGATAGCCGCATACAGTCTGGCCCGAGACTACATCTAAACGCAATTGCAATAAGCTCATGGTGGCGCTATGCTTAGACAAATATATATTAGGAAGCACCCAGATAAGATGAGAATAGATTGTCATTTTCCCTCATCGAACCTACCTTCCTCGGTATTGAATTGCAAATACGACTGGCTGTATCTATTGCTCTAAGCATTCAGTCCAGAATAGCGATATTTGAGTTTTGCGGGCTATTGGAAAATGAGTAGACCTATTATAATGTTCACACGTGTATGCTATTTGTCTAAATAACCTAAACAGAGTTTAGTGTTTGATGGCCCCATTACAGCTTTGGAAATCGCCATGGTGTATATTATTCGAACAACAAACCCCATTACCATATAAATAGTACCCTGTTTATTTGTTAAAGCAAAATGAAAATAGATAATTTAGTATGCCTAGTTCGATTACTACCCAGCAAACACAAATATATTACAGAAAACGTTAAATGTCGGGTTAAAGGGTATGTGATGGTCAAGGATATAAAATGTTTTAATAGCATTCAATAAACTTGCTGCAAATAAACATTCTAACATTTACTTAAGTACACAAAATGTTTGCTAAATAATATTTTACTACATGTATAGCATTTCGAATTTTGGTTTAATTTTTTTTTCAGTATAACACGTTTTAAAAAGTCGTTTTCATGATTTTTATATAAACCGACATTGATATGCTTTCAAAATGTTTTAACTAAAACCAAAAACGCATGCATTATCATGTTTTAAAAACATTTTAGTGTTCGCTGGGTAGTATCCATAAGAAAAACACTCGGACAGCTGTTTAACGCAATGAAATGGCAATGGTCCGATTTTTAGACGATACGAACCAATTCGACAAAAGTCCATACAATTTATACGTGCTGACAACAGAGGACCAAACGCTCGATAAATATAGACGTTTCGAACCAACATACAACAGACTTTACACATACTGGCGAGGAAATACAAAACGCTCGATAATCATTACAGAGGCATACAAATCGACTTCATTGGCCAAAAGCAAGACGCTGTCGGATAAGCATGGAATGATTAAAAGTTATGGAAGTGAGTCAATGAGCAGTGAAATGAGTAAGTGAGTAGTGAAATGAGTAAACGAGCAGTGGAATGAGTAAACGAGTAATGAAATGAGCAAACGAGCATTGATCCGAGTCAAAGTGAAGTAACGAAATACATATATTGCGTTTATTGCGAATTGATTTACAAGAGTCGGGGGTCACAATGCCAACCGATAGTAGTTATAATTAAAGACAGAGATAAAAAGAATTTATCGTGTCTGACGTCATCTGTCAATCAAATTCGAGCACGGTTTGTTTATAAGTGTCGTGATGATGACTTGCTGAACGCGGCGGTACAACCGGGCGCCTTATTTTGCACCATCAAACATGCAAACTATCTCAAAAGTTAGGTCTTGATAGTAGGAAACTTTCTTTGGCGAAAATGCCATTTTTCAGTATTTCCGAAGCTACAACTTTTGTTAATTAAATTGATTTTGTTTTTCAAACATAGTGAACCAAAACAGTTCCTATTGGTTTCAATAGGTAAAGAAAATTCAAAGCTACTATTATACATACAAAAAAAAAACAAAACGATTTTATATTCATTTTAAGTTCAGATTTCCGGAAATTTCTTTCCCAAACGGGAAATATATGATATCTCCGGTAGGGAACGTGGTATGCAGGTAAACAACCACCACAATTTGTTTTTACCCACAATATAATGTGATGCCAATAACCCAATTTCACCCAGATGTGAATGTAAGGGCTTTTGCAACTAAGCTCTTCAATCGAGCGTTTCGTATCTCCTCATCAGCCTTTGAATGTTCATTGGTAACCTAACCTGTCGTATTCGTTGGAGCTGTGAACGGTCAAAATCAAGAATCTCCTTTTGGATTTATGGTTGAAATCAGTAATGAAAGGAGTATGTACTTAAAGGGCTTTTATGGTCTTGGCTGAATTTAATATCAAGGGTCTTTCAGCGCTCTATTTTGGTAAAATTCAGGGGTCTTTCAGAGCGCGCGGTCCAAAAACAGGGCAATGACAACGCCAACAAGTATAGACAGGCATGAAGACGGGAACATTGTGATGATTGTGATCATTTTGGTGTAAAAATACACCATGCAACATTTCATGAAATTTAAATAATTTTTAGAGGGTGCGCCCGGGCTTTTGTTTTGTGAAGTCTATGAGAATTTTTGGTAATTTTCACTCAACCACCAGAAAGTAATAATCAACTTATCCAACTATGCTATAAAACTCTTAGCATGTAGTCTTAGGTATTCATGAAACAAATATGTAAGAAAAATTAAATGAAAATATAGACAGGCTGAGAAAATTCAAAATTTATCTCAATTGTTTCAATGGTAGGAAAGCAGTAGACAGAACAGCCAAACATTTGGCCAGCCCTCTGGACACAGGAAAATATTATAATTAGGATAGCCTATAATAGAATGAATGAATGGTATAAATATTCTCTATTGTGTTTTCATTAGCCTGTCATCCACTCGGAAATACTATAGACATGATAGAGAATACACAATGTCATCTCTCCTCTTCCCATGGTGCATTGTATCTATTGAGTTTAATGGTCAAATGGCTCTATTCATAACTGTCATAATGGCCAGATATCCTAGCATTATGCAGGAAAGCATTATGGGAGCCTGCAATATCAACGTGATGTCTGGTGGTGGGAGGTCTTTTTCTTTCATACTACTAGATAATTATATAACAACCTGTAATAGATAGTGCATGCCTTTGTTAATATTCATGAGTTTATTCATCTGCCTTTGCATTAACTATTTAAAGAAGTTGAACTATTAGCAGTGCTACTGAGAGAATCCACTCCCTCTTCAGTGAATGTACTTTTTTAATTATTATAGAAAATCTTGAACTTGGTGATTTAAAGTTCCGATGTGTTTACATAGGAAACATGTGTATCTAACACACCTGAGAAATTCATCCACATAAATTGACTTTGCATACAAAACTTCAAAGCCCGGGCGCACCCTCCAAAGTTGATTTAAATTTAATGAAATTTTGCATGATGCATTTTTACACCAAAATGAACAAAATTAGATGTTGGCCCTTCAAAAAATAAAAACTTTTGTATTTCTGAATCACCCTAGTAGACAGGGATTTCAATAATACATACCGTTGTTGTTTCGTTCACCCACTCATTACTGGTGCTAATCAATGCCTTGCATGCGGCGATATTTTCAGATAGTATGTCAACTACTATGTCTATGTCTGAGTAACCTAAGACCTGTAATACCAAGAAAGTATAAGATATGAATTACCCATTCCGTCCAGCGTTTAACACGGGGGACTATGGTGCCATGTATAGATCTTTGAAAGAGTTCAGCTTGTTGGTTGGTATAATGTATTTAATTTTTAAACAATGAAAGGAACAATTCGTCGGCTGTATTCCATAGTGGCGTATAGTGATTTTTGGTCATTTTTTGAAAATTGGCACATATGTTTTTAATGATGTTCTCTTTCATTTTTCTAAGTCTCATCAGTCATAATTAGCTAATTAATTAGTAATTAATTAATTAAATGTGGCGTATAGTTACAAAGTGACATTTTTGTATTCCATAGTGGCGTATCGACCATACGCCACTTTTTATACACATTTTATAATTATGAAATATCGGCAAAAATGAAAAACATCGTATGTCATAGTGGCGTACGCGTATCGGACCTATACGCCACTATGGAATACGAACGACGAAAAGTAACGCCATAGGGATTACACGGCGACCGAGGTGGCGTACGGTTAACGTAAGGTTAGGGTATTGCGTTTTGTTCGTTTTCCATAGTGACGTATAGTTTTATTGTCAGTTTGCCAGCAATAGTATGTATTTATTTCTTTTGAAAATATATAACAATAAAATCTATTTAGTTTACTACAGAAATTTCACATCATTTACAAAATATAATGAATGTCTGATTTACACAACTCGATTTTAAATTGGCATTTCTTCAAACCCGATTTTCTCGAAAAGTTGTTTATTCGCGGTGCCCCACTATACGCCACTATGGAATACGGACGACGAATTAGTGCCTGTATTGATTGAACATATCGTTGATATCCATATGTATTCATATTTATTATTATTTGACATAATTGCATCACTGACAATTTAAGTTGAAAATGAAAAAAAAAATAAGTAAAATGCCAAGTAGGCCAGATGATATCACAACCCAAAAACAAATAATGTATCATTATGTAATCCAATGCGCCAAACTAAATAGAACTACACCAATATACGGCAGGTTGGCTGTTGAATTAAGTTGTAAAGGGTTGGACGAGTTTGGACATTTTTCAAAGTTGCATTTTCAAAGCATTGGCCCGGCTGTTCTCAAAAAAAAAAAAAAAAAAAACCATTTTGTTTCTTGTTAAGATTTACTCGATATTTGTTTTTGTGCTAAGTTCATGCTTAATTATGCTTGGATTATCTTGAACTAGCGAACGATCCGCATTATATACATTATTTAATGGTTTAAAAAATCGACGTTGGTCATGATAATAAAGCTAATTTGATAAGAATGTTACTGTAGTCCTCTGTAGTTACTTATATTATAACGCTAAATTGGGGTATTAGTCAAGGGAAAAGCAGAGCGAGGTACCGGATTTGGAGTCCCAAGGGATGGGGGATAATGAACAGGAAATAAAATGACTAACATGAAATAAACCAGGTGAAACATAAATAAGTTTACTAGATTTATTGTGAATTTACATCATCAGACAAACGGATCAAACTATAATAAATAAGTCTTACCAGAGTCACATTGCAGCACAGTAAGTATAATTGAATATAATTCACGTGCAAGACATTATGGCAATATATTCACCATCATGTTGACCAATCTAAACTAAACATCAGGAGACGAGCCTGGTTACGTCCGTACCGGTTGCAGGGTCAACAAGGAGTGACGTATTTATTAACGTACGGACAATAGCTCACTCCACGCCGTTCAATGGATGCGCGGGTAATACCACTTTCACTAGATGAACGGGTATCAGGCAGGCTTTGAAAAATAATCAATGGGTCCTCTGGACTCTTGCCTTTGAAATTTGAAGGGTCCTTATCAATTTTCAAGGGTCCGACTATTATAAAATATTAAATTTTGGTGTAGACCAATAACTAGCAATACCTCCTGCTTGAGAGAGAATTGGCTACGGCGATCACGGTATGATCAATATTCAATTATGCAAATGAATTATCGTCACAACATACGCTTTCCCTTAAATAACTGACTGGCAATTTTAAGGAACATACAATCAATAACTGATAACAAATTGACTTTAAAATGTAAAAATGTAAAAAGATATGCATAGCCCTATTTGTTTTACACATGACCGATTTATAGCGTCACTCGTCATTGCGTTCAGTCACAATGGATAATTGTGTATTAAAGAAAAGAGATCATTTAAAAGTGGCACCTGAGTCCATAACACACAGTGTCAACACTCTGTATTATAATTATTTTTTCCATACAGCGCCATACTCCGTTGAAATCAATATTCTATTATTGACACAGATAAAGAAAGTTTACATATGCATTGTGTTATAGGACTTGCACCTGGAACTTAACTGAATGGGCTAAACGTGTTCCTTTATACCTATAAAGTATAATTGTAATTCTCAAAATTAAATATATCACAATTTTTACTTTGGATTTCCAAATCTTTACTTATAAAATGCAGTAAAAGATATCCACAGCAAGCTGCAAGGCCCCGCTAATTAGTGTATTGCTTTTCGAGTTAGTGTACTGGAAACAAAACCCTGGTTTTACCTGAAAACAAATCGATTTTCTTGTAATAGAAACATCATATGGGGTACTAGAGCATGCACAAATCGTAATATGTGTAGAATATAGAAACTCTGTGGTATCTCATATGATAGTCATGGTATGCTTAGCCTGAGTCGCTCGGCCTATCTCGAACAAAATCGCCATGCGTAGCTGTTGAAAAACGAGAGGATTCGCTGTACTATCACGGCAATTTTTGACACGAAGATATAGGGATGATGACGATGTGTAGCAGTCAGGTTTTCTTTAACAAACACATGAATAGACCTGGCCTACTGTATTGTTTCAGAGCTGACTCAATGGACTCAGATGCAACTTTTAATACTATTTAAAACGCTCTCTTTTTTACATAATGAACCTTTGTGACTGACGTGTGACGCTATTATTTGGTCCATAAGTGTAACACAAATACGGCTACCCATACCTTTTTACACGTTTGCATTTTTTCGATTTATTTTAAAAAGTATTTAGGGGGAACTTATAAGTTGTGGACTCTATAATTATTATTATCAGGCAATTTAAAGACCGAGTACATCAAAATTAACACTTTCTTGTCCACCTCTTGCCAGCTCAAGGTCATGTACACGACGTGACATTCCCTCGACCAGGTTTGCCAAGGTCTCTCGCGTAGGTCTCTGTGTGTCGTTGTGTTGACATTTTGGATCACGAAATTGTTCCCGAAGCATAACTTCTTCAAGAACATGCAGGTTCATGTGTTCTTCTAGCATGTAGAGGTGTGATTTTGACCTACTGTAAAATGCTCCCCATACTGTGATTCCAACACCATCTCTCTGGGCTCTAGGCAGGATAAAATAGGGATTGACCAACCTGTCTTCGGACCTTGAATCAGCCATCTTGTCTGTAGAGGAGGAACTGGGCCTCGTCACTGAAGTTCACATTACGACAGTGGCCTACTGCCAAATTCCTTTGTCTCTGTGACCAAAGCAAGCGCGCATGCCGATGTCTCTGCATAAATGTCGGCTTTCTTATTGCTCGTCTTGCGCAAAAACCTGTACTAACCAGTATATTGTTTACTGGTAACAGGCGCGATTATGGACCTCAGCCATTCTGTTCGTAGCCGAGATACAGGCTTCGTGCGGCCATTGCGCCAAAGTCTCAGGAGAGATCGGTACACACCGTCATCGTCCCTATATCTTCGTGTCAAAAATTACCGTGATAGTACGATGAATCCTCACGTTTTTCAACAGCTACGCATGGTGATTTTGTTCGAGATAGGCCGAGCGACTCAGGCTAAGCATACAATTTGAGATTTTGAGACCCTGCCACATTGTTTCTATTCTATGTTTTTACGATTTTCGATTTTAAATGAACCGAATGTAAATAAACCACGACCAGTTGTACAGGATCAATACCATTGTTTGAATAGTGTAGGCCTATAGTCAATGTTACCTTGCATGCATGTGTCATGTGTGTGGCGTGTTTGTTTGTCTACTGTGTCAGGCCAGGATCACTGACACCCACGGTACTGATACTGTCATACTATCACGGAGATCATATTGTTGATGTTGTTGACTTTAAAATAATCATGATGCAGTCATGTCTACAGTAGAATTCACCACGACCTTTGAAGGACTTAAACCCCATTAAAAGCTATTAAACCAAGATAACACTCAATAAAAACAGCTCAACTATGTTACATCAGATCTTCTCTGGTTAAATACACACTGCACTCGTGTCTGTTTTACCTGTGCAATGAGCAATGAGCTGGTATTATAGTTTCAGTTGGGTGAACGATTATAAAGCGAACGCAAGGTGTGGGCGTTTGTTTACGAAATGAGATAACAGTCTGCTTATTGTTAACCAGCGTTCTTGAAAATGAGAAGCATAATTGTTTGCAGACTTAACACGGTTTAGAAACAATTTCTTCATATTTTTTGGTGTTATCTGTCGTTTACATATCCTTCCTTAAACACGAAGTACCAATATTTCCAAACACCTAAATTAGCTAAAATTTAGGACATGTTACAAAACTATATTTTCTAGAATTTCAGAGAATACTTTAAATATTGGCCGGTTAGGGAGGACAGTTTTTATGGTCTACTTAGCTCAGCAATGCTTTGCTGTCTTCGATAATGGTTCATGTACGCTAGAGCGTTCGATAGGAACAAGCTAACAGTATACGAGTTTGCTGATATCTATCGGAGCGCTCAGCAGAGCAGCAGGATTATAAACACGGTCGATGGTAAAACCATAATCAATTTCCTTTGTGTTCAGTAAGTACATAACGACCCACTCATCACCTTCTCAAGTGGTCATTAAATAAGCATGTCTGGGGTCGTGTCTCCGGTCAATAGAAAGTCAATAATGTGTGTAAGTTTATGTTTACACAAAGTGGTGTAATTGGGTTTCAAGTGGTTGTTAATTCAAACATGGTCGTAAAATTGATTCAATCGATATTTTGGTCAACGCATGGTATCGGAGCATAGTGTACAATTGAGCGGAGTCTGACAGAGTTTGCTACAGGCTTTTATGGGTTTGGGCTTCGATAAAAGCCAGGTACCTCTTCGATACAATGCGCTATCGAAGACAGCAGAGCATTGCTGAGCTAAGTGGTGAGCGCACTGAGTATTGTGTATAGGAAAACGGACAGTAACTACACTAGTATATAAAGTAAATCCGAACTGGTTTGCTGAAGGTTGAATTCCGCAGGCCACGCCGCGCAAGTTGTACTATTAGCTCCCGGCGATACACTGCAGATCGCAGAATTGTGTGCATGGTTTACCACCACTCTGCCTAGCTATATAGTTATGTACAATACTGTATGAGTTTCTTATATGAGTGCATGTCCATCTTAATAATAAGTCGGTTCGTACTTTTCATAAACTACTTTTTGAATCATAACTTTCGTGACCGAGGATATCTTGCAACTACGTGAAGCTCGTCTGGCAAATTCGTAATGAATAAATTCGCTTCACGTAATGAGTAAGTCGTACTTGATTGGTCAGTTTTACCTCCGAGTAATGAAAAACTCTAACATGATATCAGTATCCCATATGATATTTCTATTGCAAGAAAATTTTATTTGTTGTCAGGTAAATCACAGGTTTAGTTTAAATACACTAACTGGAAATTAAATACACTAATTAGTGAGGACCGGTATTTTGCTGTGGATATGTTTAACTGCAATTTTGATGTAAAAAATTTGAAATCCACAGTAAAAATTGTAATATATTCAACTCTTTGAGAAAATAATTATATAAAGGAATGCATGTAAAATCCAGGTGCAATACAATGTACATTATTGACACACTATCACTCTCTTTATCTACGTCAATAATAGAATATCGATTTCAATCGAATTGAATACATTGCTCCATTTTGAGTTTGTAGTTGACTACTGAGCGACCTAAGCGATCGATTGCTAGC
This sequence comes from Amphiura filiformis, assembly GCF_039555335.1. Classification (NCBI taxonomy): domain Eukaryota; kingdom Metazoa; phylum Echinodermata; class Ophiuroidea; order Amphilepidida; family Amphiuridae; genus Amphiura; species Amphiura filiformis. The sequence continues at coordinate 15,672,589 of NC_092637.1, read as the reverse complement.
CAATCAGATAGAACTCATTTTCTTGCGTTCGGTGAAATACCACTCGCCCGTCGCTCACCAACGGAGCATTAAATGTATATTTATCGTATAGGGCGTAGACACTGTGCGGTATTCCCTGGAAGTTGACTTTCGGAGCCAACCTGACCTTGGTCTTAGTGTAGTAGTACCGGTATGTCGACGTCTTTTCAAAATTTTAGAAACTACATATTATGTAATTCCTAAAGCGGCACCAATATCTTTCTGTTTGTAGCCGCGATTACGTAAGTCAATGACGCGGGCGTATAAATCTGCGCTCAACTCGCACCCCATGATCAGAAATATCGTATACAACAGACAGATCCAACAAAGTAAAGCTGGTTTCTTCACACGGTAATGCAAAAGCCAGTGACACAATTATTAAGGCAACTGAGGCAAATGGCCAAAGAAGTGTTTGTTGTTGAAGTTATTGTTGTTGTCGTTGTTGTAAGGGTGACCGTGAGTGGTTAAAAAATGCCCCATTTGGTAATTCGCCCCATTTCGTCTCACGTATTGATCGAAAAATGGTCTCATAGAGCGCGTCTAAAACTCTGACACCCTGACAAGAATCCCTTATTAGGCCAAAAAAAAAAAAAAGGTTCGTCTCAAAGCTGACGCGCGCGTTTGTAAAATCCCACGATTTGACAAAAGACAAATGCGGAAATTTTTTTAAAAAAAAAAAAAAAAAATTTTTATAGTTTTTCGAGAAAAAATCGGCGTGAGTCAGACTTTTTTCTCAAAATTTTCTCGCCGTGATTCTAAACCATCTATCTCGCTTTTTAAGAAAGTTTCCAAGCAGTGCACTTACTATAAAAATGTTGCTTTATGCCATAAAAGTTCGCCGAATTCAATAAAATGCAGTTCCAATATCGCCAAAGACTGCAAAGTGCAGAATTCAACAGCATTGCAAGCACATGGATGAGTGTAAAACTCAATAAAACTGACATTTCATTTCAAATGAGTTCAAGTTTAGGCCAAATATCATTATATTAATCGAATTAGTGGAATATTTTGACTATAAAACATAATTCATGGTCAAATTTTTGTCACTTTTTCTTCGACTCACGCCAGGCCGGCAGTTCAGTGAGTTGTTCACAAATTACATGACAATCTAAACTGACCTAATCTGATCAACAGAGGGCCAGGTAGGCAATATATATATTTTTTTTTAATTTTTTTTTTATTTTCGTATTTTCGGGGCCTACAAAATACCATGAAAAAAGTCGGGAATAAAAAAAAAAAAAAAAAAAATCGCATTTCGCATTTTTTTTTAAATTTCTCGTCAGCTTTGAGACAAACCTTTTTTTTTTTTTTGGCCTTACGGGATAGGTAAGACATTCCTATCATTTCAGGTAGGCTACCTCAAACAAAAACTTATTTTTATCTACGAAAGATGACCGCAAGTGTGTTATTCAAAGAAGGTGATTATATTAAAACATACAGCATGATAGTGCTCATATTGTACATACATGGTTTACAAATAAACGCATCAAAACACTAAAAATCAACTGTAGCATCCTGAATAATTTTCCATGAGACAAGCTCGCCTGACAAAATGCGGATAATGTTAAATCAACGTTTTGCCAGTAGGAATAAGCTGTTACTTCCACCAACATGATCGCCTATTCCCATAATCAACTGTAGACTCTTGATAATTGGTGTCCATGAGACAAGCTCTCTTCACGTAAACAATTTTGCGGATAATGTTAAATCCAGGTCTGCATGTACTAAGACGTTACTCTATCAACATAATTTCCTCTTGCGACATTGACATTTTCTTTTTAGCCGCTTCTTCTCCAAATGCGCAAATCGGGATGAAGTGGCTCATATACCTATTCATAACTGTTATTATTTCTTCTTTGTATATATAATATCAGCTGTTATACGATTGTAATCTATTTCACAAACCGTACCGTAAAGGAATGAAGATCATAGTCTTCATTATAAATCAATGTACACTGTTCATATTAATGCCGTTGTAAAATATATTACAGGGCGCTAAGGGTGATTTTCGGTTTGGGATCTTTTTTCCTACAAGATTGGAAACAATGTTTTTGGCATCCTTACACTTCATATGATAAAACTAGAATTGGCTCCATTTTTTTCTATGTCCCCTATACTTCCCACGATGAGTCGAAGGTCATTATGGGACCAAAAGTTAATATCTGTTCTATCGTGCTGTAATATACCTCAAATTGTTCCTCTCTTTCCTAGGAATAAAAAAAGTCAATTGTCATATTGCACTAGGGTGCTTAGTTCAGGAGTTATAGAGTAAATAAGGTCAAATGTCAAATACCTCTCGGCAAACCAAATAGGAAAACAATTTATTTGAGAAATTTATAACATCAGAATCGGATGAAATAATGGGTCAAACGTTATGCTTTTACATATATTTCTTTGGTCTTTGGCTGCATGAACTCTGAAGGGGAAATGACAATACAAAAATGCACTTAAATTGTGAATTAAGTATATTTTTTAGATCTCTTGTGTGAAGGGGAGTAATTTGCGACCATTTTCGATGAAATTGGACCATATAAATTTGTTAGTATGTGTATAATTTATATGGTATTAATTTTATGACTTTTATGTATATTTTTAAATACTTTTAAATACATGTTTGTAGCGGCTATGTAGGCTCATACGTTCCGGTAGTTAAAATAACCAAGAAAATTTTAAAACTTTCAACGGAAACTGACGGCAAATAAATAAATGTTTACCTGCTAATAATATTTTCGGTAACTAACAGTTACCATCCTCAGGCAGTAATGACTGGCTGACTGTCTTCTTCACACTTGGATGATTTTGGTGTTTCTAGATGACAGTCGTAAATTCTTGGAAGATCCCGGCCCCGTCCCTGTTGAGCTTGATTAAGTATATTTTATGAAAATTTTAGCAGGTAAATATTTATTTATTTGCCTTCAGTTTCCGTTGAAAGTTTTAAAATTTTCTTGGTTACATGTTTGTTGTTTATCTGTGTTGTATCCTGGGCAGCAAGGGAGAACAGTGCTGGTCACTGATTGCATGTCCCAGGTTAAAGAAGAAATAAATAAATGGAAAATAAATAAAAAATAAATAAATGGATTTGATATGGTTTCGTTTCTTTTAAAAAAAATCTTTATCATACTTACATAATACGGTGACGCATCCCGTATAATCTTCGAGAATCTATCGACATTCCTAGTTGCAATAGCTTCTCTCACATCCCTGCAAAGGGTCAATGCAAAGTAATTCGCTGAGTAGCAACATATTAAGTTAAGTTAAATAGTGAACTAAGTGAAGTGGTTAACCTCCAAACAGAGCTAAACCGTAGCACCCACGGCAGTGGTGGCTAGCATAACTACGCTGACTATGGTGGGTAAATAGTAAATAGCAAACACAAGACGTGTAGGCGTAAATGTTTGGCGGGATATATTGGTGGAAAATGGGGGTATTAAAAGTCTAATTGTCAAGATCGTTAACATGTTCAAGTTCATCCCTGCTCTTAGTCTTCGGCGGATCAAAGATTTAGTGAGTAATAATAACTACTTACAACATTATTACATGATGTTTATGCTCTTATCCAGTGACTTTAATTCATACCATGACAACATCATGCAGTTATTGTTAACTACATGTATGCACACAACACAGGGGCACTCACAATAGGCAATTGAACCCTACTGTTAGCGCTGTGTTGTAGCTATATGGGATGAACTAGTTAGTATGATTTATCATATATCAAAATGTATAAAAGCTATGATTTTAGTACTTGCTCTATGTTTCAATTACTTATTCTTTTCCAAATATCTGAATCTTCAACCCGGTAAAAGCTTTAATAACGGGGGAACATACATTTATTAAAAAGAAATCCTACCATCTATCCAAACTCGCCGTGTTATTTCAATGCACATCTTGCTTCACCGGGCAGGCATTTTTTTGGTCCTATTTGGAAGATTGATGTCATAAAACCGTCATAGGTACAAATTTAGTACTCTCTGTCAATCAATTATGGCTTATTCTCTACATGTCAATCTTTAAATAATTGGCATAGTCATGATGACTAAATGACAGCAAACAGCTGCAAACCAGTGAAAAATATCCAAAAACTCGGTCAGTGGAGCTCCGCTCGTACATGTCAATAGCGTCATTATCGATTGGATTAGTCGTCCGTAGCGGACAATTCGGTCGCTCATTGGATCAATATTATCAGGTGGTAATAAATGGTTTAGTAATAATGGTTTAGTACTGCATATATCGGTTTAATCTTCAATAAGCGGGTTTATGGCTGTAAAGGTCACGGTGAATTTCCCGTGGACGTAAGTGCACTATGATTGAATAGTTTAGTTTTATCAATTCGTTTTAATTCGTCGGCCATATCACATACTGACGTATTCGACATTTTTAACATTTTTGAGGAAATTGGTACATTAGTTTGATATGTTCTACTCTATATATTCACCAAAAACCTTAATGGCATTCATCAAGAATTTGGATATACAGTGCATTTGACATCCTTTTAAGATATTGTTTGCAATTTTGGCTTTCCGAGGGGTATTAATCGCGTTTTCATGTATTTACATTGTTATACAAAAGTGCACCGTTGGGCTATGCCAGTTGAAATCCATTCACCCCCCCCGTGAAAGATATGACCTTAATATTCCACACGGAATTAATTTCAAACGCAATCCAATGGAACATTCTGGAAGGTCCCAGGAAACAAAAATTTCCCCATGGATACGTGTTTACTCTAAATATGTGTTTTAGTAAGTAGGAAATAGTGTATTAAGTACTGACATATTTTTGATAGGGTAAGAAATTAGGAGATAACAAGTACCTACCGTCGAAATATATCTTCATAGTCCATTGTGTCAAAGTCATCTATATCCGTTATGATTTAAACTGGAACTACATAGACATTAAAATGCATACTCGTGCTTCATTCTCATGATTCTGGCAGAAACAAGAAAACACAATGGATTACAGGGATATGATAAATGAATGTAAATAAGACAAGATTTGTGACTATAATCATTATAATATTCTAAATAATATCACTTTTCTTCAACCAGTTTTATTCTCAAGTCCAGTTTGTATCAAATTTACAATGCACATTTCCTCAAATAAGAAAATTTGAAAGCTTCTTCATTATGTTATGCAATTATGATGATGGGTCATTCTTCGGTATTAAAGGTGCTAATTTGAATGTTTGGAATATAGACATTTCCAAATGGTTTTTTTATTTTTTATTTTTACAGATTAAGAAAGAGATATGTCTCCAATGTAGTGAAAAAGTATTTGGCTCAATCTTTATTAGCAACGTTATATATTTTTTGTGCTGCTGATTTGTGCACATTTGTTTTTTACCTACAAAGAAAGGAGATAACCAGGATTATACAACCTATCATTACAATTCCATTTGACCAGTTTTAAAGTCAAAACAGGGCATTATCTGTAGAGTGACGGAGATGATGTCAATGAATGGAGATGCTGCTGTATCATCTCCGTCACGTGACGGAAATGTCTATGAAAATGCCCCTGAGTTACTATGCCAACTACTTCCTGACCAGCTCCAGACTGACCCTCGTCTTCGTCGCTCAGATTGATCTCACGACATTCCAGTTCAAACATATGGAAAGGTATCTATACAAAAACGATTCTCTTATATCCATCCTGCGTACAGTTTCCACCTCGATACAAATGAGCACACATTATCGTCCAAGCAGAGAACAACAATGTCCATATACTAGCGTCACAAGAATGAGCAATGGCCAATTCTCTTTAAAATTATAAATACTGTGCAACAAGTTACTATTTTTGCCTGTTTTGTCATACGGTGGTGAATTCAATGAACTATAACTTTTAAAAAAGAGCGCTTACAAATCGATATGTTACAAGCTCTAACCTTGTTAGTCATAAGCGGTCGTTCATTCCCTCCTCACATTCCTGGAATTGTGAAACGGACCAGCTTAAAAAGGAGGATAATAACTATCTAGGCGCCAACCAGTCAGCTTTATCGTAATGATAACAGCTGTTAATGCCTTGATATGTCTTGACATTAAAAAAATTGCGCGCGATCATTATTCATGTAATGTCAAATTGTAAGATGAAGATTTCAATATTTGTTCTGACCAAAATGGCCTAACATTGCAAGTTGCCCCTTCAGTGTTAAAGTTGGATTCGAAAATTTTGATTGGCCTGTGTTACCAACAGATGTAACCCTTGGTCCTCCACTTCTTGTGCCATTTTGGTCCCAAAACCACGAACTTGTCATATTTTAATATGGGAATAAGTAAACAATGACCACTAACGTAAATAATGATTTGTAAAAATTAATTAGAACATGTTTTGACCTCCTCCAAATTCACGAAACAAGAATTCAACTAGACTTAGCTGTGGTCTAACCCACGAACACAGCCATGTTGTGACTCCTAATGACCTTTGACCCGAAAATATATGAAAACGCCCATAGACATTGGCTAATGTCAATGCATGGGTGCACGTGGCACCACTTTGCTATGTTACTTGTGGCAGAAGGGGCATGTTAAAGATGTTTCGTCTCAGACCCCTTAATGACATTTGACCCCAAATAAAAAATACCACATATGAATTGTCATGCGTGAACATACCGTTACTGTCCTATGTTTTTCTTAGCAAATAAAACATTTTGAAAGTTTTTCGTTTTATACCGGAAGTGACCCCTTAATGACCTTTGACCCAAAATCTGGGTACACCCCATAGACACTGGGTAATAACAATGCATGTGTGCAAGTAACATCACTGTCCTACGTAATTTGTGGAAGAAGATGCATTTTAAAGGTATTTCGTTTATACCGGAAATGACCCCTTAATTTCCTTTGACCCCAAATAAAAAATACCATATATACATTGGGTAAACACAATTCATGTGTGAACATACCATCACTCTCCTATGTTTTTCTTAGCTAATTCAATTTTTTGAAGATATTTCGATTTATACCGGAAGTGACCCTTTAATGACCTTTGACCCTAAATTTGTGTACACCCGTAGACACTGGGTAATGACAATACATGTGTGCAAGTGGCGTCACTGTCCTACGTAATTTGTGGGAGAAGATGCATTTGAAAGGTATTTCGTTTTATACCGGAAGTGACCCCTTAATGACCTTTGACCCAAATTTAAAAAATACCACTTATACACTGGGTAACAACAATTTATGTGTGAACATACCGTTACTGTCCTATGTTTTGTTTAGTTAATAGAAAATTTTGAAGGTATTTCGTTTTATACCGGAAGTGACCCCTTAATGACCTTTGACCCCAAATCTGTGTACACCACATAGACACTAGGTAATAACAATTCATGTGCGCAAGTGGCGTCACTGTCCTACGTAACTTGTGGGAGAAGATGCATTTTTAAGGTATTTCGTTTTATACCGGAAGTGACCCCTTAATGACCTTTGACTCAAATTTAAAAAATACCACATATACACTGGGTAACTCATGTGTGCACATACCGTTACTGTCCTACGTTTTATTTAGCTAATAAAAATTTTTGAAGGAATTTCGTTTTGTACCGGAAGTGACCCCTTAATGACCTTTGACCCCAAATATGTGCACACCACATAGACACTGGGTAATAACAATTCATGTGTGCAGGTGGCGTCGCTGGCATACGTAAGTTGTGAGAGATGATGCATTTTAGTTGAAATCACGTTTTTGACCCCTATGACCCTGCGTGACCTTTGACCCCACAAGTTTCATGTGACATGTAGGGGCACGGTCAATAATCATTGTGACCAAGTTAGGTCAAAATCGGTGTAAGCGTGTGGGTGCTAGAGCAAATGTAATGGTTGACAGAAGAAAGACAGTGTGAAGAACACGGCTGTGTAAAGAACCTGTAAGAAAAAAGACACAGCCGTGACGTTAAGAGAGCTGAAAACATTTCCTTCCATAGACAAGGCAATAGGATTTAGATATACGCTGCGACAACAATATTGGGACCATTGCAACAAATGAGGTGTCATAATTAGGTGAACTGGAAATAGTGAACGTGCTCTATTATTCTCAAGAACCTGTTCAAACACATGCAGCGATAATCTGTCGGACCATAGTACATTGCATCTACATGTATATTGGTAATTGCCTTCTTAGTTTTTAGTCGGTCAATAATTAATGTTGGCAGGAAAACAAATTATTTGGCCCTTTTTTGCCAATTATTTATAATATTACAGAGGCAATAGTGTACGTGCTGGATTCAAAAGCCATAAAATGATATTCTCATAAAAATAGTCCACAGTTCATAAAATGCCATACCGTATCCTGAACCCTACACATATTAAGCCGCTTTCAAAGCAACAAGAACACCCTACCACACAGTTAATCAAAATGTCGCTCTTTCGACTTCTCCTTTGCTCTATATTTTCACATAACATGTATAACTTACCTTACAAATCGATTTGATATAGGTAATTGTCACTATTTCCTGTTCAAAATGGCAGCACAAATAGCTACAAATATATATGTAGTAATAATGACTATAACGCTAAACGTGTATGTGATGCTTCAATGGGTAACACTAAACCCGTCTCAAAAATCCCCGTTCAATGAATAATATCGTACTTGAGTTCATGATCAAAGGTGACCTTTACTACCGACAAAGTTTTATTTTATTATTGTACTCTCATCCTTCTTCTTACATTTTTATTTTTAATTTTTGCAACGTATATTATCTCATGTATTCCAGCTATTATACTGCGCCAAAAAGTATCCTTACACTTGGAAAATATACACAATTCCAAAACTAAACCATGTTGGAATAAATGTGTTTCTTTAATAGATGCACTATCTAATCTTGCACATTATGACACCACATTGAATCCAATGTAACCTCAAGAAGTAAAGTTACAAACAATTGAATATACGAAGGTCCAGCTTGAAGGTTGTACAATCCATTTTTCAAGCCTTGATTCCAGAGGAGCGTAAGTTTAAGTTTATAAAAAACGCAAAAAGATCTCAACAAGCGCAACAAAGAGACAACACAGTGTCTTTACTGAATCTTTATTTAAAGCAGTTTTTATTACAGTTTTTACTTCTCTGTACTTTTCATAACTTTCATTTATTTGTCAGTTCTTTTGTTACAGTTTTCTTTTGTTCCTTTTGTTTAAATTAAAGGCACGCATAAATTAACCTTTTTCTAGTCCGGGAATTTTGAATAGGCCAGTTTGCCACTTTAAAAACTGGACCTTTGTCTAATCAAATGCTTGTAACTTTTTGCTTTTTGAAGACACATTGGATTCAATGGTGTGTCATAATGTGCCGGATGTGCATCTATTAAACAAATACATTTACCCAAATATGGTTAGTTTTGAAATTAGGCTTTTTCTTCCAGGTGTAAGGATACTTTTGGCGCTGTATATAACTTAAATATAACCAACTGGTGACAAAACACTGACAACTTTTATTATTGAGATATGTGTCAACATTATGCTTGAAGCTTTGATTGATTGCTTGGATTTATTTGGGTTACTGTGAGCATTGGCGTATTTTTTCCGATACCTCAATTTATCATAATCAATTTGGACCACTTGTTGGGACAGTATAAGAATGTAACGAGAACTTCCAATGTACCGGATGAAATATTCTCTAATTAAAATCCACACAAAATCGCTATTATAAAAGAAAAAAAACAACGTAATGACGAATTATTTCGTAATAAGAAATGTTAACATTTATTTACATTCCCATTTTTTTTACATATACCAATAAACTCGAAATGCGTGTAATCTTTCCCAGTGAACGAATCATCCACTCAGAAAGATAACACCTCTCTCTAAAATATCCGTGCGCGACCAAATTTGGAAAGAACCTGCTACAGCCAGTAATATTCTCGCTATTATTAACTTTGATGGAGTTTGTTATACTCCCAGTTCACCTGTAATACAAAGTCACGGTAATGAAGAAGATGTGGTAAGGAAATAAAGTACATAACTATCAGTAAATTGTGGTTTTGACTGTCTTGTTGTTTGTGTGATAAATGATCCGTGCTTGGCTGAATCTGAAAGCCTAATTAAAACACTGGTCGAACCTCTAGTTCTCTTGAGAGCTTTTTATTAGCGCCCATACCAATGCCAAGTCTTCGATGAAGAGCCGGTGAACAGAAATACCAATCTGAGGGACTTGCCGAGACGAGCTAGCCAAGACGCTTCTACCAAGCCGTGTTATCTATCCTGGTACCAACCTCGCCGCCTAAAATATTTAGCGAGTCACCCCCACCCCCCAAGCTCTTTATTAGATCAGACACTGGTTGGCAAAATAGCAGCACGATAACTTAAGATTTATTTTTAATGTATACACCCGTTCCCATAAAACTAAGTATTAACTGTAAAGAATGCTTTATATTCCGTTTGATAGTTCTCAGATGAGATGATTTCGTCTATCCTATCATATATCGTAATAATAATCATCAAACTCCCCACACCCTATAATACAGTGACCAATGTGATATCGAAGACCTCAAACAGTTCTTTTCAATTACACAATCTCTTGTACCTTTTCTATTTATTCCATGATTCAAATGAATTTCTATTTCTTAGTATGTGCTGCAATGGATATTCATTTCTTAGAATGTGCTGCAGTGGATACATGTAAGCACGACCACTGTGATTTAGGGTGTCCCCCCCCCAAAAAAAAAGAGACCCATCATTGCGCCCTATTTTCTCCTATTTTAGAAAGTATATGTTGGCAAGTAAAGAAGCCTTTACCCGCTAGCTTTAATAAACCGAAACAATTATTTCAATCGGCTGAAAAACTTTTGAAGATATGCCCTTTTAAAGAAATGTACCCGTTTTTCACTCTGTCCACAGATGAGGTTTGGCAACATCAAAGATTAAATGAAAAAGGATTGATGACATGGAAAGATACGGCCTTGGAACACATTCAGTGGTGTGATAAAGGTAATTTAATTGGTATATTTAACAGAATATATGTTTTCAGGGATACCTTTTGCAAGTATCCGGCGCACAAGGATTGTACGCAACGCAATTGATGCAATGATGCAATGAGGACTAGGGCTAAAACCTGTATTCGTCAAGGACGCAACCAAGTAGAGGACAGAGCAGCACAGTAAACTCACTTCAAAAGAACCAAAGACAAACTAAACAGCCCTTCCCAGGGCTACCTTTTATTCCAAAAAGAGAAATGACCTATGTTGTCAATAAAAAGAAAGCAAGAAACAATAAAGTAAGAAAGTAAGAAACATAATAAAACAAAAAGGCATAAAATAACCGAGAAAAACATAAGTAATTGCAAGTATAGCAAAAGAAGTCCCATTCCACATCAATTTCGCCCAAATTAATGACACTTAACAAAATCCATAACCCAAAAGCCCACCAGTAAAGCCCATTTCCTGAAATAAAGTTCTTATTTTATAAAGTTATCATCGAGGAATGTTTTATATTCATGCATGGTATTATGCACTTTTCAATCTTTGAAGTAGCCAAACCTCCTCCGTGGACAGAGTGAAAACGGATACATTTCTTTAAAAGGGCATATCTTCAAAAGTTATGAGCTGATTGAAATAATTGTTTCGGTTTATTAAAGCTAACGTGTAAAATAATGATGTCGCCCGTGTTATATGAGACGGTAGATACACTCCAGCGGCTAAAAACAATACCTTTATTCTCTACCATTAAGAAACTTTCAACGCAACAGAATACACTATACCACACATTAACTACAACTGTCGCGCTCCCTTCGACTTCTCCGGAGGCCTATATTTTCACAATAATCAGATAAAGTGTAATACTTACTTAACACATCGATGTAAAATAGGTAATTGTCACAATTTCCATATCCAAAAGACAGCACAAATTGCTTATGAATACACGTCGATGCTTGAATATGGGTAACAATCAAACCGTCTAAAGAGTCCCCGCTCACTATAATACCGGATTCGAGTTCATGATCAAAGGTGACTTTACTTCCGACAAAGTATTAAAGGTAAGTTTAAAAAGTTTAGTGTAAGTTTTAGTGTATAATGAATAAATGGTGTAATAATGTTATTTACAGAAGATAATTTCATTTCATATTACAAAGAATAATCTTTTTGCGCTTGTTCCTGTCTGGGATCTAGCTGACGTAGGCATTCCAAACTGGAAATACTAATGTAAATGCAATATGAAGCATTCTATAAACTATGCAGATACACTAGCACGAAATGGTAGTTTAAATATCTATGTAATAAGGCTGTTGATTTCGTAAAAATTGAAAAACATTTTTTTATTATTGTTGAACATTATCTTTGTTCCTTCAAAGTAATGAAAGTAATTTGTGTATTCCTCTCACTCAAATTTTAAATTGTGTGCCAAAATGTCACATGTTGCAACCCAAATGTATGGAATGACTAAAAAACAAATGTTAATTTACTTTTAAATATGTCAACAAATACCTGCAAACGTTACAAAAGCTGTACTATTTTACACGGTAACGTTATGCAAGTATTTCAGTTAATACGACATGCCGATAAAAGGAAGTTTTGTGTTGACTTTATAATAAACTGGTAAATAATAATTTCAGGGATAAGGTCAACACACAATCCTTTGGGAACTAAGATTGTCAAGAAAATTGCTGAAAAAATAGTTATGTAACCTAATGGCACGTTATATACACTCCTCAAAAGAATTAAAGGATAAGTTGAATATAATCAGCATTTTTGAAAACATTGGATATGATGATGATATTATTGGTAATTGTGCTTGATCTTTCATTATATCACTTGTTTCATAAGCTGCAGACAAAATTCACTCTTTACAAATATCCGCCATCACACACATCGTGACGTGGAGGGAGGAAAATGGAGCCGAAATTTTCGATTTCGAAGCAATTTTTCAAACGTCACCACGGTCAAGGTCAAGTCACATATTGGGGTGGGGTTGTGTATGTGAAGAGTGTGTGGGACTATACGTCACATTAGTGGGTATAAGATGCCCTCAATGTATCCTCGGGGGTGGGGAAAGTCATTAATGTAACCGTACAAAAGATGAACACCCGGCCCCTCCCTGTTTCTCTGAGGGCAGCGGTCTTAATCGTGATATTACATTGTACAGAACGACAGAACATATAGAGAATTCATTTATGCATTACGTTGCACTATTAAAGGAACTCAATTATGACCCCTACCCTCAGATATGTGAGGGGGCCGGGAGATCATCTTTTGTGCGGTTACATTAATGACTTTCCCCACCCCCGGGGATACATTGAGGGCAAGTTATACCCACTAATGTGACGTATAGACCCAAACACACATCACATACACAAACCCATCTCAATATGTGGCTTGACCTTGACCGTGGTGACGTTTGAAAAATGGCTTCAAAATCGAAATTTTTAAACTCCATTTTTTTCCTCTCCCCTCAAGATGTGGGTGATAGCGGGTATTTGTAATGAGTGAATTTTGTTTACAACTTAGGGTATTATGTTATGAAAAATCAAGCACAATTATCAATATATTATCATCATATCCAATGTTTTTTCATAAATGCTGATTATATTCCACTGATCCTTTAATTCTTTTGAGGAGTGTAGGTTAAAGGGTGACCCCGGCAATCACAACATTATGCCTCACATGTTAGGAAAATAATTATCAAGCATGAACCACATGGTTTTATTAAAAACTGACTCATATTGACCATAAAACTGAATAAAAATAGCCGTGTCTCAAGACGCGATATTCAAAATTCCCGCGCCGAAATTATCCAGTGCAATGACGTCATGGTTATTTGTGCCAATTCGTGTCAGCCTTCATTGTATTACTGGTACGTAATTACTAGCACTCGTCAATCTCGGCGCCCGGGAATTTTGAATATCGCGTGTTGAGAGACGGCTGTTTTAATTCGTATTTATTATCAATATGAGTTTGTTTAAAAATAAAATCACGTGATTCGTGCTTGATAATTAATTTTCTAACATATAAGGCATATTAATGTTGTGATCGCCGGTGATAATAAACACCTATCAATTGTTGGGAGTGAAATTGTACAAAATATTACACTTGTACTGAGATGTTGATGCGTATAATACACGAGACCCGAACGAGCAACAAGTGATAGGCATTTATTAACTTATTTCATACACGAGCAAAAATCCCTATGATTTCTGCTAATTTTATAATAACATTATCACTAAATATGTTGGAAAATTAACCAAATATAAATATATCAACCCTCCCGAAAAATAATTCAATCCTACGCGACGCGAACGCGTGCGAATGCAGTGCGCGTAGTACACGGAGTGCCATTATACACAATCAATGCACTCCGCGTACTTTTCTAACCGCTTTTGTGATTGGCCGCCTTGATATAGGAGTGTAAGAAAGAGAAGTAATGAAAGGATACAGGAAGAAAGAAGTATTTTCGATATACACTAATAATAGGAAGCAGCAATAGCCCTTACATCCAGCAATGACGATGTTAGGATGTGTATTGCTAGATATACTATAAAATACTACATAGTTATGGTGATAGGCCCGTAACCAGTAACAAGGTGGAAAATAATTACTCTATTTCCCCAAACCATAGTAGTATTTACATGGGAAAGAGAACCACGCATCGCACAATTTAACATGAAATTACAATGGAAACATAATATGCATAGGCAGATAAACCAAAGAAAAAACTTCGGACATAAATGTACATGCCTGTGCGAGGACTTGATCCCCAGACCTTCCGCTTGTAAGGCGGACGCTCTAACCACTGAGCTACACAGACTGTCCCTGATAAATAGGGCTCAAGTTTGAATGTTTCTATTTTCCATTCCATTTTCTATTTCTATTTTCTCTTCCACTGTTTGCATGGATTTTGTTTTATTACACCGAACTTAGGGAAAACTATCTCAAGGTGAAATATGTTGTGTGGTTTGCGATTGACCAATAAAATGGCATGATTTGCTCATGAATATTTATGAGGTATAATAATCATAAATAATATATATATAGTCCTTAACAGTAGATGAGAATTATTTCAGCTCGGTCGTACGTCTAAAGTTTCGCTACGACAGCTTTCTGTACTGAACATTTCAATTTCTGCGTACACTGTTAACCACAAAGGCACTATGTTTTCCCTGCCAATACTAGTTGTATTCGGTCTCATTGTCACAGTATCCAGTAACTGCTGTCCGGACTACTGGACCGATTACCGTGGCAGCTGCTACCGATCAGGGATCGATACTAAGGGATAAGCATCCTAGGTTACATAACCAAACCTGAAGATGTAGCCTAGGTCTAGACAATAGGCGGATTAGCGGCCATTTTGTCTTCTACATGATTTTATTCACGTGTCCTTATACTTTAGTACACAAATATATAAGTTAACAGGTTTACAATTTTAAAATTATATTTTGTGTAAACAATATTCTATAGTAAATCGATCAAATGACGGTGATTGTTCAGGTATTATATGCTTGATAGAATTAAATTGTCTGACCAGCTAGTATTCTCCTCCGCCGTCAGTGTGATTCCAGTCACTGTTGCGAAGGTGGAGGAGACTAAAGCTGTATTGACGAACACGCATGCGTTAAAATGATGTAGCCTTAGTCGAACAATAGCGTGACGTAGTTCCCGGCATTGTTCCTGTGCACTTTCACCCTCCTGTACCGATACTTTGCCATAGACAAGGAGTGGGGAGATGCGGAGTCATATTGCGTGGGAATTTCTTTAAACGCTCATCTGGTTGGCATCAACGACAAAGATGAAAACGATTTCGTGAGCAACCTGATAGCAGGCCCTCAGAATTCGGGTGCAGGCAGAGAGTCATGGATTGGATTGAATGATATTGGACACGAAAATTCGTGGAGGCAAATTGATGGGTCGTCTGCTGATTAAAAAAGTGGGCCAGTGGTCAGCCAAACGACAATAACGCTGGTGAAGACTGCGCGGAGACCAACTGGGGTGGACGTGGGATGTGGAATGATCGGAGCTGCACCTACAAAAAACACTTTGTCTGCGAGAAGCCGAGCGAGAAGAGCAGCTAAACCTCCTGATATGGTTACACGACGATTGGATAAGAAACCGTACACGAATTTAGCTTGAATAAACATTGTACTGTGATTGATTGCGAGGTTAGAATTGTGCATGGACTGTGAAAAGGAACCGTGATCTACTTTAATACATGTACGTAATCATACATAATGTGCAGATAGTGATGAGATGTTAGAAAATTAGCCATACGAAATATGTTAAAAGCACATTTGCAGTACTCAAAAATCAAAGTTACGGTGACATAATTCACAAACACAAGATCAGAAGAAAGATACAGTTCTGAAGTTCAAAATGACTCTTCTTGCAAATTGGACGACTTGATTGATCATAAATTTAAAATAACGTATATTAAATATTCATGAAACGCGAGGTTTTGGAAATGTTGGCTACCATCATGCAGTTATTGTTAACTACATGTATGCACACAACACAGGGCACTCACAATAGGCAATTGAACCCTACTGGTAGCGCTGTATCGTAGCTATTGGGGATGAACTAGTTAGTATCATAAATCAAAACTATAAAAGCTATGATTTTAGTACTTTCTCTATGTTTCAATTTCTTATTCTCTTCCAAATATCTGAATCTTCAACCCGGTACAAGCTTTAATAACGGGGAACATACATTTTATTAAAAAGAAATCCTACCATCTATCCAAACTCGCCGTGTTATTCCAATGCACATTTTACTTCACCGGGCAGCCATTTTTTAATCGTATTTTGAAGATTGGTGTCATAAAACCGTCATAGGTACAAATTTAGTACTTTCTGTCAATCAATTATGGCTTATTCTCTACATGTCAATCTTTAAATAATTGACATAGTCCTTATAATAATGGTCGTCCGCCTTGATGAGTAAATGACAGCAAACAGCTGCAAACCAGTGAAAAATATCCCAAAACTCGGTCAGTGGGGCTCCGTTCGTACATGTCAATAGAGTCATTATCGATTGGATTAGTCGTCCGTAGCGGACAATTCGGTTGCTCATTGGATCAAAATTATCAGGTGGTAATACATTTGCATTGGACAATAGATAACTTAGTAACTTGATAGTTAACGAGCCTTCTTGTAAGGTAATGTGGTACATTTTGATAGACTGTGAAATGTTAAAAGTTGAAACACTAATGCAAACACTTTCAAACACTTTTACATGTTTGAAAGTGTATTGTAATGTCAGGTATAATTAAGGTAATAAAATATATGTAAATAGTTCCCTCAATTTGGACACAAATGTACAGTTTATAGAATAAAAATTATCACAAAAAAAAAAACAAAAAAAAAAACACAGAAAAAACAGAAAAAGATGAATAATTTGATTTGGGAATCTGTGTTAAAATTGCTACAAAAATATGTGTATATACAGTTTATTAGTGTAATAGCTGTTGGTATTATTCAGGTCTAGAATTGAACAATATATAATGCTTTGTTAGAAAAATTGATAAATGATCACATCAAACAACCGTGCGCTATTTAGTCGTTATGACACAAAAGAACTGTTTTTTGGGTCATCTGATGTATGACGATATGATACACAAACAAAAGAAAATACTAGAAGAAAATATATTAAAATATTTGTTACTTCAAAGACTGCTCAAAGACAATATTGCTCAGAGACAATTAATGAACAAGGTTGCGCCTTAGGCTTTCAAAGAAACAATGTGGCACCCGATACAAATATTATTTTAAGTTTCCGGTTATTGCGCAGGCGCACATTCTTGTCTATTCTACACTGTTAGCTATCTATAAATGTTCCGATAAATAAATGAAGGCGACACTAAGCAAAAGAAATAAGGTAGCAGTTGTTTACACCCCTGTATATCCTAAGTAGAGACAAATATGTCAAAATTAAAACAAGCAGCCGATACCTGTACTCTTTAGCTCTGATTTAAGACCTTATTTGTTAAAATTAGTTGAGAATTCAAACGGTGATCCAAATTCAGAACATTTTCAAAATGTGTTTTCGAAATAATAATTTGCCATATTTTCAAGCTTTCGGTGGTATTTTAGGTCATCCGCCCGTGACAGGTTTTTCGTCGCCTAACACAGAAATGATTGATTTAGATGGGTATAATAATGAATTACTGCCCTGAGGTTACTGATATATATATATATATAGACACACTACACATCCCTAAAATAGAGTTATCCATTCTACATTACGTAATTATGTCAAAATTCCTTCCATTAAAATAAATAAATAATATTTATATATTGCCCTATACACGACGGAAATGTGTTCTATTTTTCTTACTCACGTTACAAGAGCTTAAAATGGCGGAACTTCCGTAAAAGTGCAAGAAATTGTCTAACTCATAGAGGGTAATGCTTTTGGTAAAGAGAATACCAGGAAGGCAAAGAGTTTATTTGGCCTGTGTAATGAATATGTCCAGGGAAATTTGCGATAGGAGAAGCCAACGTGGAAAGAAGACTGAACTATTGAAAGATTGCGAGACTGAAAAAGACTGAAAACTTCGACCACAATGATAGGTCACGTTATTACAACACAAATGAGTTTCATTCACCTCACGAGCATGGTCGTAGTGTCCTTGACGCGATTAAAGTCGTTAATTTTTTTTTGCGATAGTCACGTGGCCTTAGTATTGCAGTTGAAGATTTTTCAGTCTTTCTCAGTCTCACAGTCGTTGGTAGACTATACTTCTTCTTTCCATGTCAGTTTCCTCTGACCACCTCTTCTGTTCAACTTTCTAACGTCACCATTTCCTGTACATCCTATCCAAACTGAATAGACTCTTCAGTCTTCAGCCCCTATATTGAAGTCTTGTGGAAGAAAAATCTCACCCTCTCTGCGATTTTCGTGGATTTGCGTCATTTGAAGCTCTCGTTAACTAAGTATTTTACCACCAAATACAGGGTGTAACAATAAAATTTGTACAATTACATTTTGACTTCTCAGGGAAATACTAAAGAAGTAATGGCACAAAAGTTATATGCACTTTAATCAGTAATATCTTAGCTAAAAGAAGACGTTTAGTTGGTTTCTATACTAGCTTGGGTTCAAAAGTTATCTCCGATTATTTAAATCGTCCAGAAAAGTGTTGGGCCACTTTTGTCATGTTTGCGCATATCAAGTTTGAACCGCGTAGATATGCTTATTCGTGCATTAAAGAACTGACACAAAAGATTAAGTGGTGTGTCTTCATATAATTACATGAACTTAATAATAATATGATGTTTCTTTAAAATCTATAAATGAAGTCATGACATTTCTTTCAAATTAAATCAAGTACATTAATTTCTCATATCCCTGAGATATCATTGATAAAATTGAGAACAGTTTTTGTTTCTATAAGTACAAAACAATAAAAAATAGAAATTAAGTTCAGCTGGGCTTCTAGCTGTTCTGGGGCGGCCACTATTGCCAGCATTTATGTTAACAAATTGTACATACTTCTCACAGTTATATGTAATTGTATGCCTTGATGGAAGATGTGAGTTTGGAAAATGAGCTATAAACAATCTTATGGTTTCTGCTTGACTTCATGTGCTATCGAATGTCACAACCATAAAAATACGCTCTTCCAACGTGAATTGGAGTTGAAGTTGTTAAGCTGACCTGACAGCTTATTACGAAAAGTACCTTTTGTTCTCGTACAACCCAAGGGTGTGACTGAGTCTTCGCCCACACACCAAAGCACACTTTACCGTCGATGTACAATTATTTACCACCCACCTTTATTTAGGCGCCTCATTTAAATAAATTCAATAGAGTTGCTGATCGATTATCTATAACAACGTACCATGGCTGCTATTAATAGGTATATAGGTCGATATGTGCTGTGTCACTTTCTATATTTAACTACTTATCATGGTTATAGGCCTGTTCAATAAATTCAAATCGATTTCTTAATATCACGAATGTCCATTTTAAAAGCCCGGGCCAATTGAGGTAGTGAAGGAGGGGGGGGGGTCCATACAATCATCCCCCCAAAGTTGACGCCTGTATATGGGTTTCTAACCAAAATTAATCCCATATTTAGTCATTTTAAAATAAAAAGTGCCAATTTTTGCGCTTCGCGCAAATTAATTCCGGTTTTGTACTATATTTAACCAGTTTAGCTTCAATATGGCAATTTTTTCACGCATTTGTACCATAAACCTATTTTGTCAGCAAAAGGTGCTGGATTCACTGGACTTCAAGAAAATTTTCACCAACCCATATGTCAAAAAGAAATCTATGCCACTGTTAATGATGTATATTTTTGGTTTCTTTTTTAGGACATGCAGGGGGGTATCAACAAAAATTAGACAATAAAAAGGGGGGATAAAAAAAATCCACCCATTTTTAAGGGGATCAAAAAATTCTTGACGTCCGCGTTTCCAACTTTTCCAACAACCCCCCCCCCCCCCACCAAAGTTTTTTGAACACTCCCATAGTATTCACATTTTAAAAATGATTCGATTCCCCCGACACTTGTCTCCGAGTGACATCAAATGTAAGAGAAGAAAGTGAAAAAAATATAACAAAAATAATTTCCCCATCTGATGTGGTACTCCTCATAAGACCAGGGTCAATAGTCACATTTTGTGTCATTTTCATATCTCGAAATGCTAAGAAGGTATGACCTCCCCCCCCCCGAGTGGTGTCAATGAAAGAGAAAAAAAATTAAAAAATATAATTGAAATTTTCCCAACCAGGGATGACACTCATCAAAAGACCCGGCTTAATATTCCTATTTCGGGTCCTTTTCTCAAAATGCGAAGAAGGTATGCCAATGGAGTGCTGTCAAATGAAAGATAAAAATAATATAATAAAACGATTTCCCCACCAGGGTGACATCCCTAAGAAGACCTGCGCCAACATTAATTTTTGCGCCTTTTCCACATTAAATATCTCGAAAACAGACCAAAAGTGTGACCTCCGGGTGGTGTCACAAAAAGGAGAAAAAGTCCGAAACGTACGCCAGTGGTATACCACAATATACTGTAGTGCGGTAACCGCTCTAGTTACTGTGAGTTAGCTAACAAAGTCTTAATGTCCGTTACGTCTTGCTTGATGTCCGTTACGTCTTGCTTCAGATCTTTGAAGTGATCATCTTCCCAAACAGCTTCTGCGATTCCTTTCTTGTTCTCTTCCAGCCATTCATCTAATGCTTGTTTCAAACTGCCTGATAGATCCATCAGCGCCCTGTCCTTCATTTCTTTTGTTACTGCCGATAGCCGAATCTGTAACAAAATGAGACATGGACAGACTTACTTATTGCGGAAAACAAAATCTTTTTTTGGCGAGCACGAATACGACTATTACTGTTGTAATCCATACACCACCTATGGAAGACATAACCTTCGGGGGGAGGGGTATAGATTTCAAATGGAGCACACGTTCACTCCAGGTTACCCCGTTTGAAATTCACACTCCATATCTGGATTATTAAGCCAAGGTCATGTCTTCCATAGGGGGTGTATAGATTTCAACTGGATTAGCACATATTCTCTGCTCCCAGGTAAGATACCGCCTTTTACTGACTGAGTCAAAATTAAAAAACGATGACACGTTGACATTTTGTCGCCCAAGTTTATAAAACAGAGTATCTGTTTTTCTTAACTTGTTCAAAGATACATTTGCTGAATTTATCTGGTCAAGGTCTGGATTCCTTTAACAAGGCCCGTTCTCAATCCATCCCAAAATAAGAGAACTAAACAGCATCCACTATTTGGATTATGTTCAAAACAGACCCACAAATCCATTTTAGGGATGAAACTCCCGTTTTAATGTAAACTACATTTTTCCGCAAATAGGTCCACTGTTTGGAAATCCAGTCAACTGAAGTGATTAGTAAGAAATCTTTTATTATCCCTAGTAAATTGGCCAGCAAATATTTACTGTATGTTATAGCATTGAATATCACGAACAATGACTTTAACAGCTTGAATACAGATTAACTATCGGACCTGGGTAAGTTGCGATCTAATATCATCTGCCCGTAAATCTGGTTGGTGAGTCTCCAGCGAAGTGACAAGATCATCAATGGTATCGAAATACAGATCTAGTTGCTTGTCTGATATGGACATGTTATCCTCTACCCTCTTGTGAGAAAGACTGTTTCTGATGTCCAGAACCTTTGAATTACAAAAATGAATAATTGAATACGAGTTTGATAAGAATATAACACATGTCAATTTCTCGTGTCATATATAGTGTTTCTAGAAAATAAACACCTTTCTTTCAACATATTTACAGTTTTTATGCTTTGTTTTTAGGAAGTAAACAGGTGATACCTGGTAATTTGTGAGCTGAGAAACAGTTCTAATCGTTTTACCAATCGATTGCAAGATAGGTATGAAGTCTAGACCCTCGTTTTGATGTGTAGCTTTAGCAACTTTCAGTTTCAATCTTTTAATAATTACGCTTAAACAAATAAAGTTTAAAAAGGCGATCAGAACAAAAAATGAACTTAACTTTAATCATTCAAGGTACCAACACAGATGAACATTCATGAGCGTTCACGCTGCAAGTTTTTATAGAGTCCTATCATTACCTTTTCAATTTTGTTGTAACAATCTTGATCACCATTGTGATAATCACTGAAGCCCATCATAAGCTTCAATATACCACCAACGTCAAAATCTCCAAACGTGGTACAAGGCTGACCATGCGGTATTATGAACACAAAACCCTTGGATACTTCAACAGGATCCTTGTGAAACAACGATGCATTCACATTTCTCCACTGGATTCCTTTACCATGGGGATAACACGTGGACTCCACTGCATTTCCCCAACCAATGCAAGGCTGACACGCCCCCGATTTGGTTGTTGGTTTCCGGTGCGGTAGACATTGGGCTAATGCACGACAGGGCTGCATTTGCTGCAGCTGAATCTGATGCCAGTTTTCCACACACGCTTGTACGGTAGGAAGACTCACATAACACAGAACTTGAACTGCTTCACACACTTTTGCGTAATTTCCAATGTCTGGTACATCTGAAAACAAACGAGTAGATAATAATAATTGACACGTGTTATAAATGTAATATCACTAGGTGTAATGTAACTCCTTGCGCTGCTTTCTCCAAAACTGGTGCTATTTCCACCTTTCACACAGTATCTCCAGGAAGCAGGACTGCGATGCAGTTGTCCCCACTTATATTGACAGTTGTGTTGGATCAAAAAACCAGACTTCAGCAAGTCGACAGAAGAATATATATTCCTTTCTTGGAAGAAGTACGTTCTTTGACGTATTCTAAATCTTCTCCGACAACTCTGGCAGGTAGTAGTACATTGACTGCATACAATAACTCTGGTTTACAATTTCCTTTCTTTGAAGGAATTGGACTGTAAGCATATTAGCTAGCTAGCCCAGATCAACACCATAAACTATGAAGAATTATGTTTACATTCTCTTATATATCGAGCACTGGGAAATCCCATTATTTTAATAGCCAAATGTGATCCTGGGAATTCCCAAGTCTTAATTATAACATTGACCTTTCACATGACATCACTTCCTGAATCCATATGATGTCATCTTCACTTTACAATCTCAGGGGAATTCCCATATGATCCAAAATTAGAAATGATTCAATTTGTTTTTGATCAAGTTGATACAAGAAAGGGGAATCCCTAAATGTCTCATGAAATAGATTTTAATTGTAAACAAAGATAAATCATCAAATTAAATTACTCAGGGCACATCACAACATGCAGACTCGAAATCTATTTTGGATTATTGCTATAAACATAGTATAGGGCAAGTCACGTTTTTCTTTGCATATCCCATGGACAATGTTGTTCTGCAAAAGCAAGTAGCAGTCATTTATGACATTTCTAACGGGAAGCAATTTTTGGGACGCAATGTTGATAGAGTAGGTTTTAATATTAGCTATATTAAGAATTTCTTATTGCAATACCTGTTGCTTGGTTTTTTATGTTTGGATTTACATCACGAACTGATTCTTGAACAAAAGTGCTTGGATTGACGAGATCATCATGTGTCTTAATTGCGTCTTTCATTGCGTCTTCTTGGTAGAATCTGACATCATCTACTAAGTTACTGCTATTCTTCAGGTCATCTGGGCTCAGGTAGGAGACAGTCACGTCGGTTCCTTTTGATCGCTCTGTTATTTGGTCAAATACTAAAGTTTCCATCTCCTGTAGTTGATCTATTCCTTTCTTGAGCTCTGATGCACCTTCCTTAACACGGACTGCTATGTGGATTGCACGTTTGTCTTGTGTTTGTTGAACCATTCCTTCAACTGCACCGAAAACTTTCACACCAGATCGTGATAACTTTGGTTTGACATGTTTTCTTCTGTAGCGGTTCATTGCACTCACTTGCAGGCATGGGAATGTGTCTATAGAGAACATATCGCTCTCATCTCGACATTCAATCCTGCGCCCAAAGTATCTCTGAATACTGGAATTGTCAGCCCACGCAATCTCCTGTGTACTTTCAGGCAACTTGGCTGGTATGATGAATGTATCATCATCATTTATAAAAAAAAAAAAAAAAGGGCATATGACTGCGATTAAATTCAGAAGATGGAATAATTGTATTTATTAAATTTTATTTTATTTCTATGTTACTCATCAGTTGGAGATAAACTGGTTGTTTTATTTCTTTTATGATATGGCAAATCCCAGGTTATTAACTGTGTTGTATGAGTACAGTGCAATTTATAAAATACATGTTCATCAAATTTGCTTATCATATCGCTAGAAAAACATGCCGCCCAAATCTCAAAGTAAATGTACTTCAGATTAGATAAGTTTTAATTGTTGTATCAATATAATTTACATTTGTCGTCCCTCATCACAACCTCATAATAGAAATAATATTCCAATTATCGCGATTACATGGGATTTTGATTTGGAAGACTCTAAAATAATGATAATTCCCCGGGGGATAATTCTATAATTCCAAGAACTAAAAAGTACTGACACAATAATTGAGTTTATCTAGTATTAAGATCACCTGTATGCTAGCTCAAAATATTCCAAAAGATCTACCAGAAGGTTATGATCTTTAAGTTTGAAGTAGTGTTTCAAGTCGTCAACAGTGTACTCTTGCTTCAACGGTAAACCGGAGTAGTCTGCACGGAAATTCGGCGGAGCAAATATCGGGGCAAAGATGGTTGTTGTCAGCCAGTTCGGATGCACAATGATAATGGCGTCGCGACCCGCCAGTCGTGTATGGTGTATCTTAAGCAAATAAATGAGCTTATATTCTGCAAATTGTTTCACTGTAGCTTTGATTGAGATACAATCATTCCAATTAGTCACGTGTTGTGCACTAGTTCTACGTTTTAAGCGAACATAGATACGATTTTATTTGGAAGGTGTACTGCAAAGAGTGTGGTTAGAATATCTCAGCTACCACACAAGGCATGTTGATTCCTTTAGGCCGCGCTTATAATAAACAATATTCATAACCGCTCCCCTACTTTACCCCTGGGTGAGAGAGGCAAAACACAACACAATAGCACCGCCCGTACCGCTGAGCCACCGTGTCCCCACTGACGGTAATAGTATGAAGCAAAATACTGTATAATAAATTTTAATTGTTTTTTTTTCATATCGTTGAGATCATACCTGTCCCATGTCATGCAGATAACCAAGTGCCAAATTCAAAGTCTCATCTTTCACAAGTCTATCTATTCCTTGTCTAACATGATCAACAAACTCTTTGAAGTACATCAGCGGAAGCTCCGAGTTACACCATGAGGATATTCGCTTCATGATTTCGTCACAGAGCTTTGGAGTAAGCTCACCCTGATATTTAAAGAAGATGTTAGAATATATTTATGTAACATCTTGTGTTAAAGCCCATGAATGGCAACATATCAAATATTTGGGAAAACCCATGAAAAACATTGAAGAAATGGCGTGTCCTATCATTCTGGGATCAAGAGGTTCGTTACGATTTGCTTGCAGTCGATGAACACATTCACTAATCGTGTCGAATTATTGGGTTCTTGAGTTACAGGGTCCAGTCTTTATGGGACAGAAGACTTTTCAAAATATCCAGGCGACTTTTTAAAATACCGAGTCCAGTCATGTCATACAGTCGGGTCATCATAATGTGGATTCGATTCGATATGTGGTTAAAACTTATTCGAATGCATTTCACTTTAATATCATAAGGATTCAGAAAAGGTATGCTTTCACCCATCTCCG
This sequence comes from Amphiura filiformis, assembly GCF_039555335.1. Taxonomy (NCBI): domain Eukaryota; kingdom Metazoa; phylum Echinodermata; class Ophiuroidea; order Amphilepidida; family Amphiuridae; genus Amphiura; species Amphiura filiformis. The sequence goes on along the minus strand of NC_092637.1, from coordinate 15,646,452 downwards.
ACATACAGTTCGTTCTCGAGTTGACAAGGCAAAATGTCAAAGACCAAATGTTGGGCTGTTCGAACTGTTCTCAAATTATTCCTCGGCAAAATGAAATCAAAATTAGAATAGTTGCATTGTTTTGGACGTTTTGTTTAGAGTAACATCATAAAATAGGTATGTTTTTGCCCTGTTACATAGTTAGCAAAGCATATCCATGATTTCCAATGTGGTCAGCGTTGGTGATGGACTAGTGCTGTGGTCCAGAGTAAGGTCTGAGCAACTTCCACCTTCCCATAGTTCATTTTTCACCTTAACTAGTTCTTCTTCCTTCTTAGCATCCAGATGCCTAAGGCAATTGTGTGTCCTCAGTTTTGGTCATCAGTTTAGTAGGGTAGAGGCGCCACTAGATGTAACAATGGTATCACCCACAGCAACCACTGTGATGAATTTAGACAAGTATTTCCATACTGGATCGGTCTGGGCTCAGGATAAAAATGACCGCGTCCCCCATTTCCCAGAATGGGGTGGAAAGTGTGTTACTTCTGTGATTCTCCCATTGTCCATTTCACGAAGAATGTCATTATGAACTCTTTTTAAAGCAGTTTCAATGCTATGGTTCGGTCTATACAAAGACTGAAAGGGTTCTTGCAAGTTGTATTAAGTAATACACCATAGGCGAGCATCAACAACAAGGTCAATAAGTTTCCTAAGGAAACCCGGGTCTATAGTTCTTCAAATCCTGTTTGTCAAGACCTGATTTCTTCAGAAGAGAGCGGATGTAAGCAAGCTTGAGCTCACTTGGAAAAGTACCTGAGACAAGAGACTTGTTAAAGATACATGTTAAGAACGGAATAATATCATTAGCACACTCTTTAATTAGCCACGTCGGTAGAGGGTCCAATTCACATGTACTAGATGGTGACTTCATGAGAATTTTTCCCACTTATTCCTCTTTGGGATAAATAGGATAGATGTCGTGCTCGTATAAATGGGTGACTGAAATGCATAAATAGGACCAGATGTTTATTTAACGTGGCAGGTTTGGACTGGACGTAACAAACGACAGGGGATCAACCTGTATGAGTTTGTAAAGTCCTGCGATATTGTTCTGACTAATACCTCACATCCACAGAAAGAACTAAGCGCAGCTACATGGCACTCACCAGATGGAAAAGTTCACAACATGATTACGTAGATCATGATCAGTAACTGTTTCCAATTAAGTGTGATTCTCGCCCAAAGAAATACTTTCCTGACGCAGACATTGCAAGCGACCATGACTTAGTGAGGCTATCAAATAAGATCGTTTGCTAAAATCGTTTGAATAACATTAAATGTCGGGTTATTTAAACGAAATTAAAACGTTTTTAGAACTATTTGTACAAAAACACAGTACAACAACATTATTAAATTTCAAAATGTTTTTGTCAAACATGTCTTGCTTATTTTGTCAATACGTAAATAACATTATATAAGAATAATTATACCTTATCTATCAAAAATACTTTTGAATGTCATGAAAACGTTTTTGGGATGAATCGACCGCCGGTTCCGTCTGGTTGGAACCGGTTTCTATTGTTCTAAACGGTTCAACCGCCTGTAACCGCCAGTCGAGTTTTGATTTCATTCCTCATGCCCTTAGACGTTTTCTGGCAACGTTTTCTTACCATAGGCGAATAATGTCGAAAACATTTATTGTTTGCTGGGTAAGAAAGAAGAAACAAGCATGGATGACAGATGATATGTTACGATTATTTGACAGGCGCAGGGAGATGAAGAACAGGCGTTTCATAAATGAAATCGACCATAGCACCTACAGCAGAATCATCAGAATTGTAAAGAAACCAACAAAAGACGAAAAAGAACAGTGGGTCCATGATCGGTGTGGTGCAATCAACACCAACACTACACCAGCTTCCCACTCTATCAGAGAACTCACAAAGAAGAAATCTGGTACAACAACAGCAACAGTAAAATTAGGACAAGGATCTTCAAAATCTTTTGATTGAGAAGAAGCAAATATCCATCAGATGGCAGGAATATACTCTACAACTATAACCTGTGAAATTGATCTACTTACTCGAAATGGCTCAGCAAGTTCATTGAGGGTGTCTCTCAAGTTTCCCAGTGATTTTGATCTTGTTTGACGACTGTCTAGCAGGATTACATGTTCATTGAGATAAACGTGTTCTTGAAATATGAGTTGAAGGTACTCAACGTGCCTTGTAGATAAAGCCGAAGCTAAGAGAAAACGAAAAGTAGAAAAATGATTAAAGGATGAAGACACAACGGATATATCTTAAATACACAATACTAATAATATGGTCTTGATTTGATTTCAAAATAGCCGCATAAAAGTCCGTATTGTGTTGATGGAATATGATTTTATTTGATGTGACTTCTATGTTGAAAAACTTACTAAAATATACACATACATGACCTTAAAAACGTACGCAGTGAAACATATAATACGACGTAAAATACATTTTAATGAGATACGCTAAAGGGCTATTTCAAACGGAACATTGATGCAATAAAAATACTATGTGTACAAAATATCAACAGGCAAAATGCAAGGGAACAAGATACAAAAAATGCGTGATTTGTTTTGTTCTATCGAGCAAATGAATGAAGTCTACGACTGGTGGTTTGTGTGTAATGAAAATGAACCGCTAGCGAGTTGGCGTTGTCAATATTTCATTTTTACATTACTTCGCCTACAATATGAAATACACATATTTCAAGCTGGGGAGTCGCCTCCTTACCGCAGTAGGTATAGTAATGTCAATGTCGTGCACTATTTATTTTAGAGGTTGAACGATGGCTGAAAAACAGCAAAATAAATAAAAGGTAGAAAAGCATAATTTAACAAAATACCCATTTCAACATCTTTTGACTGGTCTACGTGTGTGCCAATTAATTGGATCACTGGTTTCGTCACTTCTGTTGGATCGTGGCAAGCTTTGATGAAGCACAACCAATACTTCAGCTGGAATTAAGATTAATTGTGTCAGCTTGGTATAATTCGTGAGTTTGCTAGGCTCCCGTTAAATTGGGGTTTTGATGCAACAGGGAGGGCAAAGCTGCACTGCTACGAAAGTAGTTTACATCATGGGGTACACAAAATACGCATGATATAATTCAGAGATCTGATATCACCTGTTTACAAACTCAATGACTGTTTGTTTCTGACTTTTCGTGATTATTGAAATTTCTTAACGCAGCGAAAAAACACATTTAAACATATATACCAAGCACAGCAAAAAAAAATTCTCAAAAGTTAGGTTTGAGAAATAGGAGACTTTCGTTCCTGAAGGCATCAACAATACCTAGAAAATGTTTGTCTTGTTAAAATCTTGTGCAAGTCGCTTTCAGAGAGAAAAGGTAATCGAACATTGTGCAGGGTCACATTTTGGTACACCATGAACCCAGCAAACACAAAAACGTTTTAAAAACGTTTTAAATAAGTTATATTTTGGCTTTTGGTTTAGGTAAAAACGTTTTAATAACATTAAAATGTCGGGTGATTATAAAGGTCATGATAACGTTTTAAAACATTTTGTATGAAAACACACTACAACAATATTTTTTAAATGTTTTCAAAAAATGTTATTGTAAACTACTTTTGCAAACATTTTGCCAAATATTGTGTCAATACTTAAATAACGTTATGTTAAAATATTTAAACCCAGGAAACACACAAATGTTCTTAAAATGTTTTGTTCAAAACCTTTTAATAACATTTAAATGTCGGGTTATATAAAGGTCATGAAAACGTTTTTAAAACGTTATTGAAAATATTTTGGGCAAACATTTTTCGCAAAATATTTTTCAACCCCAAAATAACATTCTGTTTAGAATGTTTTGTATCAAGTTTTCAAGAATGTTTTTGTAATGTTATTAAAACGTTTTTATACCCTTTATATAACCCCACATTTAAACGTTTTCTGTAAAACATTTTTGTTTGCTGAGCAGTAGATTATCAAAAATGTTTTTTAAGGTTATGAAAACGTTTTATACTCTTAATATACCCTTTAAACGTTTTCTGACAACCTTTTATAACCTTTTGCGAATGATGTCGAAAACGTTTTGTGTTTGCTGGGAAGATAAAAACATTAACATTCTCCCGATTTCGTGTAACGAGTCAGATATGGAATAGTTTGTGCTATCCATGATGTATCGCTCCCTTGGGAACGCAGTAAAATAGGTAAATTCCCATTGAAAACTATTGATATCGACATTTTCATTGTGTTACCTAGGTAACAACACATCTTAGATAGTGCAAACTGTTTTTTTTTTTATTTGAAAAAACTTGATTTTACCGTTGAGCGATTTGGTAATAACTCAAAAACGCTACATCATGGATAGGTGAAACTATACATTTCCTAAAATTTTATGAATAGAGAAATGCATTTTTTGAAATTTGACCCCGTCACTAATTTTGATGATTTTTTTTTCGGCCAAAGCTACCCCGATTCAATTGCTATCAAACTTGTTGTCTACCGTGTAGTTATGGCATTAGCGCAGCTCCCCCGGCTTACCCACTATCGTTTTTGTGATTATTTATACAAACGGAATAATGGAATTGATTCATTTATATTCAAATTCCAGAAACACTTTGTAAAAATTATTAATATTATTATACTTGATTTGCATTTATATGTATCGGTGTATAAGTACCATTGTCTTTATCTTTGTTAGCGTTTTAAAGTGGACATTTTTTGCTATGTATTTTTTTTAAATACTTATTATTGCAATTTATGATTTGGTTTGTATGCGCATTGAGACATCTTGTATGATGCGCTGTGTAAGTTTATTTTACTCGACTCCACATAATGGAATATTTTTTCCGCAAAATTCCAAGACGGTGTGGAAGGGGACTGCATAAACCGCACGGGATAAATATTGATTAGGTGTGTAGGAAGATGGTGTAAAATAATTGTTTGACAGAAAATGTGCTTTCCATGAGTTTATATTATGGCGCTCATAATATAGTAAATGTGCCTAAAATGGTGAATTTAAAGAGACTGAATTTGAGTTTTGTTGGGGTAAAATGTCTGAGTTTCAGCAATATTAAAAGACAGTGATATTATCGAGATTTGAGGTGATATTTACTAAACCTAAATACCAATACATGTTTGTTAGAACTAAAATGCACTACCCGTTTTTGATAGTGGGATGAGCTTTAAAAATATGGCCCTTAAAAGTGGTACGCACACAGAAAGTTTGAATGGCCCCTTGGGGCCAAATGTTATAAACTTAATGTACACAAAGAAATAGCGTGAGTTCACTGGACAACCAGGAATCCGCGCAGTTGTTTTTGTACGGTAAGTTTATAACATGTGACCCCAAAGGGGCCTTCAAACTTTCTGAGTACGTATCACTTTTAAGAGCCATATTTTTAAGCTCCTCCCATTTTCCAAAAATTTATATATTTGAAAGTGTATTTCAGCGGTGACGAATGCCAATTGCTGCCGGAGTTTATTAAATATCATCTCAAACCCCAATAAATTTGACTATAACAGAACAATGTTGCATAAAGTCAGAGCTCACATCCAGCCTCCCTAAATCCGCCATTCACTACATTATGAGCACCATAATGTAAACTTATAGAAAGCACATTTTCAATTATTTTACTACATCTCCCGACCCACCCCAATTAATATTTAGCCCGTGCGGTTTATGCAGACCCATTCCAGACCAATTGTACAATTTTGTGAAAAATATTCCATACTTAATGTTAAGTCTGTATTATAATTATATTAATTACGTGTTGATACAATTACTATACAAAGTGCTCTTACCACTTCGTCAAAACCAAAGATACTATTATTAATAAAAATCATACCTGTTCTGTCTGTTCATCTTCTGGATCGCAACAGCTATAGACAACGAAAAATACCCCTCGTCCTGTTCCCAGCAGCATAGCATGGGTGATATGGAACTCAACTTGACCAGCCGTGTCCCATATCATGAAAGATCCGGCTCCTCCAATTGTCTTTTCTTTCACCTTTATTCCGGGAGTAGGGATTCGATTGTCATGGTGACGGATAGTGAATAGCGACCTAAATAAACCCTATGTATGAAGTAAAGTTATAAGGTAATAAATAAATAAATAAATAAATAAATAATAATAAAAAAACCGACAAAAACTAATTTTTGTCCCTTTATGACTTAAATTTCAAGTAAAAAATTTAGATTCCCTCTCAAGACCCCACAGAAATTCGGAATCCTCCTTCAAACTCCCACTATGGTGTAAATATTGAACGGTCCCTTACTCCCTTAGTATGATGGGAACCCAGCAAACACAAAAACGTTTTTAAAACGTTTTAAATAAGTTATATTTTGGCTTTTGGTTTAGGTAAAAACGTTTTAATAACATTAAAATGTCGGGTTATATAAAGCTCATGATAACGTTTTAAAACGTTTTGTATGAAAACACACTACAAAAATATTTTTAAATGTTTTCAGAAAATGTTATTGTAAACTATTTTTGCAAACATTTTTGCCAAATATTGTGTCAATACTTAAATAACATTATGTTAAAATATTTGAAACCAGCAAAAATATTTTTTCAACCCCAAAATAACATTCTGTTTAGAATGTTTTGTATCAAGTTTTCAAGAATGTTTTTGGAATGTTATTAAAACGTTTTTATACCCTTTATATAACCCGACATTTAAACGTTTTCTGTAAAACATTTTTATTTGTTGAGCAGTAGATTATCAAAATAATGTTTTTAAGGTACTTATCACGTTTTATACTCTTAATATGCCCTTTATATAACCCGACATTTAAACGTTTTCTGACAACCTTTTATAACCTTTTGCGAATGATGTCGAAAACGTTTTGTGTTTGCTGGGAAGAATTAGTCGAATCCCACATTGTATTATCATGGTTATTTTCTCGAAATGAAATTACCCAAATCTTATTTACCGTTGTTAGAGATGTCTTCAAAGTAGACTTCCCCTTTGCCGGATGCCCCACAAAGAACAGCTTGATGGTTTCTACAGGTGTACTGCCAGATTTCTTTAATAGCGCAGATATCTGAGAAGCCTTTTAATATTTGGAAGAAAATAAACAAATTAAACATGCTTGTCCAACTACGTTATTTCAAAGGTGTTTATCAAACTTTACCCTTATAGAAACTATTAAATTTTTTTTAGCAAAAACACTATATAAGTGTATAGTTTTGTTGTTTTGATCCCGTGGTTTTGATTTTTAATGTAGTCTAATGTTACACAGTTAACACAGTAAACGACGTTAAACCTACAGCATACCTTAATACTCTTTACAAAATCCCGCCGTTCAGGTATGTCTCTGTTTGTAGGCCAATAGTCAAGAGGAACCTTACCAGCCTGTACGAGACATGAGTTAACATCTGTATTACACCGTTCCTTTACTCCGTTGTTAAATTCAATAGTCAAATAGATAAATTAAAAAAAAATAAGCAAAGGTACTGGTTCACGCCTGCATTCACGTATTTAAGCATGATCTAAATGTGAGTTGGTTTCATAAAAATTACTTATACTCATGCTAATCTGTGCACCTTGATAACAATGTTAAAATATACCAGGGTCGACTCAGATTTTGTTTGAAAAGAAAGAGCACTCACAACATGCCAATATATTTTCCTTTTCTTTTTTGTAGAAAGGGGTGCGGGCCCTGTATCCTAACCCCTGGACCCGTCCCTACTAGTTTGCTGACCGTTGGTCTCTACCTTTAATAACTTTTTTAAATGTTGACGGAATATATCTTGCAGGATAATTATTTTTCCATAAAATTTTGACACAATTCTCTCGTACTGTTTTAATGACTTTCAATATAAACATATAATAAACTCAAAATGTATGTTTTGAGCAAAAAAAACAAATCAACAAACATGTTTATTATTGATGAGATTCATGTTTGTGTTTGCCTCGCTCTTTAGAAAACACATATCAATGGTTTGTGAATATCAATCTTATACAGGTTAGTATTATTAAATATAAGACCTCAACGCATTCATTTCATATTGTGTCAATGCCTCATAACTTACATTATCGACTTGACTAGGATCTGCATTGGATTCTTCAACAAGCATCTTGCATATATCAATCCGTTGGTTTTCAACAGCTTTATGAAGTGGTGTGCGTCCGCCCTTTATACAATCGAAAGCATATCAGATCCAATATGAACATTGCAAAGTAGTTTTGAATTATTTTATGTCATTAGCTTTAGTGTATTTTTAATGATTTTATTCATAACCAGGCCTCAAAATAAGAAGAAAAATCCAAGGGTCCTCTGGACCCTTGCTTTTGAAATTTCAAGGGTCCTCACCAATTATCAAGGGTCCGATGCCGGACATATGCCTATGAAATGTCAAGAGAGAGAATTAGCTACGGCGATCACAGTATGTCTATAGGTATCCCAGGCAAACCTTAGTTAACACATTTACTAGTCAGCAAAATTCGCCGAGACCGGGGCCCAGACACAATGCATATTTACATAGAAATTTGAATTTTTTTCGAGAATAGGTCGGTGAAGGAAACCTACATAAATATGTTTTCTATACTTCACTTGACCCAAATATATGATTTTTTATAGTGATAATCAAGTCGCACATGGAATTTTAGAGGGATTTTGATAGAAGTTCCATTAAAAAAGTTGCTATCGCTATGAGACTAAGATCTAGAAACACCCCTAAATGCCGTTTTGGGGAATTTTGCTAGCAGAATCTTTTTGATGAAAGTCAATCTTTGACAAGATGTAACTTTGTTACGGAAAGTGCTATGACAAAAATGTTTTCAGTTTTGGCTTTCTTTACTCAAGGGCTTTAATTTGATATTTTGAATATTTGAATTCACCTAGCGTACCTAATGTCTAGATTGTAGAAAATTGAAAACCAGGGTTTCAAACTTGATGGGAAACTAAAATCAAAGTGTACTCAGGGAGCTGGACCTATTATATGAATCAGATTTTCCAGTGGAACAACAAAACTAAGATTTTCTGCTCTTTGCTTGGTTCAATTTTTGCGGGTCACGCGGACTCGTAGCGTAGGAAATTTGCGGGTCCGAGCCAACTTCCACGGGTATTTGACGCAAGGACGCGCCTTATTTCGAGCGCTGTTCATAACAGAAATCCATTATCATCTAACCACATGGAGTCATGCACATTTTCACAGCCAAGCTTCCCGTGCCCATATGACTGTACATCACATGGGATACCCGCGCTTGCAGATAATTTGTGAATTGAGGTTTTTGGATGTTTGATACCGTTAGCGTTAAGTAAATTTCCTGGGTTTTATTGCAATTTGTCATATTGGAATAGTATGCCATTAAGCACGATCTAGCACATAGGTGAAGTTGTTTATTGAATTCGGTGAAATTTCCTGCAATTTTTATTCAATATTTATCTAGCACATTATTTAGCATTAGGCGCATAACAAGTATTTGGTTGCATTTAAATATTTATCATTTTGCGAAAATATCAAAGTAACCGATCAGTATTATTATGTAATGTTATTAAAAATAGTGAAATATTAGTACAGTAAAAAGACCGGTATCTCTATAGTACAGGGCGCTATGGGGTGATTTTTGAGTTAGCATCTAGTTTTCATACAATGGTGGAACCAATGTTTTTTTTCGGCATCCTTACACCTCAAAGGATAAAACTAGAATTGATTCCATTTTGTATACTTCCCACGAGGGGTTGAAGGTTATAATGGGGCCAACAGTTGATATCTGTTCTATCATGCTGTAATATACCTCAAACTGTTCCTCTCATTGTTGGAAATAAAAAAAAGTCAATTGTTAATTTGCCCTAGGGTGCTTAGTTCAGGAGTTATAGAGTAAATAAGGTCCAATGTCAAATATTTCATGCATAGAAGCCACATTTTCTAAATGCACCATTTCAATCGAAATGTGCCTTAAATTAACTCTTTTTTTATTCCGTCTATTGAGAGGAATAATTTGAGATACATAACAACACGATATAACTATTTTTAAATTTCCTACACTGTGACCTTCGAACCCTCATGGGAACCAGAGGGGCATAGAACAAAAATGGAATCAATCAAATTTTCATCATTTCAGGTGTAAGGATGCTACAAAATATTGGTTCCACTAACGTAGGAATATAAAATCCCAAACCCATATAGCGCCCTGTACTACTAGTCGTTTTGTGTGGGTGAAATAATGTAAGTACAGGTAAGGAGAAGAATGCTACCGTTTGTGCCTTGTTGACGTCGGCTTTACCCTCTGTGACTAGAATCCTACAAACGTCAAGGTGACCATTCTCTGATGCCGCATACAGGGGTGTTTCTGCGTGCTTAAGCAAAACAGAACAAAATGGTTGACTCTAGAGATGAGACAGGATAGTTGCACATAATTAGGATCAAATAACTGGTTTTTTTTATGAAAATGTAACCATTTTGAGAAAATATCAAAGTAACGAATATACAAGGTGTCCCAGAATGATTTATACCAAGAGAGATGGAATTATTTATGTATGAACGACGTATATTGGTTATATTGTTTTGCATTTTAAGTTCTCCATATATCGTCGGCCGTATCACATACTGACGTATTCGACATTTTTAACATTTTTGAGAAAAATTAGTATATTAGTTTGTTATGTTCTACTCTATATATTCACCAAAAACCATGCCTCAAAGTGGCTTAATTAGTAAGATATTAATTTAATTATGTCGTATTTACAAAACCTTGAAATGTCTGCATCACATAACGACGTATTTGCCGATCACCTATACTGCGCAAGCCCAGTATATCGTATCTGCAATTTGACGAATTTGTCGTTTCACATACTGACGTATTTGCGTTTCGTATTTGGGGAACTCTGTCATTACACGGCAAAATTGCTGTTTTGTCCTTTTCACATACTGACGTATTTGCGCAACTGTTTCACATACTGACGTATTTGCGCGACGTATTTGTCATTTGAACGGCGAAATTGACATTAGTCCTTTTCACATAGTGACGTATTTTATTTAATATTGATTTTTGCAGAATAAGTTATGCTCTGATAGTGATAAGTGAATTATATTGAAAATATGGTATATTTGAATTACTGTTAACCTGGTTTTAATCGACAATAATATTTTAAACAAGATTATGCAGCAAATGAAATCGCTAGATTTTCAAGTTCGATTTTCTCGAAATGCGTATTTTACAAATACGTCAGTATGTGATACGGCCGACGATATTTAGGTTTCTCAAAATGTTTAGATTTTAAAAAGTGTACGTTTCTAGTAGAAGTTAGAGTGGATTGCGTAAAATTGGTGAATTCCATGTTTTGACAAAGCAACCTATTTTGAAAATCTGTAAAATTACTAACCGTTCAGCACAAAGTAATGTTAAGCATGTATAATCCTGTTCTTACTTCTACTAAATAGTCGATATCTATCGTTTATTCATGATGTTACGAAGCAATCATTGTATGGAATAAAGGATTTGCTACGCTTGAGTGACCCTAAACTATTCTTTCTTTGGCGGCAGTTTTGAGGACAATTATTGAGGTGTGTGAGTTTCATCATTTGAAATGCCGGCAGAGATGGATTTTTCATAAAAGTATAGAGAAGGTTCGTCCTTAGTGTCACATCATGGATGTATGTATGTCCACAGTATATGGGCAAACCCACAGCTACGTAACGAAGAAGATTAACATTTACTGCGGATGATCCTTGAGGAAGTTATATCCTCTGTAATAATGACATTTTTGGGTTAAAAAAAGTTGTACAAATCACATAAAAAGTATGTTTTTCAACCTAAATATCTGATGTCATATTAAAATGTTTCACTTAATCCCATATCAAGAATTATTTAGCATTGTAAGCTCTACATCTGTGCTAAATTTGGTGTATTTCCTATCAAAGTATGTAGGATTTCTCCAATATATTGTACAGTGCGGCTAGACGATGGTGATAAAGGATCCATGTGTTATGATGCAGTTTTCGTCCATTTTCAGTAATAGCAATGTCACGTCAAAACGAATCAAGCTATTTCCATGAAAGTCACAGAATAAGTAGGAGACATGTGTGGCATTGTATTGCACTAAAAATTAGATACACTGTTGACTATATATTTTTGATATTTTGTTCAAACACGGTATAAATCGTTCCGGGACACCCTGTACTTACTTTGCTTAACCCTAGAACTACTGAGCCATATTTTGTAACACGAACTACGAAGAGGGTTGTTGTTACGACCGCCCCCTTAATTTTCAATTGTAAACGTCATATACCATTATATTATATATCCAGTGATACCAACATAAGTACAAACATTCCCCACATAATGTTGCTATGACGTCATAATGTGAGGGCACCCATGCAAATTTGAGACATTCTGGCTATGTACAAAAGTATAGGCAAAATTGATTCTCAGCTAAAAATTCTACAAAAAATTCCATCTGAATATAAAAGGAAAAGACTATTTTCACCTAACTAACAAGTAAAACGTTGAAATAAATTCACAAGAGCGAAATGAAAATCATTGGGGCCTCACCCACCCCCCCCTATGGTCATCTTTGATGGCCGGTCCTACCCCCGGTAAGGTGCTGGGGTGACAATTTTATCATATGATTATCTTATGTCGTTTGGGCGTAAACGCGTGCGTTGTTTTTATGACGGATACAAGATATAAGGGGGACGTGATACAACCCCCTCCTTCGTAGTTCTAGGGTTAAGGGGACACTTAATACATAAATTGATGCAATAGGTGCCTTTAAGTCATTCAAAGGTTTTTCTCATATTTATTGTCTTTGAAATTTTTGATTTTATTTGAATGAAATCGGATATTCCGTTCTCATCTTATGATTTATAGACTTGGACAAGATAACGCAAAATTAAATTGAAACTATTTATAATAATTCCTATACATTAATGCATGCAGCCAATTTCTTTTGTATTTTATTGTTTCAGGAGGCAATTTTAATAAATTTGAATTAAACTGGTTATTTAACATTTTTTATTAAGTAAAAGTGTGTGTTTAGTTATCTTTTTTATATTGCAAACAGCCAAGCCATTTTTGCGATTCAATTTGCATTTCTAATAACTAATTTGTACATTCATTGTTTCTAAACGTCATTTTACCAATCTTTTATGAGTTAAGTGTCCCCTTAATGCACTGGGTGCGACGAAAACTACAATTATTTATCTCTGATATATTGTATTTTGTTTTAATTCAAGTGGGACAGATTCCACCTAGATGCCCATAATTATATCATTGTCAATGTAATACCATCTACTAAAAAACATAATCTATGATGTTGAAAACCATAGTAAAATTATTATAAATATCAATGAACCGGTGAATAAACAATTAATATAATGCAAGACTGCAGTTATATTTTCAATCTCTTTTCCTATAAATAAGAACTTCATTTTACCAAATATGTCAAAAACATATTAATGCAATTCATCATAATTATAGTCCAATTTATTGTGACTAGAACCCTACACACGCCTACTTAAACTAAATAATAATGCTTACGATAAACACAACACGTCATGTGCAAATTTCATGGGTCTTATTGCAATTTGTCATATTGGAATATTATGCCATTAAGCACGAACTTTTTTTATTGAATTCGGTCAAATTTCCTGCAATTGTCCAATATTTAGCTTTAGGACAATTAAAATTATTTAGTTGCATTTAAATATTTATCATTTTGAGAAAATATTAAAGTAACCGATCAGAAAAGCGATAATTGTAGTGTTATGCTATGCAAAAGAGTGAACTATTAGTACAATTACAAGTAAAAAGACCGGTATCCCTAGCCGCTTCGTGTGCGTGAAATAAGTATAGCAAAAGAGAAGAATGCTACCATTTGTGCCTTGTTGACATCGGCTTTACCCTCTGTGACTAGAATCCTACACACGTCAAGGTGACCAATTTTTGATGCCGCATACAGGGGTGTTTCTCCGTGCTGAAGCAAAACAGAACAAAATTGGTGACTCTAGAAATGACGCAGAATAATTGCACGTGACATGATTAGGATCAAATAACTTGTTTTATGAAAATGTAACAATTTTGAGAAAATATCACAGTAACGGACACAATCAATAAAATGCAAGAATGTAGTTATCTTTTGAATCTCTTTTCCTATAAATAAGAGCTTCCCATATCAAAATATAATAGGTATCGGGATAGTCTCTGATACTAATACCGGAATGCTACCTAGTGGGATATTAGTATCGGTATAGTATCCGGATATGTTTCACATGCAAATTTTTTGTCCACATATGGAGATATAGTATCGGGATAGTATCCGATAATGGTACTGGGAGACACTGATAAATAGTATCGGGATAGTGTCCGATACTATTTATTTCGCATGTAAATTGTTTGCCCAAATATGGGCATAGAGATATGTACAGAGATTTACATGGCATATGGACAAGGTCACTGGAAAATTTCAAATGATTATAGTTGTATGTATACATATATTAAATGTAAAATGTGTAACAATTGATTATTGTTCATACATGCAGCATTGATTAATAAAGTTATTAGCAGTGTGTATGAATGCCCAATTGCATGCTCATACATATGTACATTCAGATTAGTGCATACATTACAAGAGCACCATTTTATCTTGGGTGCAGAATTAAGCTTATAATAAAATTTCAGATAGAAGATAAAGTTCTGTTCAAAAAATGTCACCCAATACAATCATACCTGTATTGTGAAGTCCAGCAATAAAATACACTTTAAAATTCCTTGTACAGCAGTTTTTATTATCCTTTGAATCAGAGGAACCGATTCCTTGACTGTATGGCAATTTTGGCTCCAAACAGAAATGGCAGTTATTCTAATTAGTCATGTGACATGGATTGGCGCCAGCTGAAAGCGGGTACTATTCCGATACTATAGTATCAGAATACTAGTATCAGAATAGTACCCGCTAGCAGATCACTATACCGATACCAGTATCCAACTAGTATCCGCTAGCAGATACTTTCGGATAGCTCCAGGATACCTACCGGATGCTATTCCGTATAGTAGCCGGAACTATACCGATACCTTTTCTTTTTTTTTTTTTTTTATTTATACCAATTATGTGATGCGATCAAGCAAAATGAGTCTGATGTCGATCAAAATCTAAATTCAGTTTTCAATCTCATTATATGATTCATTCTCATGTTAGAGCATTTTATTGTGACTAGAATCCTACCCACGTCTACGTAAGCTAAATAATTATACTTATAATAAAAACAGCATGTCTCTAAAAAATAGAAAGGGCACTTATTCTGCGAGATTTAGGATTATGAATGTGCATACATTCTTTGATTTAAGACAGTTAACCCTAATGCCCCAGGCCTATTTTGTCAAGAGGGAAGGTAGAAAGAAAGAAAGAAAGAAAGAAAGAAAGAAAGAAAGAAAGAAAGAAAGAAAGAAAGAAAGAAAGAAAAATTATTTAGTTGCATTTAAATATTTATTATTTTGAAAAAATATCCAAGTAACCGATCAGAAAAGCGATAATCGTATTATGTTCTGTTATGCAAAATGGTAAAATATTAGAGTGAAATAAGTGAAAATGCGCGTGAAATAAGTACAGCAAAGGAGAAGAAATCTACCGTTTGTGCCTTGTTGACATCGGCTTTACCCTCGGTGACTAGAATCCTACACACGTCAACGTGACCATTCTTTGATGCCGCATACAGGGTGTTTCTCCGTGCTGAAGCAAAACAGAACAAAATAAGTGACTCTAGAGATAATAACGGAATAATAACTTGCACATGATTAGGATCAAATAACTTTTTTTTTAAATGAAAATCTAACGATTTTGAAAAAATATCAAAATAACGGATATACATACATTGCTTAGGGACACTTAACACATAAAATGGTGCAATAGGTGTACTTAAGTGATTTAGAGGTTTTCTCATTTTTAATTTCTTTGAAATTTCAGCTACAACTTTAATTGAAAGAAATCGGATATTGTGTGTTTATGATTCATAGACGTGGAAAAAGTGTTCAATTGTTAGTCGCTAACTTCAAACACTTTTCGCTAACTTCAAACACTTTTCGCAAACTTCAATTGTTTTCGCTAACTTCAAACACATTTCGCAAACTTCAATTGTTTTCGCAAACTTCAAACATGTTTCGCCAACTGTTGTTTTCGCTAACTTCAAACACTTTTTGCTAACATCAACTGTTTTCGCTAACTTCAAACACTTTTCGCAAACTTCAATTGTTCGCTAATTTCAAACACTTTTCGCGGGGGAGAGCACTGACATGGGGGCAGAAACTACATACTCTCCAATGAACCTGTACTTGACATGGTTGCATGTGGGGGCATCAGCCAAGAAATACCAAATTGGTAGACAATATGTTGATTTCAAACATCAATCCATTAGACGGATTCCGATTAAATATTCGTTTAGCATTGACCAATATACTTTATTTATTATTAGATGTACTTCGTCCAAGAAAATGTAAATTTGAAGTAACCCGTCGCTTTGAAGCTGAGACAGTTGCAAACAGTAAAGTACAGGGACTGTATTTGTGGTGTTAGAAATTTACTGACATAGGTGTCCTTGGTGAAGCAGCAGGTGGTTAACATTAGCTGATTGACGATACTTTGTACGTACATTTGGCGTGTTAGTTTGATGATAACTAAAACATCAAAAAACATAGATATTGCCCCAACATTTAATCCAAACTATCGCATTTGACTGTTTGCTCACATGTAATCGCAGTTTTGTATTTATTTAACCATTTTTAGTTTGGAAGTACATTAACAGTCAATATACAGATACTCAAAGTAGAAACATTATACCAGTTGTGCCTTGTTAACATCGGCTTTACCATCGCTGATTAGAATCCTGCACACGTCTACATGACCATTCATAGATGCCGCATACATGGGTGTATATCCAAACTGAAGTAAAATAAAAAATAAAAATAAAGTGAGCGATATTATACGTAGGTTTATATTTACGGCTGTATAAAAAATCGAACGTCCTTTCAGTGCTCTGTTTGGAAAAATTCTAAGGTCTTCCGCAGCTGCCGTGGACTGCCGTCGGGGACCATACCCGTATCAGGCGGCGGATGACATGATCGAGCCGGCAACTTGTGAAACCGCCCGGCCGCATGGCATTTTCCAATATAGTCAGTTAGTTTTGTGGGGTTCATTATCGAACCCCAGCGGTTTTAGCTTGTATTTATATTATTTATCAACATAGGCCTATTTGTTTGTGATATTTCAAGCGTTTTAAAATTTCAAAATAATCCCATTCAATTACACGGTTGACGATGAAAATTTACTGAATTTAGAGAATGCAATGCGGCCACCACCTGACCCGTATGTTTATTTGTGTCAAGTGTCCAATGACTTGACCTCTCTTCAATGCCGCATACAGGATGGTTTCTCTTTTCCTGGAATGCAGTTTACGCCATTGTCGATACTTCAAATCAATTTGTAAGCGCTTTTTTTTAAAAGTCATAGTTCATTGAATATACAACCGTATAAAAAAACAGGCGAAAATAGTAACTTTTTGCACAAGATTTGCAATTTAAAGAGAATTGACCATTGCTCATTCTAGTGATCCTAGTATGGACAATATAAATGTGCTTTTTCATTTAATGACACAAAATTTGAAAAATATTGCAAGAAACACTTGAGGTTTTGACTTTTAAAACCTGCATTTTGGTCAAAAAATATGCTTGGA
Source organism: Amphiura filiformis (assembly GCF_039555335.1). NCBI lineage: Eukaryota > Metazoa > Echinodermata > Ophiuroidea > Amphilepidida > Amphiuridae > Amphiura > Amphiura filiformis. Next base: position 15,628,796 of record NC_092637.1, on the reverse strand, counting down.
TAGGTAGTTTTCAACAGATTTTCCACATTCGCCTTGCTATAACATTGAATTGTGTTATCTGTTGATCTAGTGACGAAAAGTGTTTTAGGGGGCAGTGTTAGCTTTCTGATTGGATGAAGGGAACACTTGAGGTTTCGACAAAAACCAATCAAAGAGGCCCATTTTTTAGCTAGAAGCTTCACAGTTCCTACATTGATATGCACTCAACCGTGTAGTGTAATCTAAGACTATGGTGGAAACATTCACTGCTTGTTGTTCTCTGCTTGGAAGCTCTTGGGACGAAAATGTGTGCTCAGGTGTATCGAGATGGAAACTGTGCGCATGATGGTTTGTTTATAAGAGAATCGTTTTTGTATAGAAACCTTTCCATATGAACCGCACTGGTTTGAGTGCATAACGTAAATAAGGAAGCGTGTTTTGTGAAAATCAGAATCATGTAAAAAATAACTCTTTGTTCAGAATTGTTAAAATCACAAGCCAATCAGTATTTTGAGACAGTGACCCTAGAAAGACACCCCACGATCGCACAGGGGGCTAAAAGTAACTTTAATCTAATAACACTTTCTAACATGTCGAATTATTAGTCTGGCCCTACGGATCCCAGAAATTTAAGTTTGTTCACGTACGACCTATAGTTAAGAAGTTACGGGGCACAGAAGTCGATTTGTTCATTGTACATAGGGTCAAAAGTCAAAGTTGCTTCAATTGTCGCCATAATTGTTGCAAATTGTTCGTCTAGCTTTGAGGTTTCAGAAACAAACAGCAAAGAGTTAAAACATCTGTATGATTCAATAAGATTCAATGGCCTTTGTAAAAATTCATCTATCTTCTGAATTACACATCGCAAACACTGAAAACTATAATTCTTTTCCTGAATCCCGTGAAAATCGGAGCAACTTTAATTTTAACCCTGTACAACATGCAAATTGACCTTGGGTCCGTTCAGTAAGTATATGTCCTACACACACATTTTTGTGATCTTAGGCACAGACAAAATAAGTTGATATGGGTTTTAGTGAATTTGGCGCATCATTGATTTTTGCCCTGTATGATCCAGGTTTTTTCTGGGGGTCTTTTTTAGGCCATGGGTTTTCAATACAGCTTGGCAGACAAAATGTTCGAACTCAGCATACCCGAATTAACAAAAATAACTTGGTTACCAGCTTTTACACAGACTTGCCGATTGACGCTTCAATAAGCACATATTTCCAAAAGAGAATCAGTCTACAGCTGTCTTCCTTATTGCAATGTAAATGAAGACAGTATGATTAGAATTACTCCATATTGAGCGAAATTGGTGGGTTTGAAACAGCGGACTTTCTTATTCTTATTCCTCTGACTAGTATTATCTGTTTGTTGTTAACCCACGTTTTGAACGTGTGGACACTATACATTTCATTGGAAAAATCCATCACAATTACGTACCGTGATTTTCGTTATGGCTTGTCATGCATGAAGACTACATGGAAAATTCCATTGAGGGCCCGAGTCACTCGGGAAATATTGGGAGATTGTGATAGATTGAGGAAATTGCTGTAAACCACAGCAGATAATGCCAATACAGGGAGTTCGGCTTAGTTCTACTAATACAACATTTTATTCTCTGTGATTAGTTATTAATTGATTATTGTAGCATTATAATGGTATTTCTCACATACAACTATAATCGGTATTATAGGTTCAATACGTCGTACCACTACATGTTTTTTCCTTTGCATTCAATATAAATTCATAGTTGGAAAACACTGCAATAAATGACAGGACAAAAAAGCAAAGAGGATGAACCAGCCGAATTTCTAAGAATATTGCACACAATAAAGAACAGTTATAAAAGGACTGTATTAGTGATGGGGAAACATATATTCCATTTCGGTTGACACGTTGGTTGATACATTATAGGCTAGTATTAGCTGATTGTTGATACTCAATTTGCCGTGTTAGTTTGATGACTAATATTTAATCCAACCTGTCATATCTAATTACCATGTGGAATTCATGTTATTATTTTAAATTTGAAAGTGTTTTCACAATAACACAGGTTCTCAAAGGGGAAACATACCCTTGCCTTGTTGACATCGGCGTTACCCTCAGTGATTAATAGCTTAGAGACGTCTACATGACCCGTCGCTGATGCCGAAAACAGTAGTGTTTCTCCTCTCTGCATTAACATAAAAGTACAGTGGGTGATTTAAAGTTATTTAAACGTGGATAACGACAACAGATACACCAAAGGGAGGACATTATATGTTGTGCCTTGACATCGGTTTTTTTTCTCCGGTCTGGAGTCACATACAACCATAACCCAGTGGCGTAGCGTCATACGGGCACGTGCCCTCCCCAATCGATTGCAAAATTTAGAACATCCCATAGGAAAATTGGAAAAAACGGCTTGTGCTCCCCAACTCCCGATCATGGTCGGTGTCCCCAATCGGATGACCCACGCTACGTCACTGCCATAACCAGTACTACATGATGCAGTCATGTCTACAGTAGAATTCACGACGACCTTTGCAGGACTTAAACCCCATTAAAAGCTATTAAACCAAGATAACACTCATTGAAAACAGCTCAACTGATTAAATCAGATCTTCTCTGGTTAAATCCACGTGACACATGTTTCTGTTTTACCTGTGCAATGAGCAATGAGCTGGTATTATAGTTTCAGTTGGGTGAACGATTATAAAGCGAACGCGAGGTAACAATTCTGTGTGGGCTTTTGTTTACGAAATGAGACAATAGTCTCAGCGTTCTTGAAAATGAGAAGCATAGTGGTTTGCAGACTTAACACGGTTTGGAAATAATAATAATCTGTCGTTTACATATCCTTCCTAAAACACCAAAGTGCGAATATTTCCAAACACCTAAATTAGCTAAAAATTTAGGACATGTTACAAAACTATATTTTCTAGAATTTCAGAAAATACTTTAAATATTGGCCGGTTATTTTTCACACAGTGACGTTAACTAGGCTATTGCCTATACTTCTAACATACACTACTTGTGGAGGTCACGCGTCAATTGTGAGAGTTCTGTGTATTATGTATAGGAAAACGGACAGTAACTGCAGTATGATCGGTGCAATATGTCGTATCCCAAACTTGTTAGACATCTGCAAACGTCTTCTTGACCTCTCGGCGATACAGCATACAGGAATGTTTCTCCGAACTGAAGCAAAAGCATGTTATAAATAAACATACGCAGGACATAAGGCACAACATTACATATGTTGTGCCTGGTTGACATCGGTTTTATCCTATGTGATTAGTAATTAATTAATTAGTTAATTAATGTCGAATAATGATGGTGTTTCTCCGGTCTAGAGTCACCACTTTATGGTTTTCGTTTCCATTTGTTTGTGAATAATAAGCTACAGTAGGGGCAAGCGTAATACGGAGAAGTTTAACATTTACCCTCACTTCGTTCATGGGATCATGTGACAAAACTGGTACCTTATATATTGTGCAGACTAAAGACGTACAAAACGTGTGATAATCAAATGATGTCTTGTGAGGTTGTGATGCCTCGGATTTGGAGGTGATGGGTCCTTGAAAACTGACGGTGTACAGGTAAAAGGGTCTAGAGGAGCCGTGAACGGTCAAAATCAAGAGTCTTCTTTAAAAAAAAATATGATGGTTGCAAACCCAGTAATTAAAGGAATGAGCACTTCAGATGGTTTCATGGTCAGGGGTGAAGTTATCAATATCAAGGGTCTTTCAGCGCTATGGTTTGGTAAAAATTCAGGGGACTTTCAGAGAGCTAGGTCCAAAAACATGGCACGGGCTCTTCCGAGGGAACACATCCGTGTGGTCATTTGTGTTATATTTACACTGTATGATTTTGGTCAAATTTTAATTTAGTCGTTGCAAAGTAATGCATAATATTAGTAATAACTGTCAATGAGATTTTGAGCCGAAATATTGAGGTAAAATGAAAGAACTGTGGCGTTCTATTGGGGATTGGCGAATAAAACCGGTTGGGGTATGTGCCTGAGTCCCGGGGGTCACTCCCACACAAAAGTTCTGCCCACCCGTGTCCGACCACCTCTGAAATGCACCCTTAATGGTGAATTTCACATAACCAAATTGCACCCCTTAATGGCGAAACATATTGCACCCTCTAAATACTACCCTAAATGCACATACAAAAACCATACCCTAAATGGCGTCAACTGAGAAAATTTATCCAATTTATACCTTAAGTGGCGTAAACAGGAAAATGACCTAATTCGATACCCAAGGTATCTTTTTGATGTTGCAGACCTATAGACACTAAAAACAACATGCACAAAGGTAACAAGAACTAGAGGGCATTATATTTGTACACAAATACGGCTATACCCGCATGTTATGTTAAAAGATTGGGTGAAAAATGTGTAAAAAGTGAAAGTCCAAGTCACAAGCTTTAATTTAATATAGGTTGCACTCTCGTAGCACTTAAAATAAAGAAATTGTAAAAAGTCCTCCCAGGGGAGTCGTCTCTCTTACTCTCTATAGATTGCTGTTGTCAGTCTTTCTTATTCACAGCGAGGCTATGCAATATGATTAGGGGAAAACTATTCCAGAGGGAGTATGTAAATTAAATGTGACAGCCTTTAAGAGGGAGTATGTAATTTAAACGGAACAGCCTATTTGGGGCCATTTCAGAGGGAGTATGTAAATTAAATGGAACAGCCAATGGGTATGTAATTTAACTCGAACAGCCTTAACGCTTCACGCTGGTATTTCCAATTATTATATTATAATACGGATCTGTATGTTTAGTCCTACGTGTGTGGGGTGGGTGGGTATGTGAGTGTTAGTAACAATATAATTCTCAGGTGCTATCTGTGTACAAATTCTGAGCCCGGAAGCTGCTTTATTTGATGAGAAACGGCCGGCCCTTTGTTTTAACATTTGGGGCCCTGGGGCCCATAATATTTGACTTATGAGGCCCATGTACATATGTTGAAGTATAATGCTATGTTGAATGTATAATAGTAGACTCAAGCTGGGCACTGTAGCTGCTTTATTTACTGAGTAATGGCCGGCCTGGGGCCCATGTTGTGTGACACATGGGGCTCATATATACATATAACAATATAATGCTTAAAGGGCATTTCGTGATCCACAGCCTCATCCCCCACTTTTCTCTCAAAAAAAAAGTTGAGATTTTTATATCACTGGAAACCTCTGGCTACATACCGGTAATGTTTATGTACAAAATATTTCTTGCAGATTAATTCGTTCAGCAAAGATATCGTGAATTTGAATTTCGTTCTGGTGCACCAGAACGAAATTACAACGTATTGTCTATGGAGCAGTGTAATACACATAATCATGCATAACTCGCAAACGCAATATCGGAATCAACTGAAATTTTGGGAATATGCTTTTTTCGTGGATATGTACTGAATAATGTCATAAAAAGAGGATGCTAGGATCACGAAATACTCCTTTAAAAGACTTTATTTGCTGAGAAAAAACGGTCGGCCCTTTTTTTCACATTTGAGCCTTTGGGGCCCCTAGCCTTGAACATCTAGGGCCAAAATGGGCAAAAGGCACATTCACAATCTGTTGCCCCTTATCTTTAACTTTTGGGGCCCTGGGGTCCATAATATATAAAATATGGGGCTCATGTATACTTGTATTTATAGAGTACCCCTGGGGCTATCAGTGTACCAACTCACGGCCCTAAGGCTGCTTCATCTGATGAGAAACGGCATGGTTTGTGTTTTTACATTTGGGCCCCTGGGACCCGTGACCTTTGACCTCTGGGGCTGAGATGGGCAAAAGGCACATCTACGGGGTATGGCCCATAAGTGTACCACATATGGGCCCATCTGCCCTTGTAGTTTTAGCGCTAGCCTTGACAGAATGATGTGTTTGATAGGAGGAGAAGGAGGAGAAGGAGGAGAAGGAGGAGAAGGAGGAGATGGAGAAGAAACCACAGGATGGGAATATACCCTGCATGCTCTGCATGCGGGTATAATCAATTAAAAAGTGGTGATATTTATCAAATTAGTGCAAACTCACTCAAACAATAATATTACTAACCCTAAACGTCTAAGGATTTAGCTGAAAAGGGACCCCTACATGGCGATACCTTCTGAAAAAGTACCCCTTTTTCAAAAAGACGTCGACGACGCTGTGTGCTGAAAAACATACCCTTTTATACGTTTTTCTTGGACGCGGGTGCGTAGCAAGTCAAGTAGCGAGCCTGAGTGACCCCCGGGGCCTGATTCTAGACACACAGGGTAAGTTGAAGTCAATAAGGTACGGATGTGAATTCTCCTTGGCTTCAATGTATCTATTTCACGCAAACTCCTGTAAACTATGCTAATGATACAAAAATCGGCTAGAATATATCAGAAACGGTTAAGAAATGGGAATTGTTTTTCTCTAATCAAGTTCTCATCATACTTTGATCAGGCAGTACACGTTTCTCACCATACTGAGTTTAAGACGTCTATCTGGTAGTAGTTAAATTAATCAGAATAAAACATTGGTGGTCGGAATAATAGTGCTTGTAGTCTGCTCACATTTTTCCACGGCTGAGTGATGGTTGCTCAGCCCTCACCCGAATTGCCTCCTTCACTCCATGCTCAAACCAACGATGCTCGCGATCTAGGATTCGACATCCTTAGTGTCAAAATGGTGCCCGATGGCTTTCAAATGCAAGAGCACTGATGAGTCGTTTCCACTTGAGCTGGCTCTGCGATGTTGTAACATGCGAATGTGAAGAGGTTGGGCGGTTTCTCCTATGTAAGAGTCTTGACAGGCTTGCTCTCCAGAACAGCGAACACGTAGACCACTCCACTGATCCTTCCTTTGGGCTGCTTGTCCTTGGGATGAACTAAGGACTATCGGATCGTGTTCGTGGGTTTAAAGTGGGTGGTGATCCCGTAATCGCGATAAAGTATTTTGAGTTTTTCAGATAGATCCTCGTGATATGGGATGGTGATGCTTACATTTAAAACTTCATTTCAACATACCCAGATGAATGAGAGTCTACTCAGTTTGCTCTTTTTAAAAGTATTTTTACTTATAGCTAACCTCTTGACCCTCTTAATCCTTGTATATTAGATATTTATCATTCATCGGGTTCCAAGGCGGACCTACTTACTTATGTGCTTTTATAGTTATGAGTTTTAGTTACAGAAGTAATCACTAATAGTAGGCATGTCACAGTGGCTGCACAATTTTTCTGCCACACTGTGCATGCAAGCATAACAGTAAATTGAAAAGCGCGCGCATCAAAGTTGTTCAATTTTGGCAAACATCCATGTCGAAAAATTAATTTCCTCATATGTGCTATTTATCCCAATTGTTTGAGTTTTTGATATATGGTGTGTGAAACCTTTCTGTGACTACCATCGGTTTTTTTAAAATAAATATTGCTTCGTTTAAGAGTTTTTATGGATTGTTGAGGATCCATCATAAATCAATAAATAATGGCCTTTTGAAATTAAAAGACCTATCACCATTTAGCCGAAATACTAATCTTTCTTTGTCTGCAGATTGGCCGAAATTGCTAAAATAGTATATTTGATTAATTTATTATAATTATTCAATGATAGATTTTTTAATTGTGTTTTCTTTGACGAAGTCAGAAAAGAAAGGCATTTAACCTGTGATACTTAAATTAACGCTGCTTTTTCAAGCAAGCTTCCAAATAAGCCTTCAAAATCTCGAAATGTGCCAATTTTGTCATTATAGCCATTTGTGGCAGATTTGCATTCCATTTATGAGCATCTTAAAATTGACACTACATCACAATGCATTGACCGATTTCAATTCGGTTTTTTGATTTTTGATGCTTTAATAAAGCTTATTCATGTATATAGAAACATTAAATAACGTGTTTCTGCTGCGTTTATTTTTGAGGTGATATGCCTACTAATAGTCCAAATCAAAACAACTTTTTCTGATCGCCAGAACTTTCATTAGTTTGAGAAGAATAATGGGCTCTTTTTGCTTTTTCAATTAATGTATTTACTACACAGCGTTGTTTAGCAAACTCCTGCCTATCAAGGTTAGAGCGAATCCATTTTCGTTCTAATTATCTACGGGTTCATCGAATCTCATCGTTGAACCATGGAGAAGATGGCCTTATTTGAGCAGTTTTAGTAGATAATGGGGCATGTTTATCGAGTACGTCTCTTTAAACAAATTCATATTTCTCAATACATAATTCAAGGTTGCAATTATCAAAGTCAATATCAGATAAAACTGAAATGACCTCCTGACTTCACCTGAATTTACTGCTCACTACAGTACACTCAATACAAGATAATAAACAGACTGCAATATCTTGGAATCTACATTACATACCATGGAAATACTTGTGCAACTTTTCAAATTGACTTGCTACAATTTGGTGATATAAATCTGACTCCAGATAGCTATGAAACCAGATATGATCCACAGCCTCAGTTATACAAATATACTACTGAGCAACTACTTTTCACTATTTTCCACGATTAGCTACAAATCTATGGTATATCATTGTCACTCTTGGTGTATGCCGTTTTCCTCCTAAACGCCGTGGAAAAAGAGGTGGTCGGCGCAAAAAAAGGGCTCATCAATAACCACTCCATATTAGAAAATTCTAAATCAATTCATCAAATACCTGTCTACATGTCTGCTTTCAAAACTGAAATCTCTTCATGTTCATAATGAATCACAACTCAATTTCTGCATGCTAAATGCCCAGTCACTCAGAAATAAACCAACTGATTTTGTTGAATTTGTCTTAAATAGTAATCTAGACCTTTTTGCTATCACTGAAACGTGGATAAAACCTCTACCGATCTAGTCTTTCTGTCTCAACAAAACAATACATTAAACACTTCTCAACATTTGAATCTATTCATGTTGAAATTACCGCTAATTCAAAGTCAGTTCGTCTTCCATTGGTATAAGAGGGACATTTAAACCTACAAGAACATTGCGCCAATTTTATTTTTTTTTTATGACAAACACAGAAAATGGACGTCACTGGTCCGGTGTATATGATTCAATCCCAGGGCAGACCACAAGAGGAACCTGCCAAAAATACATCGGAGAGACTGAACGTTCTCTTAAACCCTGATTCTTGGAACACATACGTCCAAGCACCACTTCGTCCGAGGTCTCCAACCACATCCATATTGAGTCACCGGGCCACGACGTTGACTTCGACAAAGTCCGAATTTTAGATAGGGAGTTAAGAAGCCCATAGTGCAGTTACTTCCACGGCAAATTCACCGTGACCTTTCCAGCCACAAACCCGCTTATTGAAGATTAAACCGATATATTCAGTACTAAACCATAATATAGTAATCTATTGTCCAATGCAAATTTATTACCACCTGATAATATTAATCCAATGAGCGACCGAATTGTCCGCTACGGACGACTAATCCAATCGATAATGACGCTATTGATATGTACGAGCGGAGCTCCACTGACCAAGTTTTGGGGTATTTTACACTGGTTTGCAGCTGTTTGCTGTCATTTACTCATCAAGGCGGACTACCGTTATTATAAGGACTATGCCAATTATTTAAAGATTGACATGTAGAGAATAAGCCATACTTGATTGACAGAAAATACTAAATTTGTACCTATGACGGTTTTATGACACCAATCTTCAAAATACGACCAAGCCATGGCTGCCCGGTGAAGCAAAATGTGCATTGGAATAACACGGCGAGTTTGGATAGATGGTAGAATTTCTTTTTAATAAAAATGTATGTTCCCCGTTATTAAAGCTTGTACCGGGTTGAAGATTCAGATATTTTGAAAAGAATACGTAATTGAAACATAGAGCAAGTACTAAAATCATAGCTTTTATACTTTTTGATATATGATGCTAACTAGTTCATCCTCTATAGCTATAACACAGCGGTACCAGTAGGGTTCAATTGCCTATTGTGAGTGCCCCTGTGTTGTGTGCATACATGTAGTTAACGATAACTGCATGATGCATACACATCAGGGCCAACCAACCATCTCTGAACAAGGACGGAGGGCGCTGCAAGTTGCCAAAGGTCAATGACCCGAGTATTACGTCACACTTCAAGTGTGCTCGATCGGGTCAGTCCGCTGACAGCTGAAAAATTACGTAGGTAAATATATTTGTATTGAGATCAAGAGTTAAAATCTTTCTATACATACCAGTGTTGTTGCGTTCACCCACTCATTGCTGGCGCTAATCAATGCATTGCATGCGTCGATATTTTCAGATAGTATGTCAACTAATATGTCCAGGTATGGGTTCGATGTTAACACCACCTGTAATAATAAGCAAGAATAAGACATGAATTACCCATTCCGTAGTAGACTTGCAAACCATTTTTAGTATAAAGGTCCCATTTGGCATGGATTTTCCTTGGGGGAAAGAGGAAAAGAATCGTCCGAAGAGACGCTCTGTCTCTTTGCATGAACCCCCTAATTAGCACAACTTTTGAACCATTTGAGCTAGAAATTTATGTGACATTATCAATTTATAATAATTTGGGGCTGGGAAACTTATTTCTAGCACTGTTTATGTGATAAACAGGTACGTAATTTAATGTGAATTATTTAATGGTGATTCAGCGTGAAGAGTAACTGAAATAGAGCGATATACATGTTTATTAAAATTAAAATGTAGAGAGTAGCGTTGTATGATCCCCAGTTCGCTAATGCAGCACAATTTATGCGTAACATAATTTAACAAAGCGAACATGATAGATTGGGTATTCCGTTAAAAAAACCCGATGTTGATCATGCTAATAAAGCTAATTTGATCAGAATTTTACCGTAGACCTCTGTAGTTACTTATATGCCCCTTGGTACCTCTCATCAAACCATCATTTATTATGTTACTCTACATCTATTCAAAGAAAGTGATAATACTAAAATGAAGAGCATGAGAGCGTCCCAATTGAACATAAATGGTTACAAACACACACGTATAAAAAACCAACAATAATCAACTGTAGTATCCTGAATAATTGGTGTCTTCTTGTGGATATTGTTAAATCCAGGTTCTGCCAGTACGAAGATGTTACTCCATCAACATGATTACCTCTTGCCAATTGGCATTCTCTTTAGCCGCTTCTGCTCCCAATGCTACAAACGAGATGAAGTTTCTGATCTAGCTATTCATAACTGTGACTGTTTCTTCTTTATATCGAACTTGAAATTCTAGCGATTTTCATTTGCTGCATAATCTTGATTAAATATTATTGTCGATTAAAACCAGTTTAACCATAATGCAAATATACCATATTTTCAATATAATTCACTTATCACTATCAGAGCATAACAAAAAATCAATATTAAATAAAATACGTCACTATGTGAAAAGGAGTAATGTCAATTGCGCCGTTCAAATGACAAATACGTCGCGCAAATACGTCAGTATGTGAAACAGTTGCGCAAATACGTCAGTATGTGAAAAGGACAAAACAGCAATTTTGCCGTGCATTGACAGAGTCGCGCAAATACGTCGCGCAAATACGTCAGTATGTGAAACGGCAAATTCTTCAAATTGCAGGTACGATATACTGGGCTTGCAGGTTTGTAAGGTTTTGTAAATACGACATAATTAAATTAATTAATATCTTATTAATTAAGCCAATTTTCTCAAAAATGTTTAAAATGTCAAATACGTCAGTATGTGATACGGCCGACGATATATATATAACTTCAGCTAACACACAAGTGTAATCTTTATGCACAAACTGTAATGGTCTAGATGTAATTATCCTGATTCCAAAGGGTCGTTTTTTCGAAGGTTCATTACTTAAGTAATGATTGAAGTACAGAATGCGAGACAATAAGATATATGTCACCAAATGCAATTTTGAGGTCACCTAATTCATATGCATCAACTCGATTGCTTGAACATGCCTGTTTATATTTGGTTTAATAACAAAAAGTGTTTTTGTTTTAATCAAATTCGAACGAAAATCACGACGATACCAGAGCACGAATATATTTTTTTCAAAAATATGACCTTTCTTTTCCTTGCAATGACGTAAATGCATGAAGATCATATCCTTCCATAAATCCATGTTTACTTTTTACATGAAATAAAATGTTGTTGCCATGTTAAGACAAACTTACATAATCCGGTTGCACACCCCGTATAATCTCCGATAACCTATCGACATTTCTAGTTTGAATAGCTTTTGTCACGTCCCTGCAAAGATTTAATGTAAGAAGTAATTCGTTGAGTAGAAACATATAAGTTAAATAGTTAAGAAATAAACCTCCAATCAGAGCTTAACCGTAATACCCGTGACAGTGGCAGATTTCATAACTTTGCTGAAAATGGTGAATAAATCATCCTTAGTGTGTTGGTATAATATCTTGATGACATTGTATTAAAAGGTACAATAAATATCCCATCGAAATTTTTGTTCAGGAAAGTGTACTACATAATTGAATACATGAATACAAAAGCCACCTAAGTCCATGCGCGAAGTTATTTTGAGAGAAAAACCCGTGTATCATTTTAATTCCTTCAGTTAGATTTACCTGGTCAATATGGTAAGTTTTACGTGCAAATGAGTGGATTAACCTGTATTAGGTATGACGATTAGCATTTCAGGGACTTCGTGGGGTTCATTTTAAATTTTGGACTTTTTTTTTTTTTTTTAATCATATACAAAGACAACAATGTTAGAATGAGATTACCACTAGTAAGATAATACAAAATAAAGCACACAGGTATGTATAATGTTGATAAGCATTCTGCCATGTAATATAAACCACACACTTTCCTTTATTAAACCCATTTTTGTTCAAAAGTCATTCTCTAGCAATGAATGTGTTACAAGTGGACTTTTATACATACTGGATTTCAATCAATGTGTTACAAGACTCAAATCATGGAATTGGGTGATTCTTTCATACATGCTATTTTTCACATGCCCAATAGACACAGAGAATGAATTTGAGTTGTTCTTTCATGCATATGACAGGCCTATGTATAGCAACAATTTCCCATGCTTAACTCAATTTGGCCAAAGTATGGACTTAGGTGGCTTTTGTATTCATATATTCAATTATGGGGATATGTTAGGGTAAGATATTAGGTGTAAAATGTCAAAAACTACTTACCGTCGAAATTTGTCATCATAATAATTCATTGTGACTTAAAACGGATCAACATAGAAGTTTAATGCTTTCTCGTGCTTCATTCTGGCGAAAACAAATAAACATAGTGGATTACATAGAATAAAAATAGTAATACTTATATAATTAAGACACGATTTTATATGACTATAGTTAGATTAGATGGTAACGTGATGAAGTAGTAGTAAGCACGCCCACTGTGATACAGGGTGTCCCCCAAAAAGAGGCCCCTCATTGCCCCCTATTTTCTCCTATTTTAGATCAAGTATATGTTGACAGAAACCGAAACAATTATTTCAATCGGCTGAAAAACTTTTGAAGATATGCCCCGAAGAAATGTACCCGTTTTTCATTCTGTCCTCAGATGCGGTTTGGCTACATCAAAGATTAAATGAAAAAAAGTTTGATGACATGGAAAGATACGGCCTTGGAACACATTCATTGGTGTGATAAAGGTAATTTAATTGGTATATTTAACAGAATATATGTTTTCAGGGATACCTTTTGCAAGTATCCCGCGCACAAGGATTGTACGCAACGCAATTGATGCAATGATGCAATGAGGACTAGGGCAAAACCTGTATTCGTCAAGGAGGCAACCAAGTCGAGGACAGAGCAGCACAGTAAACTCACTTCAAAAGAACCAAAGACAAACTAAACAGCCCTTTCCAGGGCTACCTTTTATTCCAAAAAGAGAAATGACTTATGCTGTCAATAAAAAGAAAGCAAGAAACAAAAAAGGCATAAAATAACCGAGAAAAACCATAAGTAATTGCAAGTATAGCAAAAGAAGTCCCACCCACATCAAGTTCGCCCAAATTAATGACACTTAACAAAATCCATAAGCCCACCGGTAAAGCCCATTTCCTAAAATAAAGTTCTTATTTTGTAAAGTTATCATCGAGGAATGTTTTATATTCATGCATGGTATTATGCACTTTTTAATCTTTGAAGTTAACATTAAGAAACTTCCAACGCAACAGAATACACCATACCACAAATAAACTACAAATGTCGCGCTGCCTTCGACTTCTCCGGAGGCCTATATTTTCACAATAATCAGATAAAGTGTAATACTTACTTAACACATCGATGTAAAATAGGTAATTGTCACAATTTCCTCATCCAAAAGACGGCACACATTGCTTATGAATACACAATGATATAGGATAACAATCAAACCGTCTAAAGAGTCCCCGCTCACTATAATACCGGATTTGAGTTCATGATCAAAGGTGACTTTACTTCCGACAAAGTATTAAAGGTAAGATTAAAACGTTTAGTGTAAGTTTAAGGTAAGTGTATAAAGAATAAATGATAATGTTATTTACATAAGATAATTTAATTTCATATTACAAAGAATAATCTTTTTGCGCTTGTTTCTGTCTGTGATCTAGCTGACGTAGGCATTCCAAACTGGAAATACCAATGTAACTGCAATATGAAGCATTCTATAAACTATGCAGATATACTGCCACGAAATGGTAGTTTAAATATCTATGTTATAAGGCTGTTGATTTCGTAAAAATTGAAAAGCATTTTTTTTGTATTATTGTTTATGAACATTATCTTTGTTCCTTCAAAGTAATGAAAGTAATTTGTGTACTCCTCTCACTCAAATTTTAAATTGTGTGCCAAAATGTCACATGTTGCAACCCAAATGTATGGAATGACTAAAAAACAAATGTTAATTTACATTTAAATATGTCAACAAATGCCTGCAAATGTCACAAAAGCTGTACTATTTTACACTGTAACGTTATGCAAGTATTAGGACCGTTCACAAACACTTGTAAGTGGGGCCTGATGCAAAAAGGGGGGGGGGGCTGAACATTTTTAACCCTACTAGGGGGGCTGAAAAAATGACCACAAACTTCCTGGAAAAATTGAGTTTATATGCTTTTCTATGGGGTTGACCCATAATTTTCATGTCAAAAAAGGGGGGCTGAAATTTTTTTGCATCAGCCCCCTTACAAGTGTTTGTGAACGGTCCCTTACTTGCCAGGAAAATGTATGGTTTTCATTTCGGTTAATACGACATGGCGATAAAAGGAAGTTTTTGTGTTGACTTTATAATAAACTAGCAAATAATAATTTCAGGGATCAACATACAATCAAGGAGGATTTCCCAATGACCTTCCGTCCTAAGCGTCCTGACATTCCAGGTTCCTATATTAATACCACTGGAGCTCCTTTTCTTTGCAGGTTCCTCTACAGCTGTCTTTGTTAGAGTTGGCTGTTTTGTCACTATTGGCTTATTTGTCACAGTGCGGCCCCTTATATTCGAGGCCTGCTCAGCTGTGGCTTTTGTCACATTTTGGTATTTTGTCGACTTCCGGCTACTTACGCTGATCCTGGTTGTCTTCCTTGTTTCTTCCTCTGGCTGTACCTGTGGAGATGGCAACCAATCATCCGGCGGATTCTTAGCACCCCTGCCACTCTGTTGCCGACGAGCAGCCACCGGGACTCGGGGCCTTAACGGGGGGTCGACTTTCATGATAGGAGATTACTCTTTAAGAGTATTGACCTGCTTTACATACTGGGCACACGGCCAATGACTTCCCAGTCGGGTGAGTTGTTGCAGTACTTACATAGAGGCGGGCCACCAGCCACTTGCCTTAAATATACACGTAAGGGCCCCTATGGGTTTATTCAGGTTTTCCTTCCCGTAAGCAATATTCTATAGCCTTCCAGACTGCTCCAGCATCCTTTCAGGCCATAGGCTATTGCCCCAGAGCCCCTGTTTGTTAACTATGCCACAAGGCCAAGCCGTAACAGGTGGTCCGCGATTGACATGCAATCTCCGAGAACGTGGGGGGTTGGTAACTACAGAGAGGCGATTAGGAACAGGAGGACTGATGGAATTGCCTCCTGCATCTACAACCTTAAGTATAGTAAGAATAGCAAATCAAAGTAAAGCAAAGGGTAAGCAGCATGCGGGAGAAGGGCAAGGGCATGCAGGGAGAAAGAGGGGTTAGGTAAGGAGAGCAAAGCAAAGGTTGGAAGTGCGCATCATGCAGCCATTTACCATGACGGAAGGTCATTGGGAAATCCTCCTTGATGAAGTTAGAAGATTTGGTCTTGACATCCTTGGACTCTGCGAAACACATCTGACAAAGATGAATACACCATCCTTCTAGCAGGTAGGAAAGTTGGCATTGGAAGAGAAGGTGTTGGGCTTCTAATATCACGGCCACTTCTTAAATGCCTTGTCAGCTATGAATCCGTCTCTTCTAGAATCTTAACAGCAAAGATCATAATGAAGGATGGAATACTCAACATCATTAATGTTTACGCCCCCCCACTACGCACAGTGATGAAGAGAGTGATGAATTTTATGATGGGCTACAACATCACCTTCAGAAAGTCAATAAGAAGGATAAACTTATCCCTATGGGGGATTTCAATGCCAAAATAGGCTCTGACAGTAAAGCGTGGACCCCCGCAATGGGCAAGTATGGTATTGGTAAGATCAACAGCAGAGGGGAGAAACTGTTGGAATTCTGCATGCTCCACAAGTTGACAGTTTGTAACACCCACTTCCAGCATAAAGCCTGTAGAAAGGTAACATGGACTTCACCTTGTGGGAAATACAAAAATATGATTGACTTTGTCATAACTCAACAGGAGAACCTAAGTACCATCCAGAATTGCCGATCATACTGCTCAGCTGATGTGGGCTCAGATCACAATCTAGTGATCGCTAAAGTGGTGTCAGCACCAGTCAGAACCAAACGCCTGAAAACAACTCCAAAAAGCTATGACGTCAGTAGACTTACCAACCCCCTGATTGCAGAAGAGTTCAGAGCCAAGATTGGTGGCACTTTTGAACCCCTGCTTCAACTGGAGGATACTGAATGTAGAAGACCTGTGGCCTAAGTTCAGAGACACCACAAACAAAATTACTGAAGAATCAGTTGGTATTAGGAGGGCTCGCCAAGTAAAGGGATTGCCTGAAGAAGTCAGGAAAATGTGCCACTTGAGAAGAAAAGCCAGAGTCTTGATGTTAAACAACCCCTCAGCTCCAAACAAGAACTGCTATCGGAAGCTGAACAAAGGGGTCAAATATCAAGTGAAGCAGTGGAAAAGAAAACTTCTTGAAAAAAGATGTTCAAGAAATGGAAGAAGCCCATGCAAAGAACATAAGCCATGATCTCTTCAAGAAAGTCACAAAACTAGCAGGTGATAAAACCGAAGTTCAAACTGCACCCAAAGACAAACATGGTTCACTGAAAACAGCCCCAGAGGAAGTAATGAAGTGCTGGGAGGAATACTTCACTAAACATCTGAATACAGAATTCCCCAGAGACTGTAATATACTTAACTCCATCCCGGAGCCGGTTAACCCCGCTACAGCAAGTTTGCCCTTTTCAATAGGTGAAGTTGAAGAGGCCATCAAGAAGCTTAAAAACAACAAAGCGTATGGTTGGGATAAGATCTCAGCAGAAGTGTTGAAAGCAGGAGGACCCATGTTGAAACAAATGTTGTTGAAGATCATCAACACTGCCTGGGCTGAAGGAAAAATCCCTGAAGACTGGAGTAAAGGTCTAATAAACCCTGTGTACAAAAAAGGGCGACAAACTGGACCCAGCCAACTACAGAGCTATTACCCTCCTGTCAATCCCGGGAAAAGTATTCTGTAGGATGGTTCTTAACCGAATTCAACAGACTGTAGATAACCATCTGAGAGAGGAACAGTGTGGGTTCAGGAGTTCCAGAGGCACCTCAGATGCGGTATTTACAGTACGCCAAATCTTTGAAAAGGCTAAAGAAAGACGCATTCCAATACACTGTAGACTTCAAAGCAGCATTTGACACCATACGGAGGAGGCCCTTTGAAATGTCTGCGATCAGTAGGAGTAGACGCCAAACTGGTGAACCTCATTGCAAAAAATGTATGAGCAAACCAAATGCTCAGTCGTGATAAATGGAAAGATCACCGATTGGTTTGAAGTCCTAGTTGGTATTGTTAGACAGGGATGACTACTCTCACCATGCCTCTTCAATCTATATCTGGAGTTTGTCATGAAGGACATCCAAAATCTTGGCTCCGGTGTGCAGATGGGTGACATGTGCATTAACAACATCCGATATGCAGATGACACCACACTCATGGATATGGACTTTGAGAACCTGCAAATCTCCACGAATGAATTGGAAAAAGCATGCAGCAGCTGGGGAATGAAAATTAACGCAACAAAATGCAAGATTATGTCTGACGATCCAAGAGATATCATGCTGAACCAAATGCCCATTGACAAAGTAAATAACATTGTCTTTCTGGGTAGTAGTGTGCCCTCAGTAGAAGAGGATTTGGCATTTGGTAGAAAAAAAATACCATCTGGTCTAATCATGACATCACCAGATCGCTGAAAGTAAGGATCTACCAGTCGCTCATCCTCCCTATTGCCACCTATGGGTCAGAATCCTGGGCGTTACGTGAATCTGATCGACACAGATTGGATGTTTTTGAAATGCGATGCCTTAGGGCAATGCTTGGAGTCTCACTACTTGACAAAATCCGCAACAATTCCATCAGACAGAGTCTCAACATCCCTAGCTCCATCAATGATGTTATCTGCCGGAGACGTTTGAAATGGGCTGGGCATATCTTCAGAATGCCTCTACATCGGCTTCCCTACCAAGCCTACATTAATGACTTCAGCAAGAAAAGACCACCAGGTCGTCCACCAACCAGATGGAAGGACCAAATTCAGAGGGACTTGGGAATGACCCCACATGAAGCAGAGACACAAGCAACAGAGAGAACTGAGTGGAGGAGGCTTACTCGGCAGAGTGCAAAGGGCCACACCGGCCCAATGGTACGTTATATACTCCTCAAAAGAATTAAAGGATCAGTAGAATATAATCAGCATTTTTGAAAACATTGGATGATGATGATATTATTGATAATTGTGCTTAATTTGTCATTATATCACTTGTTTCTAAAGCTGCAGACAAAAAGTCACTATTACAAATATCGCCCTCACCCACATCGTGACGTGGAGGGAGGAAAATGGAAACCAAATTTTGATTTTGAAGCCATTTTTGAAACGTCCACCACAGTCAAGGTCAAGTCACATATTGGGGTGGGGTTGTGTATGTGAAGAGTGTGTGGGACTATACGTCACATTAGTGGGTATAAGATGCCCTCAATGTATCCCCGGGGGTGGGGAAAGTCATTAATGTAACCGTACAAAAGATGAACACCCGGTCCCTCCCTGTTTCTCTGAGGGCAGCGGTTTTAATCGTGATATTGAATGGTACAGAACGACAGAACATATAGAGAATTCATTTATGCATTACGTTGCACTATTAAAGGAACTCAATTATGACCCCTACCCTCAGATATGTGAGGAGGGGGCCGGGAGATCATCTTTTGTGCGGTTACATTAATGACTTTCCCCACCCCCGGGGATACATTGAGGGCAAGTTATATTCACTAATGTGACGTATAGACCCAAACGCACATCACATACACAAACCCATCTCAATATGTGGCTTGACCTTGACCGTGGTGACGTTTGAAAATGGCTTCCAAATCGAAATTTTAAATTCCATTTTCCCCTCCCCTCACAGATGTGGGTGATAGCGGGTATTTGTAATGAGTGAAATTTGTTTACAACTTAGGGTACAAGTTATGTTATGAAAGATCAAGCACAGCACAATTATCAATATATTATCATCATGTCCAATGTTTTTTCATAAATGCTGATTATATTCCACTGATCCTTTAATTCTTTTGAGAGTGTATGGTTAAAGGGTGACTCCGGCAATCACAACATTATGCCTCACATGTTAGGAAAATAATTATAAAGCATGAACCACATGGTTTTATTAAAAACTGACTCATATTGACCATAAAACTGAATAAAAACAGCCGGGTCTCAAGACGCGATATTCAAAATTCCCGCGCCGAAATTATCCAGTGCAATGACGTCATGGTTATTTGTGCTCAATTGGTGTCAGCCTTCATTGTATTACTGGGACGTAATTACTGGCACTCGACAATCTCGGCGCCCGGGAATTTTGAATATCGCGTGTTGAGAGACGGCTGTTTTAATTCGTATTTATTATCAATATGAGTTTGTTTAAAATAAAATCACGTGAACCGTGCTTGATAATTAATTTTCTAACATAAAAGGCATAACGTTGTGATCGCCGGTGATAATAAACACGTATCACTTGTTGGTAGTGAAATTGTACAAAATATTACACTTGTACTGAGATGTTGATGCGTATAATACACGAGACCCGAACGAGCAACAAGTGATAGGCATTTATTAACTTATTTCATACACGAGAAAAAAAACCCTATGATTTCTGCTAATTTTATAATAACATTATCACTAAATATGTTGGAAAATTAACCAAATATAAATACATCAACCCTCCCGAAAAAATAATTCAATCGCGTAGTACACGGAGTGCCATTATACACAATCAATGCACTCCGCATACTTTTCTAACCGCTTTTGTGATTGCCTGCTCTGCAGGCAGAGAGTCATGGATTGGATTGAATGATATTGGACACGAAAATTCGTGGAGGCAAATTGATGGGTCATCTGCTGATTATAAAAATTGGGCCAGTGGTCAGCCAAACGACAATAACGCTGGTGAAGACTGCGCGGAGACCAACTGGGGTGGACGTGGGATGTGGAATGATCGGAGCTGCACCTACAAAAACACTTTGTCTGCGAGAAGCCGAGCGAGAAGAGCGGCTAAACCTCCTGATATGGTGACACGACGATTGGATAAGAAACCGTACACGAATTTCGCTTGAATAAACATTGTACTGTGATTGATTGCGAGGTTAGAATTGTGCATAAATTCTGTGGAAAGGAACCATCTATGATCTACTTTAATACATGTACGTAATCATGCATAATGTGCAGATAGTGATGAGATGTTAGAAAATTAGCCATACGAAATATGTTAAAAGCACATTTGCAGTACTCAAAAATCAAAGATACGGTGACATAATTCACAAACACAAGATCAGAAGAAAGATACAGTTCTTAAGTTCAAAATGATTCTTCTTGCAAATTGGACGACTTGATCATAAATTTAAAATAACGTATATTAAACGCGACGTTTTGAAAATGTTGGCTACCAGATGACTGCACTGTAGTACTACACAATTTGAAAGGAATATCGAATGCAAAATGCGGCTGTGATAAACAACGATAACATCAAAACCTCGCAAATTGAAACAGAAATAAGTGATTGTGAAAGTGCTGATTGAACTGATATCCATATTATTTAAGTCATATAAAAAACCAGAACCTCAGCAAATAAAAGTAAAATTACTTTAAACATGTGTGTCTCAAAACGAACTGCATTTTAGTAACTTGATAGTTAAACGTAAGTATAATGAAAAGTAACATTTTTAATAAAAAAGGGTCATTATATTTCAAATAAGAGAGGTATATTTAAAGTTCGGGTCCACCTCTTGAGTCCTGGAGGCAGGTCCCTACCCAAACAAAACTGAAGTACCCCTGCCCTTGGTCCTATGGCTCCTACATGTTTTTATGTTGCATGGTATCGTTTGTGTTTGTCATTAACATGTTAAGGCGAGCGGGATGGCAGGAACCTTTCAGTTCTTTCAGTTCTAGCCATTAAACTAATTTGCTGCAGTGAACGTATTAAACTTAGCGCAGTCATATTAAGAAAATTAAGGGTTAACCTACTACCTTGCACCAGAACCCATTTAATCACCATTTATTTCAGAAAAGCATAATTAGATAACACATCAAAGATCCAATTGTGGAACATTGTCTAATTTGCATAAATCCAAAATGGCCACTTTATGCTGAGGTGAAATTTCAAAGTTAGTCAAATATGGTTAAAAACCATACCAATGTATTGCTCTCATCACAAGGATTCAGAAACAGTATAGTTTCACCTGTTTTCGACATAGTTATAGGAAAGAAGGTCAAAGGTCAAATTTTGGTACATTAATATTATAGGAAATGAGTCAAGGAAACCAATAATCGCACTTAATTTTCCATATAAGGTCTTGCGGTTCTTGAATAAAGACCAGTGATAGGTAAACACGTTTTGGGGCGTTTTTACAAAAGAAACACCATGCACATAAGGCGACAATTATCAAGCCTTTGGGTCTCCTTCATAAAGCCCATACCATTCCTCTTCCACAGGTTTACTTGTCTCAATATTTGAGTGCAACCACCGCTACGTCATGGTCTCTTCCGACTCGCCTTAAAGAGGTAATACTTTTTTGTTTACCTTATTATATCTACCAAAAACGTTTCAAAATCGTAAAGCGGCCAAAGTTTAAAAATCTTTCCTGTGTGGCTTTTCACCCTTTTTTAAACTTGGTCCCATTTAGTAAAGTAGTATTAACATGAAGAATGAGTCCTAATTTTTACATGCAACAATGTAGTCTTATAGGTTTAAGACTGTTCGAAAGCGGTGCAATATGACGTAGCCTACCGTATGTATTATCAAAAACATTTCAAGGTTTATGTTTTATTATATTGCGTGATCATAAAGAGTAGTAGAGTATTATATACACATATATTCTTAGCAAATTGACTGTGTGTCAACCTGCTACATATAGGCCCTACATCTGTACATAAGGCGCAGAATCGCACATGACGATGAAGAATTTAACAAAGTGAGTATTTGCTACAAAATACATCATAACGTCTATACGGAAAAAAAACTTCAATTACGCACGAACATTAATTCATTTGCTCTACAAAATAAACATTGACAACTAAGAAAACCTAGTAGCCTATAGATGACTTCGTATGGGTCTTTAAAAACTTTCATAAATGGGACCAAGTTTAAAAAAGAGTGAAAAGCCAAGCACAGGTAAGATTTTTTAAACTTTGGCCGCATTTTACGTTTTGAAACGTTTTTGGCAGATATTAATTTTTTTTGAGGTAAAAAAAAATTGCGCGCTAAGTGGTTCTTAGTAATGTGAGGTGAATCCAGTTGGATATCCATATTTCGCGGTTAATGGTGTTTTGACGATACTTGCGGGGCAAACCAGTTGGATATCCATATTTCAAAAGTGAGTGGTTTGAAGCTCCGAGGGGGGAAACTAGTTGGATATCCATATTTCGCGTTAGCGGCCTTCAGTATATTTGCGGGGCAAAACTAGTTGGATATCCATATTTCGCGGTTTGTGGTTCTAGTGGTTTTAACGACCTGTAACCTCTGCAGTCAGGCCGTATACCGCATCCAGCTATTTTTAATGATCAAAATACTAGTTTTTTAATGCTATGGGTAACAGAATTATTAAAAATTAATAGCTGAACTCCAATAGTTCAGCCAAGGACTGGAAACGACATATTGATGACTTTATACAGAGTGTATTCCACAAACCCAAGGCGGAACGAGAGCTGCTGGCAACCGCTATCCGGAACCATAAACACACATGCATGATCAGACAACGAGCATTCAATTTCCTCATAGCATCCCACGTTGTACAAGCACGTCAGTCGAATTTGGCGGTGTTGGTTTGTTAGCCCTCCAAGTTATAACATCGTTCACTTTGTGTTGCCATTGTATGTGGGCCTCGCTGTAATAACATAAAGATCAGTCTGATCAGTGTGATATCACAGAGCAGACCCTTGAGAGGGTCTGCTCACTTGGCTCATTTGCATGGCAGTCGGACTCAAGCCATTGTATTTGTGATCATTGTGTAAGGAGAGCAATGGCGACCCGTCATTGTATTTGTTCATGTGTGTATGGAGAGCTCACTCTTGGAGCCCATGGGACTTAGGCTAGGTCCTCAGGTAGAGTCAGACGCTGTATGTACTAGAAACGCCCATTCTGATCTCTTGCGTTCATTCAATGTTAGCATTAAATTTGTATTGCCCGGGCGGCCCCAAGCGCGTAATGGAAAAACCTGAATTTGTTACATAAAAAAGAAATGAAATAAAAAAAAGCAAGGTTCCACCTGAGTACATATTAAATTGGTGTAGAAATTGTTTTCAAATATATATATGAATTTAGACAAACATACGGGATATAATGAACCTTTGACATGACGCCATGATAACATGATTTTATTAGTCGTTTTGTATATCATAATACCAGTATTTGTAATTTTATATTATATAGAACTAATATTTTGCATCATAAATGCGCAGTTCATATGCACAGACGATTACTAATCTTCAAGACTTCAAAATAACATGTTACTAAGCAGGTAATAGGTGCTGGCTTAGTGCTAGTGTATTGTTCATGTGTGTATGGAGAGCTCACTGACCTGTTAATAGAGGTCAATGGGATAGCTTCTTTATGGGGCACTTCTCCATCGGTTTCAGGGCGCAGTTCATTGAACTCAGCGGGATTCTATTGCGCAAGTGCTTTTATATTATTACAAAACGGATCGTGGTTATTGCCTTTGACAAATCTAATACATAATTCATACCAGGGATTAATAAATCAGGGTGCGGATGATTTCATTGGTCGCAAAACCACCGGGATTCGATACAAGTTTGCGTTGTAAATGAATGCGTGAATAAGAGTGTCATCCCCTTGGCGCGATATTTGATTTCTGAAAATACTCAGTTGCCGTTCAAAATGCCTAAAAATCATCAAGATATTGCAATACTGTCTTAAGTGATGTAAAATTGTGGCAAATTTGTATGATTTATCGCACATAATTTCTGCGTAGCGTGGAGAATCATTTACATAGGATTTTGGAGAAAAAATGTGATAATTTTAGGGAAATATAGAATGGCGGAAGAAACAAATAAAACATTTTCCTGGAATGTGTAGACCATACTCTTTCTGTTCCTATTGATTTGGATACTGAAATAATTCTTAAAATGAAGCTGGTGGGTGATTTATTTTGGCGTTTCTAGAGTGTGTCATTATTGGCAAACATCTAGGATATTGTTGAGAGGGCAGCTCGATTCACGAGATTTATTTTTGCAAGAACGCCAAAATAGCACGAATTTTGTTGGTTTGCGACTGAAGAGTGTCCGCACTATAGATTTCGCCATGCAAATTAGCTTTAGTGTCAGTGGGTAAGAAAGTGGCATCTTTGAATCGTTAAGACAAGCCACATAATCTTATGTAAAACTCTGCTGGGTGTTTCGATCATGTGATTATGCGTGTTTGGTCAAGTGAGCCCAAAATGAATGAATAAAATCGTGTATGAGATATTTGTGATATTTGGGTGCATTGGGCACTTATGGGTTGGGTATAATAGATTTCTATGTATACAATTAAGTCTGATATATTTCCGATGGAATATATATTTTCACTTGAAAAGTTAGTAGTTTCTTCTGAATTGCAATTTCTGAATATTATATAAAAAGCGGGAATAAGACTATAAATGTAAGAGTATGGGATAATTTTGATTCTTGCAGTAGCTTTTATGAATAGAATACAATAGTGGATACAATAGCGGATACAATAGCGGAACAATAGAGCTCTCTTACGGGCAAATAAACCTCGTCGCGTTTTGCTAAATTTCACTTCTTCTTTTTCATGAACTAACCGTTATTTTTTAAACTTGTGGCAAAACTTCGACCGAAGTTTTAATTGATTCCAGTACTAGT